>NW_025336658.1:903175-1277352 GCF_004798865.1 Varanus komodoensis
GAAGGGAAGGGAAGGGAAGGGAAGGGAAGGGAAGGGAAGGGAAGGGAAGGGAAGGGAAGGGAAGGGAAGGGAAGGAGGAAAGAGAAGGAGCTCTGGTGAGACTAGCAAGATGTGTCTGGAGATGTGACAAACCCTTAGCTTTGGAATCACCCACAAAACAAACAAAAATTGTCCACTTAGCCTTGGATCCTCACCTATTTCTCATTGTCACTGTTGCTTGGGGTCAGAAACTATGGTGGCTTTACACTGCCTGTTTCTCTCCACCCAGATGAGTTTATCTCCAACTCCCATGGCCATCCTCCAGGGGGCTGATGTGGGCTGTCCTCCAACACATGACCCATCTGAGGGGCATCAGTTTAGGCAAGGCTGAAACTTGCATACGCGGCCAACAGATGGAGCAAAGACCAACAGTTCCACACAGGCTGATCTGGGTGAGTCTTTTACAGAATTCTGCATTCAGACTTGCCTTAACATTTGAACAAGATGTAAGCAAATGTTTCCATCTATCAGTGTCCTTGTATATGTGTGGCCCCACAAAGAGAGTGTTTACATTGTTGCTGCTGCTGTTGTTGTTTTTTGTGAACTGTGAATTGTGTGCTAGCCTCAGGACAGGATCTCTTGCACCTTTGTTTGAAGAAGTAGGACTTGGGCTATGCAAACATAAAATCCATCCGTAGAATGTGGATTTTGATAACCTCTTGGCTAGATTACTGCATTCTATCATTTGTATATCAGTGGCCTGCAAAGGGGGCCCAGAAAATCCAGCTGGTCCAGAAGTAGGGCACCGAGATTGTACATTGGGGAGCAATATAATTATATTATATGCTTTCCTTGTTCCTTCTGCTGCCAGTTCCCTTTCTGAGCCAAAGGTCTGGGGTTACCATTCAAAGCCATAGATGGCTTGGGGCCAGGTTAACTGAAGAACCATCTCCTCCCATATAGATCTGACCCAATGCTAAAATCACCCTCAGTGCTCCTTTTCTGGGAGCCCCCACCAAATGCAGCAAGTTATGTGGCTAGTGGAGATACGCGAGGAATTTGCTGGGAGTTGTCATCATCTTATTATTTTTTTCAAAATTGGCCACTAGAACTCCAAATCATTAGCCCTGTGTTAGTGCCAACTCCTTGTGTATGTTAAAGGGGTTTGTGGACTTCTGTCTCTAAGATGCAGCAAAGGACCACAAGGATGGTGGCTGGTCTGCAGTGTAAGCCGTATGAGGAAAGATGGAGGATCTGAGTCTTTTCAGCCTTGAGAAGAGGAGACTGTGAGGGGACCTGTTGGCGACATACAGGTGCGTGAGAAGGTGCCATGTGGAATTGGGTCATGACCTTTCTTCCCCTGCAGTGGAGGGCAGGACACGTTCCAATGGTGCAGAACTCGGGGAACCAGGATTCAAGGTGGATGCCAGGAATTACTTCCTGATGGTTAGGACCCCTAGGGCATGGAGCAGGCTTCCATGGGAAGTGGTTGAAGCCTCATGGGTGAGGGTGTTCAAGGATAGGCTGGTCACGCACATGGCAGGCATGTCATGAGAGGAGAAGGCTGGAGCTGGGGGTCAGACTAGATGGCCCGGGAGACCCCCTTCTAGCTCGCCCTGATTCTATGTTTCTAAGATGGGTGTTCACACACCAAAACACTAACGAAATATGCACAAATGATGGTATTTGCACTAACTGGAAGCCAGAAACTCTGCAGTTCTCCAGCCCCTGAACTACTTTTAATGTACTACATATTTTCTCGTGTTGTATTTCATGCTTTTAATTGTTATGAACCACTTAAAAAGCTTGGGTAGTTTTTCAATGTCACAAATAAGCGCATGCGTGTGCATGGACAATGTTTATGTTGGACATAGTCAGATGCAATGCAGTTGACTGACACTCACGTGGCTCCTTTGCAGAGGAAGAGAACAAATTCGCAGAGGCTGCGGCTGCCTGCGATGGCTAGTCATGGCAGAGCTTGCACTTCAGAGGGTGCGCATCAGTAAATTCCACTTGCTGAGGGACAGACTCTGGTGGGATGGGAATTCCATCACAATCTGCTGATGTGTTTCCATAAAGCGTCACTTTCTAAAAAGGCTAGAAAGGTTCCATTGGGCATGAGAAAGACGGTTGGTTCAGGGCATGGTCTTAAGGGTGGTTGGCTTCTCTCCAGAAGAAAATCAGTGGGGGATGAAGAGACTTAGGGGAGGTGTTGGAATTTTGGCCATCTCCAGACTTGGAACTGGGAGAAGCAGAGACACTTATCTCTCTCTCTCTCTCTCTCTTTTTTTTTTTTTAGAATTTTTTATTAAAGTTTTAAACTAATACTAAAACCATCAGTTCTCACATACATCGGATTTACTGGGTCAACCCCCTATTACATATTTTTTAACATTCTATAATCATATTCAAATCAGTTTATAATAGCTTGAAAACATCTCTAAATTTACTCCAGGTCCCATTTCTCCAGCCAATCATAGAAAAAATCCCAAGTTTGATAGAAGTCAGTGTCTTCTTTCTCCTTCAATGATAAAGTCAATCTATCCATTTCTACGCAGTCCAGAATCTTTCTTAGAGACACTTATCTCAACATCAGATTCCTCAGGTAGCCAAGCAGCCTCTGGGAATAACCAAGAGTTCTCAGGAGGGAACTTGGAACAGGGGAGCTTCTCAGTCCCACACGAGCTGATCATGACTCTTGCCCCCATGATGCATCACCAGCAGAGGAGGGTGGTCCAATGAGAGTGCTGGCATGCATGGAGGAGGCATGCTTGGGTTCACAAGGTCCCTTCCAAAGGGATGGTGTCCAGGCATGCTCATAAGGAGAGTTCCTGAAGGTAAACTCTAGACTGGGTTCAACAGACTGCTCTAGGCATGCTCAGAGAGTTATTTTAGTTGTTTGTGCCTCTGGAAAACACTTTGGTCAGTAAAGAATGTTTTGCAAGAAAAGTCTGTGGCTTGGAATATGAGAAGGGAGGGATCCTAGCTCAGTACAGATTCTTCTCCAGGGGAGAGGAGGTGGGCACTGACTTATCACTGGATTGTTTCAAGGTGATTCCGTGCCTGCTAATGGAAAGGAGAAACAAGAAACAGGAGCTGAGCATTGTGATGTGATGCATCTTTTGAGCCCTGAGCCAAACCCCTGTCTTGGTTGGTTGTTCTCCTCTGTTCTGGTTCTCATTCCAGAAAAATGTGACTCATAAATAAGGTCTGAGCTGATAGGGGTACAAACGATGGAAAATGGATGGAATTGGATTGTTTTATAGATGCACAAGAATGCTGTTCCACTTGTGCATAGGTGCTGAAGCACATTAGCACTAAGGTGAATTTTTACAAAGCCACCCCCCCCCCCCAGCTCAAAAATTAGTCCTCTTGACTTGGAATAAAAGCAGATTCACTATGGAAATCACAGAAATCTGAACTAATTTGAATCCTCTGTGGATTTCTCTGACATCTCTAGAAGAAAAGTCCCTCACAGGCTATGGAAGGGCCTAGATGCTTCTCTGCAGAGAAACTGTCAGCAGCTGCAGATTTTCCGTTTCCCATACAGATAATAATTTCATAGGGGTGCGAGAGAGGGGAACGGAGAGGATGCGTTCCCAAGAAATGTGAGACTGTATTTACATTTTGTTCAAGTAAATTGCAACTTCAGTCACTTCCCTTATTGTGCTCTTGTCAGAAAGCTGAGATAACCTCCTCCTGAGGAGCAGATTTTAACACAATGATGATCCTTGTGTTACATCCACAGTTTAGAAGGATACCTATTTCCATCACAAAACCTGTATTATATGTTGGATACAATGAATTCTAGGAACACCTTGGGCTTAATCTTCCACAGAAATCCACCGTGCAAGGCCTATTGAAATAAATCTAAGCACTGGGAACAGCTTCCTCATGGATTGGGTCCTTTATGAATTACATATAAATATGCATCCAATTATTTGGGATAATGGGTGATTAACAGAAGTAAACAGAGTTGGGGTCCAATCTAGCTGTCTTCTATATGTACCCTAAGGTTAAACTGAACAACTCTGCATGCAAAAGGACTGCCAACAAGATAAACTGTGGGGACAATAGGAATGTCTCCTTTTTTATTCTTTTCAGTCGTACTCACAAATCAAGAGCACACACTCCAATCACAATTCCAAAAGTCTATGAAAGCAGGGCTGCTTTCTTTGAGAAATATTATTAAACTCCCAAATTTGTCACTCTATTCAGAAACTATGCATTTTACTAAGATGCACGCTTTGAAAGTGCATTTCTGAGATGTATGTTTGCATGTTTTGGGGAGGGATGTCATTTTTTAAAAAACAAATGCACAGAAATGTGCACTACTCACATCTGAATGAACTTTTTAAAAAGCAGGTCAAAAACAGGAGTGGGCAAAGCAGAGCTTTGGCGTGAACTTCACAGATGTTCAGCATGATCAAACATCTGTGGTTCTTCCACCACTAGAGGAGAACCATACATGCAGAAGAGCAGGGATGTATGGGGCAGGGCCTGCTGTGGGTCACATGTTTTTGTGCTTATGGAAAACCCATTGCTCACTCCTCAGGCCACTTCTGCAGAATGGCTTCTGTGATCACAGTCGTGAGAAGTGAGGAGCGCCTTTCCTCAGCCAGAATGCCACAGGTCAGCAATGTCACGTTCACATGTGTTCTACAGCTCAACAATCCCTAGCTAGAATTCTTGTTTTGGGTGAAAAGAACCTTTAGTATTTTGCTCATATGGAAAAGTAACAGCCTGCACCCACCATGCAGTCCATGTTTAAATGCACTTCTGCATTTGTACATGCAGAATCAGAGAGAAGAGTAGAGTTGGAAGGGGCCAGGAAGGCCATGAGGTCCAACCCCATTCTCAGTACAGGACACCAAGTTACACCATCCCACTCGGATGTCCTTCTGGCCTCTAGAGTGGGAGAGCCCACCACTTCCCTGGGTCATTGGTTCCATTGTCATATTGATCTAGCAGTCAGGATTTTTTTCCAGATATCTAGCTGGAATCTGGTTTCCTAACCCCGTAACTTAAGTCCTACACTCTGGGGTGATGGAGAAGAGAGCTTCAAGTACTTGAAGAGCGCTTTCACATCTCCCTTCAAGCTTCTCTTCTTGAAGCTGGACATGCCCAGCTCCCTCAATCTCTCCTCACAGGGCTTCATTTCCAGTCCCTGGATCATTCGTGTTGCTCTCTTCTGAACCTCTCCAACTCTTCAAGGAGTTGTTCCATGTGTCATTACAACAGTTCTCAAAACCTGGCATATAAACAAGTGCTATTTTTAGTTACATCATTATCCTTGCCAGTTGTGGACACCCCTTTGCTCCTTCCAGATGTAGCAGGGACAGCAAGAGGATCTGAGTCACATCTGGCGGGATGCAGCTGCCATGTTCCAGCTCACATGTGTTGGCTGGGATCTTGAATGATGTCCTAAATTGTCTCCTCTCTGAAGTCCCAGATTTCAATCCAGAAGAGTAGCCCAATGCCATTCGAGATACAGACCAATATTTATTTCCTTCTGGGTCACAGTGTCTTCACATGAAGTAATGCACCTCTTTTTACAGTATTTCTGAGACAGGGATGATTCTCCAACTGAGATAAACCTGCTCTGAAATTAGACTTTCTTCTTTCTTTTCAGCTTCACTCAGCCGTGACTGCAAGAGCCTTTTGGTACTGCGGGCAAGTAATCTCTTTATGGGATGTTTTATCATGGATCTTCACAAGACAACTATTAATCTTAAATCATACTTTTATCAAGTGTTTATTTTCTCTTTCCCCTCAGGCACTTTGGTGGATATCAATATCGCGCCTGTCAGTAGGAGTTATGAACTGCATCTTCTGTACCACTACGCTGAAACAAGGGCAGGGAGTGAGATGGAATTCCAGGAAATCGATGCCGTTTTTTTAAAGGATGAGCTCTCTTGGGGCCATTGGTTTCCCAGTGGGTCTGGCCATTCACTCTGTTTATGCTGGTCATTATCTGCCTCAGCCTTCTGGAATGTGTGATGTGGTAGGATATGAAACCACGCTGGAAAAGGGAAGGGGAACAGTGGTGGAAGGGCTGTTGCCCAGAGATACAGACCCTGCTTTGCATATAGAAGATGCCACATGCTATTCTGACATCTCCAGGGAAGACCCCTGGTTGGAACCCTGGAGAGCATTTGCTATTTGCCCAATATGGTACTGACTTGGGCAGACAAGTGATTGGTAGGATATAAAGAAAAACCCCATGTTCCTGGTTTCCTGGAAGAAAAGGGTTTTTGAGGTGTGGTGTTGATGTTCAAATAAGAGCTGTGCATGGATTTCCAGCTCAGCAATTTGGGGGACCAGTGTTTGGGGGATGATTGTTCTACAAGCTGTGTGTCTGTGGCTGAACCTCAGACATACCTCCTCCATTGTGCCTACAAAAGCAAAAAGTTGCACAGCTATTGCAAGAAGATTGCAAGACATATGGAATCTCTCCTCAAAAGAAAACTCAGACTTGAATAGCTATCCTGGAGGGAAATGTGAAACTATCTGTAATGGAGGCAACCACATTCCTTTCAGAGATTATGTCCTGTTCTTAGCAAAGGTCTTCTCTGAGAAGAAAGAGCATGGGCAACCATGCCCAGGCCCTGCTGGACCCCCTGTGGTGACAGGGGATAGAATTATGGAATATTCTGCTGAAGTCCCAGCTCCTCCAGAAGATGGGGAGGTCTGGCCAAAAGGAAGTGGACAATCACCCCTCCCAAGTACTTGAAAGTGGCCACACCAGAAGAAATAGATCCAACTCAGAAGACCCCAACTGCTACTGGCGGAGCAGGGTCAACAAATAGACATGTCTACAGTCTTCACCAAGACCTTTCTGGGCTTAACGGCTCAGTTCAATCTTCAGCCACTGAATTCCAATGTATCTTCCGTAAGCCCTTCAAGCCAAGTCCTTTTCCATCATACACAGTAATGTCTGAAAGGGGCTCCTCTTTGGTCGTATGGCCCACTAATAGATGGAAATGAAAACCTGACATTTTTTCAATTGGACTATCATCTTCCCCAACCTACAGACATTCGGGCAGATGTCTTTCATGGCTGTTTACCTGGAGAAGTTAGGAAGGAACTACAACGGGGAACTTCCTCATGCAAAGCAGGTACTGTTCCACTGGCCAAGACCTTTTCCTGTTGGGGCAAGTTCCTGGAGAACACGGGAGGCTAGCGTTCCGAAGGTTTATGTGACACAGGCACTATTGCATTCGTGGTGAGCGAGAGCTGAATCAGAAGGGGAGGTTCAGCTGGAGAGAGATGCAGGGAAGATCCCTCTCTGAAACTGTGGAGAGTCAGTGCCGATGACTTGGGGTGTGAAGCAGCAATGCTGGAAAACAACCTCACGGGTTCTGCTGTCCTACAATGACTTTGCTCATCTGTTTAACTTACAGGCTCAGTGACTCCCTCCGCTGCTTTCACATCCATTATAGGAACACTGCTTTGAAAGAACAAACAAGGGTAAAGGGTGAGAAAAATGGCACAGAAATCTTTGCTTAAGGATCAATCAATGCATGACAAAGTGAAGATGAATGCTATCCAAAATGCCATCAATTATTTTTCCATTTTGACATCAGCTTTTCTGTGGTCTTTGATGGATCTGAAATAAAAGTTCATGCATTAATCAAAGGCAGATGCTAGGAGTGAATTCCCTGGCCCAACTTTTGGGGCAGGGGTGACAAGGGCTGAGAAATCAACATCTCTCTGTCCCACAAGCAATAATTTACCCATCTATTTGCTTAAATTATTTTTACACCATCTTTCAGGACAAAAAGCCCCCTTGAGGTGGTTCACATATAAAATCATAAAATGATGGGGAAAGACCATGAAGTCTAAATGAAGCAGCTACCTGCAGAAAAGAAGGTGTGCATATAAACAGACTGGAACATTCAGGTGCTTTTTAAAATAGGTGTAGGTCCAACTGCATCTTGGGTGGAAGAGAATTCTATAGGGAAAGGATCGCAGCACAAAGGGCTTGTCTCTTCTGCCCACTAGCTAATGGACCTTATTGGTGGACAGCTTGTGCAGCCATGCTGAATCCAGGAAGTGAAGGGCTGGGCAAATTTTCTTGCACCATAACTGGATAATCCCCTAGCTAAGAACCCAAGAGTGCAGCACAGCAGAGTGAGTTAGACCAGGCTTAGAAGCATAGCTGGGGTCACATGACATGACAAGCACCCCTTGTTGTTTCCAGGATCCACTTAATTTTTATTTTATTTTAATTTTGCCATCATCTACCCAACAGATCATCAAGTGGATTCTATGTTATTGTGGTTTCCTTTCTCTCTGCTTACTCTTCCTGCTGTTGGCATGTATCCCATCAGCCACTGCCCTTGAAATTCAATCCCAGGGGGCATCACTCCCTTTCTACACTTTTCTATACTTTTGAACCTTGAATTCTTTGCTTTTCCACGTTCAAATGCAAGTGCGTAACACTTGTGGCATGAATTCCCACAGAGAAATGACGTCTCGTGCACATTTTCCTCTAGCATCCACACATCATTTTCCTAATACATAACGTTAACCAGCGGCTTTTATACAAATCTAAAAACTAATATAATATAATGCATGTTTATGCTATTTTCACTAATATAGGCATTTAGTGTGCGCTTTCCTTTAATGTACACATGCCATCACAGGGTTTGACCTCAAAATTCAGAGATGCTCATATCTCAAAAGATATCTGAGTTCCAGTTTGTGTGTTCTTCAAATGTGTGGATTAGTTTGTTTTTGCATTAAATGGTGCAACAACCAATTATTTGGTGCAAAAATCATTCAATGCAAAAACAAACTAAACAAACAACTCTTCAGTTGCCATCTGGAAACAGGATGGATCCTACCAGCCGTAGCATGCTTTGAACAGGCATCGGTTGCTAACTTTGTCAGTAAACAGTGCTCAGGCAGAGAAGGTAGCAGTGAAAGGGAGTCGTTGCTCAGCCCACTCCCAAATCATCTGTACGAGCTGGAAGGGCAGGCGCAACCAGGAGGTCAGATAATAGTCTCAGCCAGCAACAGAAATCGCAGCCCATTGTGCGGCAGGAAGAAAATTGCTCCTTGCATTGTGGTCCGCAGTCCTGCGATGTGCTCAGCTCCCGCTTCTTCAAGAAGGGAAGAGAGACAAAGGCTTCCCAGGAGTGTCCCTGAATGCTCTATGCTTGAAAAATTTTTCTCAGAAACTTTGAAAAGGTTCAAAGAGAAGGAACACAAGAAGACCCTTTTCATCTAATGGCACAAAGTATCACTTTGGCACAAACTTCAAAGCAATTTATATTTTCAAGCGGGAGCAGGCAATTCACGGCTCTCAGGATTTTGCGGGACTATAATTCCCATCATTCCCCTCTATTTATTTATTTATTTATTTATTTATTTATTTAAAACATTTCTATGCCCCCTGCATCGCAACAAAGCCTCGGGGCGGCTCACAACATTCATAAAAAGATACAATCAATAATTTAAAAACTGGTACCATCTCAGCTATATATATTAAAATCTATAAATACAATAATAATAAATTAACAGTTAAAACAACTTTTAAATAAAAAGGTCTTCGCCTGGCGCCGAAAAGCAAATAATGACGGCGCCAGGAGGACCTCTCTATGTTGATGAATTTAATGCAAAGGATCTTGTTTTGTTTGCCTCTCCAGATCACACAGTACAAAAACAAATGCATGCATCCTTCTCCTGGATCCATTATTATTATTACTATTATTATTATTATTACTACTACTACTACATTGCATTTATATCCTGTCTTTTTTCCCTTTTATGAAGCACATAGCTCCATGTTATCATCGTGACAACAGCCCTGCAAGGTAGGTTAGGCTGAGAGGGAGTGATCGGCCCAAAGTCACCCATGGACCCTCATGGCTTTGTGGGTCAGAACCCATCTCTCCCAAGCAGCACACCAGGTACCGTGCTCTAGTTAGAGATGCATGACGATTTTAGATGTGCCCATAAAACATGTGAACATGTCCCATTTGAACCCATGGCCACCAGAAATGCTCCCAAAATGCCAGATGCTCTTGCATTTGCTTTGTCCATTTTTGTCGGCTCGTTTTGCGCAAAGTTTCCAATTTGCGCAAATGTTCCCTGTCAGCACCACTTCATTGAGAGAAGCAAGTTATACCAGCTAGGAAAGTCATGTGCATTTGGGTGGATCTGTGCACATTTCCTGTGTAATCCCTGCTTGATTTGCACACATTTCCTGCCCATGCTGAACAAGCGCAGTTGTATGCACAAACGAGAATTTTGGGACAGGATGAGCGGCAAGATGGTTTTTGGAGAATCCTAGTAAATGTTGCTGATTCACTGAAACTTAACTGGAGGGCTAGGGAGACCACCAAAATTTGGCTCCAAGGGTGACGAAAAGACTGTGTTAACAGAGCACCAATGGCAGAAGACTCATAACAAATACGACCCAACACAGGTTCTGTGATGCCAGGCTGATGCCATGGATTGAACCTCAGAACCAGCTGTGACCCCAAATTTACACACAGCCTGAGAGCAATGAACACAGATGTTCTCAACCTGAGGACTTAGACAATGAACCTTGCAAGGAGCCCCTGAAAATGCTTCTTAGATACGCCTCTGTCCTGTTTTTATGACGGGCTAAACAGTGCTGGAGCAACCCATCCAGCAAACCAGGACGAGTATGCAGCCTGGCATCTAGTTTGAATTCCTCTGCACCTCGGAATGGAAAGGATGAATGAGCCAAGAAAATACACCTTGAACAATTCTGGCCTCTTTGCATTTGCTTCAGCCATTGCAGATTATACTCTGCAACAACAGAAACTCAGTTACTCACTGAAGGGTTTGTTTTACATGTGAAAATATTCCACTGCCAGCGATTTTGCTGTTTGCTCTCTGACATTTTGTTGTTGAGCTCTGTGCTGTATATTCCAGGCTTGTTAGAAAGTTTTGTCTCCTGATGTTTCAAAGTGGGACTCTGCTGAGCAGGGATAAATAAACGGCACTGCAGCAGCAACATTTCTCTCTGCTGATATTGATCTGGAGCCTTTTCTGCATTGCTAAGACCTTTTTTTCCCCTTCCCAGACAAACAGAGATGCACTGGATCTTTCACCCCTTTTTCCAAAGCAACAACAAGGATGTTGAGTCTCACCAGACATCTCTCTCCTTAGCTATTATTCATGCAGAAATTACTGCATGAATTACTATGTTGACTCTGATGTAGAATGAAGCTCATGCTGCTATGCCACAAACCCAAAGGCAAAACCGGTTGTTGCAAATCATATGAAGAACCCTCTGGTTTGTGGCCCTGATCCGCCAAGTCCTTTTGACCATCCAATTCCTGCCAAAAATCCAGAAAGCCGGGTATGATCCCCTCGCCTGCTTATTGCTCACCTTCTTCTTTTCCAAGCTTGCTGTTCCCTCTGCCTTTGTTTCCAGAACTAAGGAGAGGGAGTTGCATTTTAGAAAGGACCCTTTCCCTTTGCTCTTTCAGCCTTCCACCCCATTCAGTAGTCTAGCAGAAGTTAGGTGAATACCTGAGCCACTGGAATGAAAGGATTTAAGGGTGTAGTCAAATGACAAAGTCCCCATCATTGGTGTACTTCCTTGGAAGTCCCTGGGTGGCCAGCCCTGAAAAGAAATGATTTATTCCTAAAGCATTTCCTGGCACTAATCCCTTATAACCCCAGCTGGGAAATGCTTGCAAGTTGTTGATCAGAAGCTGGGAAATACACCCCACCTTTCATTGCCTGGTTACATTTTTGTTGGGTGCCCAAAAAGGTGCTGGCCAGACTTGGTTCTAACCAACAGCACATGGGCAGTGAGATCCTGGAAAGCCATTGCTTACACGGAATAATCCATTCAAGTTGTGGTGACCCAGGTTCAGGCTGGACATCAGGAAGAGTTTCCTCACTGTCAGGGCAATACAGCAGTGGAACCAGCTGCCTGGAGAGGTGGGGGGCTCTCCCACACAGGGGACATTCAGCAAGAAACTGGACAGCCCTCTGAGTGGGATGGTGTAACGTGGTGTCCTGCAACAGCAGGAGGTGGACTTGATGGCCTTCATGGCCCCTTCCAATGTTTCCATTCTATGATTCTATGATTCTGCACTTCCAAGAGATCTTGGCAGCAGCACCCACTGTGGTATTCTTGCAACAAGGCAAGCATGGCCTCCAGAACATGGCCAAGACATGGCCAAATGTGGGACATGCACCTTCCCATCCCAGGGATGCTCTGCTATGTGATTCCCATTTCCACAGGCTCTGTGCCTCTGGGTACCACTTGCTGAGATTATGGGCAGGTTGGTGCTATTCCACACATGCCCCGCTTCTTGGTTTTCCATGGTTGGCCACTGTATGAACAGAAACCCAGGTGAGATAGAGGGCCCAGTCCAAGATAGCCTTGCAGATGCTCCTTTGTCTGCCCCTGAAAACAGAACTGCTGTCTCAGCCATTCTTCTGATCCACATCCATCCTCACGCTTACTCCTAACTGTATCTCAGTGATGCAGAAGAGTTTAGACAAACCTTTGCAATTTTTCAGTGAAAAAGGAAGACGAAATGAACCTACAACTCTCAAGGACTGACCACACGGAATGGGCTACCTGCACTTCGTTCTTTCCCATCTTGGTTACTTGTAGTCAGTCACAGGTTTATAAAATAGAAAAAGTTTCTTTGACTCCATTAAGTGTTGTCTGGGCATGTTTCCTTTGATCAGGAAACATCAACTGTGGCATTATAGTTCAGAGAGACACAGTGGTCTGAAGAAAGCGATCAATTCTTCCATACTTCTTCCTTTTCTATATTTCGGGACTGACTGTCATTATTGAGCCAAGCAAAGCTGCAACATGACTTTGTATGAGTGCAAAATAGAGAAAGAGAGAGAAAGATGGTTTTCTTGTGTATTTTTTTTTTCCACTGTACCATATGTCAATTTACACGTTCTTGTAAAATAAAATAAAAAGTAACTCTCTGTTCCCCAGTTTTATCTTTCACAGGGAACTCTTCCAACAAAACAGACTTGAGAAACTTCTTGTTCTGGGATGAGGCCCAGTCAGAATTAAGCATTGGTCCTTAAAAATTGCTTAGTTATCAGCTGAGCCCCCATTGTGAAATAGAAATAAATTTAATTAAGTAGCTATCTGAACTTCATCCTTGAGCAACACATACTGGGGAAATAAAATGAATAATGTATAGAAATAAAACAAGAAGGAAGGCTGAAAAGAAAAGGTTCTTTAGCTCTCCTCATCTGCAGGTTCTTCACTGCCCCAGGCAAAAAAAGGAAGGAGGAGGGGGAACGATTAAGTATCGATTACAGTCCTTTATTGTGTTTTGGGTAATTAAAAAACAAACACACAAATGGTTGCCCCATCTAAGCACTAAGTCCAGATAGATCAAACTCAGAAGCCCCAAGCTAATAAATGGCTAATTTATTCCAAGTGTTGAAAAGAAGATTATTTAAGGAGCTTACCGAATGTCTGTACAACTATTTTGAACGTGTTTTTCCCCTCCTACAATTGGTTTACCTTTGCCAAGGATAAAGTTTAGACAATAAAGCACCCAATCCACAAACTAATCAAACTGCAGTACTTGGTTGAGAAGGAAAGACAATCCATTGTTAGGAAGAAGAGAAAGCTGGTATAAACCACAATAGGTAACTTAACCATGAACAGATAGGGGTGTGTGTCGAACCTTTTAGCAAGGTGAAAACCCCAACCCTTGTTCCCCAGTCCAGTTGTTGGCCCCGTTCAGGTGCTGATTTGCTATGATGCGAACCAAGCAGCTCATGGGCATCCATCCATGAACCAAGCCACACCTTACACATTTTTTAAAACAGCTAACTGGGGATGTTGGAGGAATCCGTTTTGCTGATGGGAAGCTGTCGAATGTCCTGGGTTCGGCTCCCTGGACTCCGTCCCGCTTTGTCGTGCTGCAAATCTGAGTTCGTGGAAAGCGTGCACGGCATTCGAACCATGCAGGCCAGGCATTTTGCCCCGCACAACCGGTGCTCCGGTGACCTCCCTCTGCAGCATCACACACAGCAGCCTTTGTGTGCATTGCCACACGCAATGTGGGAGAAGGTGGCTGGTTGCGCAACTGGGATTCCATAAGTATGCGCAGACTTCCGAACCTCGGCTTGGCTGGCTTTCTAAGTGAGCATGGGAGGAAATCCGAAATGCTAGAGGCGGGTTCCACTTCAAGGCATCACTACTGCTAATTAAATTTGTGCAAATTTAATTTAATTTAATTTAGTAATTTACTTTGATTTAATAATTTAAGCATTTATATGCCATCCTTTGCAGCAGCCTCAGGATGGCTTACAGAAATAAAATAAAAATAACAGTATAATATAGTATTATAAATAGCATTAAAAACATTACACAATAAACAAATTAACAATATATCGCCTCCTAATGAAAGAAAAGAAAGAAAGAAAAATAAACGAAAGTGAAGACATCACAGTATACAGTTAATGATATTATTAAAATTAGTGGTGTTAGTTATTAAAATGATGGTTAAATAAAAAAGTCTTTACCTGGCACCAAGAAGAGTAGAGAGTTGGCACCAGGCGGACCTCTCTGGGGAGATGTTTCACAGCCTGGGTGCCACCGCAGAGAAGGCCGTGGATAACCTCCATACCTCCCTCAAAGAGGGTTCCCTGAGCACGGCCTGCCCTGCCGATCTAAAGGGGCATGAGGGCATATAGGGGAAGAGATGTTCCTTCAGGTATCCTGGATCCAAGCCGTTTTGGGCTTTATAGGTAAGTACCAGCCCCTTGAATTGGGCCCGGACTTCAACTGGGAGCCAAAGAAGCTGCCCCAAACCATATGGTGCTAGTGCAACTCATGCAGAATTGACTGATTTTGCACAAAGCACATGAGAGCCCTGTGGTTCGCGGGTGCATCTTTGTGCCAACCTGAATAAGCAGTTAAAAGGTAAAGGTAAAGGTTTCCCATTGACATTAAGTCCGGTCATGCCTGACTCTAGGGGGTGGTGCTCCTCTCCGTTTCCTACCCAAGGGAGCCAGCGTTTGTCCGCAGACAGTCTCCGTGGTCTTGTGGCCAGCATGACTAAACCCCGAAGTGCACAGAACGCTGTTTCCTGCCCACCGAAGTGGTGCCTTTTCATCTACTTGCCTTTGCATGCTTTCGAACTGCAAGGTGGGCAGGAGCTGGGACGGAGCAACACCACGATAAAAGCACAGTAACACTCTGGCAAGTCACTGGCTGGGGAAGGGCATTTTAAACGTTCAGCGTATGCATCATGAGAACTTAAGGCGAGTGTCCCAAGTGGGTTTGGTGGGAGCCCTGAATTGAGGGACTGAGGATGAAGAAAGAGGACTTGCCTCGCAAAGAGGACTGTAGCGATCGGCATCCTGTGCATTTTGGTGAAAGGGGGTTATATATTATCCACCCTGCTGGGCTTCCTATGGGAGGCGTCTAAACAGCAGTCTGTGTTAAAGCCTTATTTTGGTTGTAATGCTCGTATTTGTTTGAAGTATTTCCGCAAATGTTATGGTTTGGGGAAGGAGGGCAGGGGAGAGTCGGCCCGCACCTGAGCAGTGCTCAAGGGAGCATTAAAAGTGCATTAGGCTGTGACACCTACGAACATGGGATAGTTTTCACGGGGTAGTTAATGTTGGCTTTGAAGGCCCTTGCATGAAATGAGGCTGCTCCAACCCCTTGGTCACCTTAGGTAAAGGTAAAGGATTCCTCTTGATGTTACATCCAGTCATGCCTGACTCTCAGGGGCGGTGCTTCTCTCCGTTTCCTGGCCGAGGAAGCCGGCGTTTGTCCGCAGACAGTCTCCGTGGTCGTGTGGCTGGCATGACTAAACACCGAGGTGCACGGAAGGCTGCTACCTGCCCACCAAAGTGGTGCCTTTTCATCTACTTGCATTTGCATGCTTTCGAACTGCAAGGTTGGCAGGAGCTGGGATGGAGCAACAGGAGCTCACCCCGTTGGGCAGATTCGAACTGGCGACCTTTGATCAACCAGCCCAGCAGCACAGCGGTTTAAACCACTGCACCACCTGCAGCCCCAGAATAAGCAGTTAGAAATGCACAAATGATGGCCTGTTCTAGAGACAGGAGTCCTTCTTTCGGTCCTTCCCTGTGTCTGGCCAAGGCCTCACAGGTGATTCAAATGGATCCATTGCTAACTGCCCCATTGTTCACCTGCCAAAAACTTTGCCCTGGCTTTTCCAGTCTCTTGCATCGTCCAGATTTCATCTTCAAAAGCAATGTGGACAAATGCCCTATTTATGTTTGTGGATATTCCTGGCTTCCTGCAAAGAAGCACCACATGTTCCAGACACTAGTCTGATTTTTCAAATGGCATTATTTTAGCAATCCTGAAATTGCTGTTGCACTGCACATGCTATATAAAATGTGTTTGAAAGGAACATCATTTTCCAATTGAAAGCACAAACCAGGTTTTATTGCTCTTAATGCCTGTTTCGGCAGTAATGCTGTTAAGAATCATTGTTGTGCAAAGCACAAGCTGTGTGCGCTGTGGGTTCAGCCAAGTGCAGTGGGTTTCCAGGAGAGATGCTTCAGGAGCCCTTCTCATCTGAAACTCTTACCCACATTTGGAGTTCTGGATTGCCTGATCATGTTTCTGAGGCGGAGCTAGTACTGGATACAGGTTTTTGAAGGCCCTTGGTCAAGACACATTTTGGGGTATCCTTCTCACATTGAGTCTGTCGTGAGCTTGTCTCTTCCTTCAGGTTCCAAAACTCCAAACAATCCTTTGAAATGTAGTTCTTTTACTGGGAATCCACTGATAAAAGCACCGGTTGAGGTCCAAATAGCCTTCTAACAAAGCTGGAAGGAGAAGTGTCTGCTCGTGGGAAGAGTTGAATCCAAACTGGGAAATTTCTTGTGGCCCCACCCTTTCCAGTAAAGCTTCTGGCTCCACCATCAGGGTGACTCTCACTGCCCAAGGACCAGATGGCACAAATGGCAAAGCCTCTTCAACTGAGCAACTTGCTTCTCCAGATGCTTCCACACGTGGTCAGGACAGGGTCTCACACCTGCTCCCCAGCCCTCCAGAAAACCCTTCCTCTCCGAAGCAGGCTGACTCTTGTGCTCAGCCTGAGAAACTTCACTGGGCATCTGGAAGGAGCTTCAATGCCTTCTCCCCTTGCCTGCTTGTCCTCCTCTCTGGAACCCTCCAGCCACTGCCACTGAGAGGCCTTCTGCATGCGAGGGACCATCCTGCCTTCTACCGAATCCACCTCCCCAGAGCTGTGATCATTCGCTGCTTCTGCTCCTCACCCACCTGCCCCTCCTGGCACCGCTCGCTTGCTCAGTCAGCAGAGAACCAAGGAGCCATTTGGAAGCTGCTTTTAGTCCCACCAGGAGGCAGGTGACAGGTAAAGAGGAGAAGCCATGCAGGGTTGCTCCAGTCAACTGGATGGATGGATGGATGGATGGATGGATGGATGAACTGCAGCCAATCTAACAAGCAGCTTCTTGGAAGGAAGAAAATTTCTCTAGCTCCATCAGGGACCACATTTCCTTGAAGCCTATGCATCACAGAGCAACAGCACCAAGGTCCCTGCCCCAAGGCACTTCCAATATGATTTTCAGCCAAGGAAGGGAGGGAAATTGGGAGCCAACAGTGGCAAGTCCAAAAAATGGCTTTTGCACTTTGTATTCTAATTTGCACAGAGCTTTCTTTGCTGTTGAAAGGAACCATCAGGCCAACCCTTACTTGGCAAATGTAAATTGAAGCATTATGCGTTTTTTTATTAATAGTAAGTTAAAATGGGATGCAGCAGTGCAGGAGACGGAATTCATATGAAGCAAGTTAGTTGTGATTCACAAATCAAAACCTGGTGCGCTACTGGGAATATTTTTGCAGTCTTACTTTATTACCAATTTGTAGAAAATAGAAGCTTATATGTGTTACATTAAGCTCATGAATTTTAGGATTAGATGTAACATTTCAAATACCTGTAATAAGAAGGTTTTTCACTTGTTTGAGCTTTGTGTTCCGTGGACAAGGTGTAGAACCTTCAGGAAAGGCAATTATTCCCATAAAAATAGTTTTAGGTACTCGAAGGCTCTCTGTTTGTCCCTTCTGTGAATGTGTGCTACTGTTATTTTTACTAGATACTGATACTTATGGGGCAATTCTATATACATCTGCTCAGAAGTAAGTAAGTACCACTAAATTCAATAGAACGAACTTCTGCGTAAGCAGATCCAAGATCGCAGCCTTAAGGTCTTCAAAATGATTTGAAAAACGTAATGGGAACTGCAGGTGGCGCAGTGGTTTAAACTGCTGTGCTGCTGGGCTGGTTGATCGAATGGTCACCGGTTCGAATCTGCACAACGGGGTGAGTTCCCGTTGCTCCGTGCCAGCTCCTGCCCACCTTGCAGTTTGAAAGCATGCAAAAGCAAGTAGATAAAAAGGTACCACTTCGGTGGGCAGGTAACAGTGTTCTGTGCACTTCGGTGTTTAGTCATGCCAGCCACATGACCACGGAGACTCTCTGAGGACAAACACTGGCTCCCTCAGCTAGGAAACGGAGAGGAGCACCGCCCCCTAGAGTCAGGCATGACTGGACGTAATGTCAAGGGGAAACCTTTATCTTTAATGCCAAAAGATTTCCCCAGAGCCCTGATTGGCTAGGTCATTGTCACCTTTCCCTTCCCCAGACCATTTCTTTCTTCCACAAAGTAAGGAGGTTTTCACATAGTCCATGAGATTTGGCAATAAGATGGCATCATTGAGGGTAAAATAAAGCTAATTCTGAGTGAAGTCAATGCCGTTGCTCTGCATGAGCTTCATATCTCACCAATACCAGCAGAAGACAAAATCTCATTGGTCTCACAACGACATCACATTTTCCTGGAAGATCTATGAGAAGATGGAAGGTGGATTCTGAACAGGCAAACAATAAGAGGGGGCAAGGGATAAGTAGACCCCCTGCTCCCATCCACCCATACTATTCCTCTGTCTAAGCGCTTTTTAGCTGAAACCATTTTCAGCAGACCTTCACCTGTTTCCCAAGACCTGTGCAGGTCTTCTCAGAAATAAGCCACACTGTATTCACTGGGCTTTACTCCCAGGAAAATAAATGCTCATCAGACTGCAGCCTCAGGGCCATTTCTTCACTTGGCTCAGTGGGATGGGAAACAGAGGGACTTCCATGGACTAGAAGCCTACAGAGAGTCACCCTGGCCCATGTCCCAGCCTGCAGCCTGAACCTTTGACTGCAGCACACAGGTCAAAGAACCAAAGAATCATAGAATAGTAGAGCAGGAAGGGGCCATGAAGGCCATTGGGTCCAGTGTGGGAGAGTCCACCACCTCTCTAGGCAGCTGGTTCCATTGTCCTGGTGCTCTGACTGAGGAAGCTCTTCCTGATGTCCAGCCTGAATCTGGGTTGTCGCCGCTTGAACTGATTATTCCATGTGCTGCTCTCTGGCATCAGCAAGAGGAGATCTTGACCTTCCTCTTTGGGGCAGCCTTTGAGGGACTTCTAGAGGGATACCATGTCCCTGCTCAGTCTCCTCTTCTCAAGACTGGACATGCCAAGCTCTCTCAGTCTCTCCTCACAGGGCAGTGTCTCCAAGCCCTGTTGTCACTGATCCCGGATAAGCGAGTTCCCAGTCTGTAGGATGTGCATCCTTGAATGTGATTCACATGGCATGCTTGCAAACCTGGTTCGGAAAGAGAGGCCGGTAAATGATTCGGCCTTATTTAGAAGTGTAACAATACCGTGAGGAATAGTCCTTGCAACACAACTGGAGGCTGCTGTTACACTCTTGTCCTACTTACTAGTTTGCTGCAGGCAGCCAGTTGGCCCTGGTGTGATCAGAACGATGGAGCAGGTCGGGGCTTGGGCTGATCCAGCAGGGCTGTTCTGATGTCTTTATGTTCTTCACTGCCCTTTGTTGACGCACTTTCTCACAGAGATCAAATGCACAGCCGAGAATAAGCCGGGTCCACGTGGCCTCCTGAACATTTTCTCTCTTCTCCAGGAGGGGGAAAGGAGCATTCCAAGCCTGCTGACAAGCTGCTCATCCATCCCGTGTTTCATTCCTCTTGAATCCGGAGCATATCATCATGATAAATGACATAAGGCTGAACGATAGCAGTGCGTGCTCAATAATGAGATATTAATTAACACTAATTGACAATGTGGTTCCTCTGGAACTGCGCATTATATCTCCTTGTGTGTCAAGCAGTGATTCTTTCTCATAATTAATGCAATTGCAAAATGTACCCATTTTGATGGTTACAGTTTATTGTAAAACCAGATATTTAATAATGATATCCCAGTTGCAGAATATTCCTCCATTATTCTCCTGAAAGCATTATTCTCCCTTGGGAGGGATGGTCTGTGCTGTTCCTTCATCTAGACGGCATTTCCGAGTGTGAAGCAATATTGCTTTCACTCCAGTCTGCAAGGAAGAATGAACTTCTCCAAAAGGTCAATAGGAGCCGTGGAACTAGCAACACTGATTCCCACGTCTGGGAGCTTCACTTTGAGATCCCCTAAACCACGGTGATGTCCATGGGTATGAAGGTGCCCACAGAGACTGGGGCGGGGGAGGCATTCCTTCCAGGATGCTCTGCCCTTTCAAACCGCCCTGTTTTGCTTTTTGGTGGGGAGGGTCCCATGGAAACCATTTGTGTGGGTCTCCAAGACATTTTTTACCCTCAACCCCCAAGGGTCACCCATTCCAGCCTTCACCTTGGCCTGCTGCTGTTTTCCTGTCCACCAGAAAGCAAACATAACTGGCAGGGACATTCGATGTGGAAATCTGTGCATGACCTCTTTCTCAAGTGCGCTGAATGAAGCATCCCAGGCGCCAGGCAAAGTCACTTCTCCAAGGCTGGGCTATGTATGACAGATGACCTGCAGGTGGCACGTCACAACCCCTGCTCCCCAGCACAACTGAGCGTGCATGCTGGACTCTGTGAGCCCTGGGACATAAATGAATCAGGTACCAGAGAGCATTTTCTTTGGGGTCTGTGTATTTCCCAGGAACCCTGATGCAGAAGGGGAAACTTTCAATACATCGATGGATGGAATGCATCCAAAAACCACCCCAAAAAGATTTGGGGGAGGTATATAGTTTATCCCAAGTGGAACAAACAGTAATAAAGAACAAAACCCGGAACAGACTGAAAGAGCATATTCCCAAAGGTGGCAAAGGGAAATTCTGGATTTGAAGTCAGTGCATTTCAGAAACAGAAGTTCTTCTTCAGAGACAATCTTACAAATGCTGAGCCAGGTTAAGCCCATCTACAAAGGTGGCAGCTATGTTTCATTCACCATCCAGGCACATGTGTTGGATTCAAATGAAGACATTCCCCTTTGCAGCTCTGAAAATACATTCTGTTTTTGCATTTCATACCAAACAATCATAAAACAAGTCAGATTACGAACAATGCGGTGCACAGTAAAACCTGAAGCAAAAGCACCAAAGAGAATAAATCAATGCAAAGAACTACATCATACTAAAACAATCCCTAAAATGTCTGGGATTTTTTTTTTTTTTTTTTTTTGGAAAGCTCTTCATCTGGTGTGAAAAGCACTGAGTGAGCTCATCTGTAGTGGGCACGGCACGGATGGGTTGCCTTCAAGCTCTCTCTTTTAACCACCTGGAGGGGGCCCAGGCATGTCCAAGGATGGGGCCCAGGCTGTGACATCGGGGACAGGGCATGCCCATGGCATTGTTAGCATCCAGGCCAAAACAAAGGAAAGGAACAAAAGATGGGCTTTGAAGAAGCACTTCCATGGGCAACTGGCCATGCAAGAACGCTGCATTGGACTAGCATTTGTATGGCCCAACTAAGCCTCAGCTGGCTCTTGAAAATGCCATTGGATGTGCTTTTTTATTTATCCAAAAATTTTTTAGACTGCCCCTTACCATAGCCTCGGGATGGTTTAACAATAAGACAAAATAAAATACGCACAGCATCCTAATCAAATTCTTAACCAGTCAAAAATAAAACCCGTAATAAAACAGTCAAACCTTAAAACATTGGGAAAATGAAAAGGTTTTAGCCTGGTGCTGAAAAGAATGAAGTGACGGTGCCAGGAGAACCTCCCTGGGGAGCGAATTCCACAATTGGGGGGCCACCGCCGAGAAGGTGGATTGCGCTAATGGCTGTACTTGTTTCTCACTGGGGATAGAAATATAGAAACAGAGTGAGTCAGAAGGGCTCCCCGGCACATCTAGTCTGACCCCCGGTTCCAGCCGGCTCCGCTCATGACATGCCCACCATGTGCATGTCCAGCCTGTCCTTGAACATAGAGACCTACGAGAATTTGGTCCTTCTTTGCAAACTATACAGAGCCGCCCCATTCAAAGCCCAGGATGCAAGTGCTAGTCCATGTCCAGGCTAAATATCTGAATTCATCTCATTGCAGTCCCAAGCTCAATGGCCCAGTTTTGCCCATGGGGCTTAAATCAGTTCTGCTTTGGTCTGTGGAGGAAATGAGCACTGATCTCCCATTCAGTTGCTGCAGCTCCCCCATTGACTGAAAGTGAGCAGCAGTTGCAAATGTGAATGGAAACAGAGCACAAGCTGAGCAGCAGGACACGGTCTGAAGCATCCCAGCTACCTGGAACGTCTCGATATGCCCATCCCTGTGTGCGGATGGCACAGTTTGGGCAAAGCAAATGCGATGCCGTCCTCTTCTGATGGAGAGGAGGAATGGCAACCCCAGCTGGAGAGCCCCTTCCTGTCTCCGAGTCATGAAGAGGGGGGGGTGGCATGCAGGTGTATCCCCTCCTCCCCATAGTCCCTGGCAGCCCACAGGTGAGGGGCCTGAACCAACCCAAGCTTCCATGAGCCACAGGAGGCATTCCCAGAATCTGTTGGCATGATGGAGCAATAGCCTTTGCTTCAAAGGTGAGGAGACCATGAAGAGCACCCGAAACTTGCATTTCCGAGATGCAGCTGCTTATTCAAGACCCATTGTCCCTTGATCTGCAGAAAAAAATGGCTGCTGGGCATCGTCCCTCCATGGCGTGTCTGAAAGCGATGGCTTTCTATTAACCTGAGCTGCAGATTGGGCAGCAGGCTGACCTTCTCAGAGAGACATGCTAAGCTATAAAGCAGTTTTGAACTACGCCTACAGCTGCTTGTACACCTCCCATCTCGTCCCAGTCTCTGCCATGTAGCATCTTTTAGAGGGGCTATTTATTCCCCCAGCTAAGAAAGAGATGCTGTGGAATTAGCTGCTACTGGAAGTGGTGATGGCTACCAGTCTGGAAGGGGGATTGGAGAGATTTGAGAGGGAGGAGGCTACCAGTGGCTACTGGCCTTGCTAGCCATGGGCTACCTCCTTCACTAGAGGTGGCCTGCCTGCGTACCCCAGCTGCTGAGGAGCTGGGCAGGGGGAGGTAGCGGTCTTGCACCCCTCCTGCTGGAGGGATCCTTGGGCAGCTGGTTTGCCACTGTGTGAACAGCGTGCTGATTGGGTTCACCCTTGGGCAAGATCTGGCGTGGCTTCTCTGGTGTTCTTAAGCCAGCAAAAGTTACAGAAATGGCACTGGATTTCTTTGCATAACTCTTCCAAGCAAGTCATGCTGGGGAGTTTGATTCCAGCACTGCCCGGATGATGGAGGAGGAGAAGTCTGACAACCTACAGAAGGCAGGTGGGATGGTTTAAGCATAATCGACACATCTGCGGATGAGTGTGACTGGCTGGAATTGGGGGTGGGCGGGGGAATCTAGATTAGGCAGCCCATCAGCTGATCCCCCAAGGCAATCCAATCTTTCCTGTGTCCTTTAAAAGAAGAGAGGAACTCGTTAGCCCTTGTATGGCTACTCACTATGCATTGCTAATAATGCTGGAACCATGCGATAGCAGCACATCTGGAAAAATCAAATTGTCCCTGTTAAGCAAATTACTCAGTGGTGGGAGAGACTATTGAAATCACCACCGACAGAGCCATTTCCAAGGATGCACTTTCATTCTGCTGAATGGTTGCTTTTACAACACAAGAGGGATGGATTTTGCAAGCCAGCTGAGGTTTTCACTGATCCAAATTGTCCCATTGAGCAACTAACAGAAGCCTCATCAAGCATTTCTTGTTTCTAATAGCGTCAAGCTTTTCTAATTTGGATATGGAATGAAGGATGAGTTTCTTGTGAGGAATAAGAAGCAGGGAATGGCCTCAGTCCACGGGTGGCATGGTTAGGAATGGAATCTCTCCCACCTGGAATAAGATCTAGGCCTCTGTGAGTGCAGCAGGGCCGGGATTTAGAATCCCCACATTTCTAGATCTCTTGAAATCCTGGCAGCTGTTTGAAACAATCCTGTGAGGACAGAGTTTCTAGTTCAAGGATCTTTCCTTTTTTGTGCCAGATACGGGCATCTGGATTAGAGCCAGCTTGAACATGTACATCCAAATGTACATTTGAATGGAAGATGCGCTTTTTGTACATTTATACTTTTTACGTGTTGGAATGAATGTAGGGCCTTTATTATAACAAAGTTTAACTTTGTTATAATGAAGTGTATGATGCATGTGCCTAATGACAACCTTTTTGTGCTACCAAACTCAGATGTCCATACAAACTAACACTTTGCATCAAGAGCACATTTCTGATTATCCGCTTGGGATGCAACTCTCATCTGTTCATTGGACTTCTTCTCAAGCTCAGCCTTGGCTTAGGAAGCCAGCCCAGCTTGGAGGAAGTGTGTGAATGCTCACGAAACTCCAGCTGCACAGCTGACAACTTCCTTCTGCAGCGCATGCAGGTGAACAAAGGCCACAGGTCGAGTGCTCTGAAGAAGGATCCTGCTTGCACAGGGTTTGCATGGGCTCCAGTCCATCAGGAGTGCGCAGACATGCCCAGCACTAAGTCAGACTCACAGCTGCAAGGGAGAGGCAGACCCCACGGAGCTGAGCTGAGAACATCTGACAGGTTCCTTGCCTCCAAGTGGATTCCTCTCACATTCCCAGTCAAGCGTTTTTGCAACCTGTTGTAACCCCCCCTCATAATCGAACATGCAGCCAGGGCATGGCTTGTCACGGGTAAAAAGCATGATCAGGGTGTCCTGTTCGCGTGAACAAGAACAGGAACCCCAACGAATGTGCACGCTACGCAAGGATGAAAACAGAGCAGGCTACGCTCAAGCATAACCGCCAACGTCACGCCCTTGTACCCTCGCTTGCTTGCTTTAGCATGGGAAATGTGCAAAATGTGCAAATGTAGCTCAGTGGGGTTCCCCATTGTTCGCTGTTATTCAAGCACCTGCATAGTTGTAAAAGAGTATAAAAAAGCTGCATTCTTCTGCTCGGCACCGCACTCCAATGAGTGTTTGGTCCCTGCAGGTAAATAAACTTCTCCTCTCGAAAATTCCAACTGGTCTCTGGTCTCATCCGTAAAATCGCGGCACACAACACAACCATGTTCCAAAGAACATTGCCTTTTCCCAGGGGGTTTTTTTTTAAGGGTGGGGGGAGTCTTACTGAGGTCAATGAGAAGGTCTGCAGTTGTGAGCCTATTTTCCAACGCCAACCTTCTGTTGCGATGTGTGGCCATGTGTTGCCCAGATGTGAATGGTCTTTTGTATGGTGTGTGCTTGTCATACATGGAGCTGCAACTGAAAAGTCCTCCTTCACACATGTACATATGTTTGTGCATGCACCTCTTTGCACACGAGGAATGCAGGAATATTAGGATAAATGACAGAGGAATAACAACACAGGAGTTGATGCATCAGACTAAAGAAAAGCAGGGAAATGAGCTCACTAGCAAAGATTAGGTATGAATAATCCAAGTTCATTTTGGCACTTTTTTTTACAGGGGAAAAGACTGCTTGATTAATACATGCATCTCTAACACCAGACCGCAGGCTATTCTAATAGTAATTAGGGATGAGTTGCTAATGTGCATGGAAATTCTTTGAACTTCACCTTAAAATTCAGTTCAACTTATTCCTGTACTTATTTGTGGCTTTTTTACTAGTCAAAAGGGAAACATGCATTTTTCCAAGTGCTTTTCAAATGTTTGTGTTTTTCCTCCATTGATTAAGGCATTAAAGTGCCTTTTTTTTAAATAAAATGCATGTGGCTCAGTTAATGCAACATCAGAACTAGATTTCTGACAAAAACCAAAGGAAGCCAACTGCCATTAAAGCAAACAAATTGAAACATCCCAAATCTTGGTGAAATGGGACAGACTTTGCCTGGTGGCTGATGGATAAAAGAGAAAATGGCGGACATTTTCAAAAGCAAGACCCATCCACAGAAAGGTCCTTTTCTGGTTAATAGAGATGTGGGCTCAGAAGAGGACCTCTGATGAAGGAACTCAGAAAGCTTCCCAACAAGCCATCAGATTCTCATGAAAACCACCAGTCCTTCTTGGAACCATTGTCAAGCCAAATCGTGTTTTCTGAATAAAAAACAACACCTTGAATAAGATTCTGAAGCAACTAAAGTTTCCATAGGCTTCTTAAGGACGATCCCATATCAAATATAACAATGAATGCTGACTAGGTTCACATGACACGATAAAGCACGGTGGTTTATACGTATCTCAGGAGGCATTCTTGGTGCCTCCCCAGCATTGTCTGGACCTCATCATTCAGTCACTGGGGAATTTTAACCACAGTGCATGATTAACCTTCCCAAGGTGGTTTAATATGTCATGGAAACCCTCCCTCTGAGTGTTACTAAAACAGAGATAACCATGGCTAGTTGTTCATTCTATACCTTCTCCTCTAATATGTAACATCCTGAACTGGACCATGAGGCTTTTCAGTCCTCCAGGTTAGGAATATGCTAGGCTGACACTAAAGGGATATTCCTGGCATTACAGGAGCGTTGATGCTAGCAATCATGAACAAGGAACCCAGAATCTGGATGGGGTGGGGGCTTTGGGTGAGAGAAGATTAGAGCCTTGAGAGTACCACTTGAAGAAGAACAGAGAACCAGAAAAATGTGGTGAGGGTGTGCGTGGGCGGGAGGCAAAATCGGAAGGGCTAACAGGAGAAACATCCCATCTCCACTCCTTTCTATTTCTGCTAGGAGAAACTTTAACTTATCGGGCTAAGACACCCACCCTTCTTCCTACTTGGCCCCTTTAAGATCAAGCTTAAGGCTTCAACAGACTAGCTACCCAGAGCTGGGGGTATCAGGATTTCTGCAGAAGGACTTTCTAGCTGGTGTTGGTCTATGACATAAGTGGAGCCAATTACCTTTGGTGGTTGTGGGTTCTCCCACCCTAGGGGCATTCAGGATGGAACTGGACAGCCACCTGAGAGGGATGGTAAAACCTGGAGTCCTGCCCTGAGTAAGGGCTTGGACTCAATGGCCTTCTAAGTCTCTTCCGGCTCTACTATTCTATGACTGTATAACAACACAACCTTAAACAACAGGTAGCTAATCCACTACCATTCATACAGGAAATAAAAGTGCACAGGTGGGTATAGGAATGCAAAGAATACCTATTGATAAAGAAAAGCAATTAAAATTACAGTGGAGTTTCATTTGGAATTTAGTAGAGGGATAGTCAAGGGGTCTTACAAAAAATATAGTATTCAAGCCAAGATTCTCGAGCAAAAACTGGCCAGATCCTTAAATATGCTGAGACAGCTCAAACAATAAGAGTGCTATGAACTCTTCTGTCCATCAGTTTATAGAAGGCTACACCCTTCCCAATGGCACAACAGCAATTTTTGGCCTATTAAAAAAACCCTAAGGTAATTCAGTCATAAAATCAGGTGTCCCCCACTGAGAAATATCAAGTCTGAAAAAGCAGCCATGAGGCAATGCAAATGCCCTGGAATATCTGATTCAGCTTCCTGCTCGAAGAGGTCATCCAGCGTCACGCCAAGCCTGGGAGATGTTTAGCTTAAAAAGCCTGGCATGGCCAAGTGCAATTTAACAGCCAAATAAATAAATAATGGACATAGTGAAGAGCTGCGGCTCTCGGCCAACAGAAGCAGTGGCTTGCTTAGGGTCTGGATCATAAAGCTGTTTATGGGTCCAGGCACAGCTGGGCACATGCATAAGAACACAGAGTTTTTCCTAAATATTAAATAAATCATGGCTGGATACATACTTTACGTGGTGGTGTCCCAAAGATTAATCCCTCTACTGGTGGAGAAAGAGAGAAGCAACTGTTCTGCTAAGCCACGTAGTGAAATGAGCTCTTTTGGAAAGGAGAAAGGCAAAGCCAAGTTCATTAAACCAGCCATCTTTCTGCCACAAAAGGAGATGGAGAAAGATGTTGCAGGAGACATACATTAAACTCTGTGTAATTTGCAGTTTGGTTCTGAGGGATTATTCCAATTGCAGTGAGGGGGAAACCTTAGTCTAAATGCCGCAATGCAACTTCCACCCATTCTGAGCCCTGGCTTAGAAAGCGATGTGAGGCAAGAGGAAGTCTGCAAACATTCACAGAATCCTAGCTGAGCAGTGGGCAACTTCCTCGGAGTCCTGTGCAGGAGCAAAAACAACCCCTGCAAGCATTTGTGAAGAGGAGAGCCCCACCTGAGCAGAGGCTTCATGGGGTCCAGTTCCTGGAGAGCACCTTGCAGATGCTCAGTGCCGGGAAAGTGGACTCACGGCACCAAGAACCAGGCCCAGGGAGCTGAGCCCAGGGATTCCCATGCTCAGATTGGATTCCTCACACATCTCTGGTCCCAAGCATTGTTGCCATTGCGCCAGCTCTTTATTGAGGTTGGTATTATGTTTCACATTGGAACAAACACTTCGTGAAAAGCCCCAGGTCTGTCTGAAATCAGCACCTTGCAGTTGATCCATGGAGCATATAGCAAGGCGGAGAAATGGAAGCCTGGAAGCCTGGCTGGGTGGGGGTGGGGGGGGGCAGGGGCAGAATTCCTCCTGCAGTGCAGCTGAAGAAGAAGCCTCAGTAAAGCAAAGGGTTCAATGACCCACATGGAGAAGCCTTCTATAAGAGATGTAAGACCTTAAATGTTGCCGGTATGTAGAGAGGCAGAAAAGATGCTAAGAATGAGCTGGGCATTAGAAGAATTCTTTCAGGAAAGAGTCCCAGTCTATGGAGATGGCTTGCTGGACTTCTTATTTTCCTTGTTTTCAGAGGGGACTGAATATATACCAACATCCATTTCTCTTCCTGCATTTACCTGGCTGATAACAGATCCATGCCCTTCCCACCCCATGAATTCGTTTTGTCTTGTCCAGTTGCGAGCCATCTCCACTCGAGGGCCTGGTCATTCTGCTACTGCAATGAACGAGAGCTTTTGCATACTTTTGAGCTGATGTCCAAGATCAAATCTGAGCTGACATTTGAGCAAATGCAGTGATTTGTTGGAAATGCTTCAGCTGTGACATTCAATTCAGTGGAGACCAGTAAACAGCTTGGGGTAGAAATGCCAAGAGCATTTTGTACTCCTGGACCCACTGCAAACTAGACTCTGACCCGTTCCATCATTAACCTATAAGAACTTATGCAGATAGTGTTGGCTTCTTGTCAAAGCCACCATATTCAGATGTTAATGAAGATGTTGGAGGCAGCTGGACTGGATTCCAGTGAATTCGGATTTCTTTGCCTCCAACCCATGGTTTCTACAACTCAGTTCTTGCTGCTGCTACTGATGCTGCTTTTCAAGTCAAACAGATTCCGCAGTCTTGCAGGTAGGAGAATGTGAAGAATATTTTTTGTGTGTGAGGAATCTTTTCCATCAAATCCACTGGTTTTAGCTTCTTGGACTCCAACCACTTTGGTTGCTGGTACATAGAAACATAGAAAACAGAGCGAGTCAGAAGGGGTCTCCCGGGCCATCTAGCCTGACCTCTGGCACACTCATTTGCAGCTCTGCTTTTTCACATCCTGCAGTTGCTTCTGAAAGGGTGGTGCATCTGGGGGACTGTGAGTCCTTGTAGATTTCCTCTTGGCCCATCACATGAGGAAGCCCATGGATTCTGGAGGGATGGATTCCCCACTTGCAGGCAGATTTCTTTACTTTCTGGAATTTTGCAAAACTTTAGCCATACCAACAAGAGTGAAACCTGAAAAATGCTCCAAGGAAATTTTAAAAAGAAGCACCCCAAAATCAATGTCTCCCCATAACCTGAAGCATGAAATGTAGCTCTTGCAGGCAGGGGATGTGCCCATTAATACAAAAATGCATTTGCACAATTGTGAATGGGAGTTTGGGAAACGGGAACAGTACAGTTCTGTTTATGAGTGGACACCCCACTCCAATCCATGAAATTCCCATGGAACCAATGCGAAAGTTCTTTGCATGTGTTTCCAGATTAGCTTTCTAGGATTCAGCCCCCATTTCGAATGCCCTCCACTTCCCTACATGCTGCAGCCTATGCTAATCCTGTCCAAATAGATGCCTTGATAATATTCCATATTACCACTCCAAAAATCCCCCAGCCAGGGGGTGCCTACAGGAAGAGTAGCCCCCACATTGGGAGGATATCCATGGGGATCTAGGTAAAAAATGTGCAGATGAGGAAAGGAATACTGATCTTTGCTTGTTTTCCATTGGAGCATTCTGTAGCCCCGTCAATGGGAATTGCATTGAGTTGAAATGATGCAGGTTTTCTCAGGAACGGCACAGATCTTAGGGGGTCCAACATCATGACGGTGAAGCTGAGGATAAGCTGGCAAAGCTCCACCTCTGGGGAAGGGTGGGCAGAGGAGAAGCAACTTCTGTTTCTACCCTCAGATAATTAATACTTTTCACTTGTCTGCAGCAGTGCTTAAGGCAATCAGTTCAACTTAGCAGAAGTCTCTAATTTCATACATCAATAAACGCCGCATCAGGATGGGAGAGCTTATCAAGTGGAGTCATTGTTTACAGCCCATTCATCTTCATAAGCACTTGAGTATAAACAGAATATCTTTTTGCTGAAATTCCTTGAAAATATCCATCAATATGACTTAAAACAGCAGGGAAAGTACTTGGAATGACTTGAGATTTGTGCGCGTGCGTGTGTGTGTGTGTGTTTCTCTGTGCTGGGAATTCCAAAAGGGAGAAGGAATTAGGAGCCGCTGTTTACCAGGACAGACCTTTTGCACACCTAGAAGATGATCAGGGATGGGAGCAGAATCCATTTTGGGGATGGGGGTCTGTCTGGTTCCCTGGGCTTGGCTCTGCAGACAATCTCCATGTTCCTGTTGAGCGCGCCCAGCTTGCATGGGGGAGAGGGGGCTCACCAGGAGCAGAACCCCACTCTCTGCACAAGGAAAGTCCTGCCCCATTTCACGTGCTGCCACCATTCACGTGGCTGCAGCTGGCATGGAGGAAGGTTGTCCGTTGCCTCCACAGAGCCTTCTCCGGCTTCCTCTCTGCTCCACTCACTCTGGAAGAGCAAGCTGAGCACCAGAGGAAGCCCATGTCAGCTCGGAGGGATGGACTCTGACCGGACTGCTCACAACCCTGGCCACAACTGGCAGCTCTCTGGGCAGGCGGTGCGCTGCAAGCAGGACTTTAGGGCAAATGTGTAGGGCTCCACCAAGCATGAGCAGGAAGGCTTCCAAAGGCAGTAGGGCTGGCTCCCCATAGATTGAAAGCTGGGAAGATGCACTGTGCAGGAATACAGCCCATCCCCATCCTAGTCAGAGGGTTAAGCCTGCAGTCCAAAATGACTGAGCTTCACCATGAATGCCAGGTTTTTAGGCAGAGCACCTAACACGTTCGTTAAATGGACCAGCTTCTCTGGAGGTGGTAGGGACCTGAACAGGGCTTCTCCAAGAAAACGTATATTCCCCCTCTGAGTGGTGGGCAGTCTCTGAATGGGCGAGCTAGGAGTTTGCCTCTTTTATTTTAGAGAAGTTAACTACGAGTCCAGGAATGTAATAGGAGGATATTCTCGCTGAACCTCCCTTTTGCACTCTTTGCCCACCATCACAAAAAATATATTTGCGAAATGCTCAGCACAGTGACGCACACATTTGGGGAAGCTTCTGATGTTTGGGGTATTCAATTCTCTGGTTTGCTCAGAGTGAGCACTGAAATGGGAACTAGACTCAAGTATGAGCCGACTGGAGCTGGGGGTCAGACTAGATAGCCCAGGGGAGCCCTTCTGACTCACTCTATTTCTGCAGGTGGTGAAACAATATGCAGAGGATCTGAGGCATCTTGGGTATCATTCATTCATCCAGTCCAAGTCCAAAATGAGACCCAAGTGGATATGTTTAGGCTAACATGTTTTGGTCAAATTAGAATACTAGGAGGTGAAATGGTTTAATGAATCCCTCACCTATTTGTGAGCTTTTTGCCTCATATTCGTCATCCTGACCCTTTTGGTAACAGCTTACCCCAGCACTGTTCAATACCACCTCCCTGCCCCCCACTTTTTCAAATTTGGTTCAGGCTTTTGCAGACACATTGCCAGAGGGAGAGAAAAATGTGCTGGTTTGACTTGTGTTATCACCACATGGTAAAAACAGGCTTAGCTTCATGATATCATGAAGTCATATCAGAGTGAGTCTAATGTTCCTGCCCTCACTCTGAATTAACTTCAGTAGGTTGACACAAATTTACTTCAGATTGGCTGTATGGCATCATCAAGAAGGTAAGTCAGAGGGAAGGTAATACTTCTTACCCCCAGTGCAATCCATGATAAACACGCTCCTCCCCAATTTTACTGAATTTCTGTTTCTTCACAGCCTGGAAACAGAGTGTCAAAACTGAAGGTTTCTGCTCAGAACTATCTAGTTTTCCTTCTTAGGAGTTAGGATGAAAAGAAAAAAGGAAAGAAAGAATTGCTCTGCAAAAGTGCAAAAGTGTTATTACCTAAATGAATCAAGTGATCCAAGTTTTGCCAGCAGCTAACATATATTCTGACCTATTTGTCACAAGTTCATATGGAACTAAGCACAAAAACAACTTTCAGAGCGAACCGTGCGTATTCACTCCACTATAACATGGCTTTTAGCTTTATCATTAAATTTCAGCTACAGAAAAAGCAACACTGGAAGTCTTGATTTGCACAAAGCAGCTGAGATATGTGTGAAAAGGTTTTGACTTCAGAAGAATATTGGAGCTATTGGTTGGACAGCTGAAAAGGATATTAATAGACTAATGAAATTTCTGAGATGGGAAGGGTGGCAAACCTACTAGTCTTGAGTGTATGGAGCTATTAAAATGACAAATTCTTGACTTTTAAAAGATCAGTTCTCAAGAGCTGCTGGCTTAAAAAAAATCCTTAGTAAACATCCCCAGCCCACCTGCCCACCCATATACATATAGATACTACTGCAAAAAGAAAAGAAAGATTCTGTTAAGTTGACATTTGTGGTAATGCATGATGGCAGGTGAATCAGGCAACGAGTTAATTAAAGTCTGAGAGTTAATTAATGAGATCCACTGCACATTAAAGATCATTACTTCATCTGAAAAGAGTAATTAGAGAGCCGTTTCTGGTACGTTTTTATTCTCTTGGGTGTTAACGTTGACACACCACATAAGTCATTCAATGTTAACCAAATATTTCACTGGTCCTAGCATTCATTCTGACTGTAACAAGTTGAATCACGTGTGAGAATTCCTGTGTTGAAGAAATTTCTTGATTCTTCCTCTTCCTGGGGCTGGATTAAATTTCAGGGTAAGACTGTAGCATGGAAGAGGGTCCTCCTTCCTCAAGAGCCAGGTCAACATTCAAGATTCTTCCTGATCTGTGGAACCTGACTTGGCCTGGTGGGAAAATTATGTTCTCCTCTTTGGAGGCAGGGGGTGAGCAGGGAGAAAGGAAGGATGAAAAGGAAGAACTTTGGTAAAGGAGGAAGAGGTTGCCCAGCAGGGGTAGAATCAGGTGCCACCACAGGTCTTGCTTTCCACTGGGGATCCCAGTCAACTCATGGATAGGATCTGCTATGTACGCTATTGTCTGTGGATGTTGCCAGGTCAAAAGAGACCCATCTGTCCCCTCTAAGTCTGCAACAGCTTAGAGCAGACCTGTGCAATGTCTTTCAGACTGATGGATTCTGTCATCCCAAGGGCTGAATTCCACTTGAGCAAAGCTCTTAATGGCATTATTCCAGTGGTGGACAGAGCCAAAACCCCAACCTACAAGCCTACCCTAGCATAAGTTCTTCCTTAGGAGATGCTTTTCCATCTTTTAGAATGTGGAAAGGTGGCATAGAAGCCAAGCAACCACCCAGTGAAACTCCACCAAATGGTTGGAGAAAAGGGACTGAGACACGTCCATCTAAGGACCCCAGGGGAGCTGGATTTGGCCCCCAGATCTGAGGCAAATCTTCCGGATCCAATCCTAGAGTGAGTTGGATGATTCTGACTATCTGCCGAGATAGTCTAAGTCTAGGTGTTACAAATGGTAGTGGAGAAATGGTCTAAGTGGTGATCTTCCATGCCCATATCCAGATTACATTATTAGCCTTTTCCATAGCACTGATTTCCAAGGGGGTTCTGCAGCTTTCATGAGCGAGTTCCAAATAGAGCAGCTGGGCTGCCGGGAGGTCTTCTAAGCATAACCCTAAAGGAGCTCCTCTCTCCATATATTCCTACCCACTCACTTAGATCCTCCTCTGAAAAGCCCACTTAGTGAGATCAAGGGCCAAAGTGCCAGGAGGGGGCATTCTGCTCCCGGAGGACAGATGGCTGGCATCAACTCTGCTTACCTTTTGATGCCAACTGAAAACCTTTTTGTTCAAACAAACTTTTGCTTAATTTAGTTAATTTATAGTTTATATTTTCTTATTCACTATTTATTTAATTTTTGATGGCTAACTTATTGGTTGCTGTGCATGGTTTTATGATTTTATTTGTAAGATGGTTGTAACCGGTTCATTTTACTGATTTTATTTATTTTATCCATTGAATTATATGTTGATTTCAGCACCTGTAAGCCACACAGAAAATCTTCAGGTTAAGGGAATGAAATAAATACATAGAAGTGGGATGAAATAAATACATAAAATAATAACCCCCAAGCATTACTCCCATGGTTAATATGCTTCTAGGCCTAATTCAAAGTGCAGGTCTTAATGTTTAAGATCCTAAGTGGCTTGGGACCGGGAGACCCGAAGGACATCCTGAATACCTTGTCCAACAACCAAGGCTGTACTCACTGTCTGTTTGCCATCCAACAAATGGAGGTTGCACCTGGGTAACCATAGAATCATAGAATAGTAGAGTTGGAAGGGGCCATGAAGGCCATCAGGTCCACCCCCTGCTGTTGCAGGACACCAAGTCACACCATCCCACTCAGATGACCGTCCAGTTTCTTCCTGAATGTCTCTAGTGTGGGAGATCCCACCACCTCTCCAGGCAGCTGGTTCCACTGCTGTATTGCCCTGACAGTGAGGAAACTTTTCCTGATATCTAGGTTGTCACAACTTGAACTGATTATTCCGTGTCCTAAACTCTGGTATCATCCTGGTGACACCTTGTGACTCCTTCAGTGCCAGCCTGCTAGCATTGCAATGCTATGGGAAGAGGAAACTCACATATCTCAGTAAATTAAATAACATGAATGTACTGGAGAGCAACACAAACCTGTCTAGAGGGTGTGTAGCTCTAATGCAAAGTTCCATGCAAACACTGCTGCCTGAACCAAGAATGGCAGGGATACCAGGAATAGCAAGTCAATATTCGAGTGTAATATTTGAGCACAATGTTCACTAGCAAGTCAAGTGTAATATTTTCCATTCTCCCAGCCTCACAATGCCACGGACAAGGGGAAAGCTTGTTGTGGCCCCTGTGGCATAAGCAACAAACAGCAAGGATGGGTGCCTTCCCTCTTCCTTGCAGGAACATGGCTTCAGGTAGGGACAAAAGCATTTCTCAAGTTGATGCAGGACCTGCTATTTTCTGGCAGTCCCAGTTAAACTTACAGCCAATTTGTTCCTTCAAAAATGCCAATTGTCTCTCCCGAGTCAAAGGCTAAGACCTCTGTACAGATGTATTTCTCTCGAGGTCCCACTGCAGCATGGTTTTTGTCAGCTTAAAGTTTCGACAGTAATTGTTCTTGTCACGGATGCTCCTTAAAGATCCAAAAATGGGAACAGTTTGGCACAAAAGCACATCTTCAAAGTACACCATTTCCTTTCACATGAGTAACATTTACAAGCAGGATCAGATGGCCATCGGAAGCTCCTTGCCACAGTTCCAAGCCCACCACTGCAGATGGTTGACAACTTGGACAATTATATCCCATTGCTTCTCTGCATGAGTCAAACAATGCAGGTATGAAAAATGATATTCTGGGGTTACCTTCCCCGAAAAGGAACAATAGATATGACTGGAGGTGATACCCCACCCTTTTGAGCTGAAAGAATCCAGGCAGGGCTTTGTGAAGGAGGTACTCCAATATCCATTGCTCACAACACAACCTCAAAGTTTCCATTGCTCACAACACAACCCTTTTCAGGAACAAGGCTTCGGGTGTTTGTTTTCTGCAACTCAGCCACGTCTCAAAAGAACGTTCTTCTGTCATGTTTCTCGATTTTGTTTATGGATGCACAACACCACCACAAAACCTAGTTATCTTTATTGGACAAGGCTCTCTGGCAGCGAGCTCACAAGCCCAAAAACATTACAAAATAAAAATAGCACCATCTCACATGATCAAATGGGAAGATAGCGTGATGCCTGCCAAATGGATCCCACCAGGGCTCATCAGATAAGGCAGCCAAGGGGTTCCAGTCATCCTCGGCTGTAACATTTTGTGCAGAGAATGGAAACCAAGGAAAAGAAACCTGGAAGTTCTTCCTGGAAAACAGGAGAGAAGAGAGCTGCACAGAAACACCCAAGAAGGACCATTGAACCCATGGGATACAGTAGGATTTATTTATTTATATTTTATTTTATTTTCTTCTGAAATAATGTTGTAAGCTGCCCAGAGATGGAAGTAATGGATGGCATACAAATCTGATAAACAAATAAAAATAATAAATAAATAAATAAATAAATAAATAAATAAATAAACCAGGCTCTTTGCAAAACCTAGCCCTGGATTTTTATGGTTGCTTTATCAACTCCTGTGCTTTTTCTAGGTTTGCATTATAGACTATTTTTTTTTTTAAAGATATTTGTATTGCATTTTATTTTTGGACCTATTTCTATGGCATCTTCATGCTATAACTATGTTCAATGTGCCATGCAAACATAGGTTATTGTGTGGGCAAAAAAAATTCTGTTGTTGTTGTGAGCTGTCAAGCTGTCTTTGACTTATGGCAACCCTAGAAATAATCAGTGATGACAAGAAAGGAAGTCCCTCTTGTTTGTTGTCTGACTGTGAGAGAGACAGGCAGTGCCAGCAAGTAATTTTATATAAAAAAGACTCTTTATTGTAGGTGCACTCTAAAAATCGAGAGTGAACCCGTCTCCAGTCGGGACCAGGTGTCACATTCATCCTGTGCAGCAAATATATACATGTAACTTTTTGCACTGATTAGTAACAGAAAACACCAAAGCAGGAAATGCTCAGTTACTTTTGTACATAGTTATTTTGACCTACACTTCTGGTGTCAAAACGCCTGGCCCCAGGCTTCTCTTTACACATTCTGAACTTCTTGGCAGAGGTTTGTTTTGTATTTTCCAATCTCTTGTGCACCTCTGATAGAACCCTAAATAACTGACGCTTGATGTTTGGACATCAGGGAAAATTTATATTCTTCAGTATGAATACCCTCGAAAACATTCTGTCCTTGGCAGCCCTGCTCAGATCTTGCAAACCAGGCTGTGGTTTTCTTTATAGGATCAATGGGTGGAAAATATAGATATGCTTGGTGCAGACCATGTCTATCCGTGCCTATGATCAAGATGGCACAAGCCATTCTTGTGGTCTTCACAGAGAGATATGGTTGGACTCCATGGAATTCCTGTCTGATCTATCAGGGGTAGTTTGATCCTGAAATCTGAAGAATGAAGATTCCCTAGACAAGCGAAAGTAGGTTCCCACATATTGTAGGTTGAAGGATTAACCTTTACTCTGGAAATCTGCTAGTGACATCTTCAGTTCAACTATAATATCACTAGAGGGTGGGAGATTAATTATATTTTATTTATTTATTTATTTATTTATTAAAACATTTTTATGCCGCCCCATTCGCCGAAGCCGCGGGGCGGCTTACAACAATAAATAACACCACATAAATTAAAATATACATATAGAATAATAATAATTTAAAATACAATATACGCACAATATAAAATAAGCCGCCCTGGCCAGATAAAATTCAGTAGTATTAACATTTAAAATGTTGCTTAAATAAATTAAATAAAAAGGTCTTTGCCTGGTGCCGAAAAACAAATAACGAAAAACAAACAAAAAACAAATATTGCCTTATGAGATGGATGGATGGATGGATAATTCCCCCAAAACAATTTGAACACCTTGGAAAAAAGCTTTGATATATAAACATTGGACACTCCATTCTGTTGTAGTAATGTATGTTAGACTAGAACTCAGAAGATCCAAGTTCTAGTTCTCACTGGTACCCAAGATAGCATACTGCTGAGGATTCCACTTTGGATAAGGAGACATCAGGCCTACAGACTACATTATTCCTTGAAACTTATGGGTGGAAAATAGTCTTGAGCCACTGGGCGACCATGTGTCCTCTTTAATGGACATGTCCTCAATTTGACAGGATGCTATGGGACCATCCTGTATTTAATGACTTCAGAACTACCTCATTCAGAGTCAACAGGCTCTGCAGGGAAACACGCTGGTCACCGGATCACAGTGTTCTGGACTATGCTGAGAGCTATTGTTGTTATACATTGCAATAGCTATAATAGCTGAATAGAAGTTATAACAGCTATTTCTAAATGTGCCTGCGCGCACACACACAGAGCATATACAGATTTTTATGATGATGCATTTCCTTCTTTTTGGCTATTCATAATTGACGGCCAAAAAGCTTGATGGCTTAATGTTTATACCCCTTGGAGGACAAAGGATGTAATGAGCAAGTGCTCGTTGCCGTCAAGTTGTCTCTGACTTATGACAGCCCGAAGAATGAAAGCTCTCCAGAGTGTCCTCTCCAGGAGAGTCTTGTTCAGCCCTTGTAAATTCAAGGTGGTGGCTCACTTGATGGAGTCCATCCATCTCCTTTTTGGTCTTCAAGGAACCATGCAGGCAGGACTAGGCTAGCCAGATGGTATCCCCTCCTCCCTACTGCTTTTGCCCTGATTTGCCTAATTATTATTTGTGCTCAAGCATCTGACGAACCTTTTTCCTGTCTCCTTGCTTCTGACAGCTTAATAATCTTCTATCCTTTTACCAAAGCCCAGATTGTGTGCTCTGGGGCAAAACGGGGGAGGTTCATGAGCCGTGCACCATAGACCGCGGCAACCCCCGGGTTGCAAAGAATGTGCTGCCTGCAGCCTGCAACCTAGCAGTGATCGCCTAAGGGCACTCGTCAGCTGAAAGCCACTTGCATCCCCAGAAAGGGTTGCTCGTGGGTCCTTGGTCACCACATTTCCTAACCAAGGGCACATACAGGCACCCACCTGGTCCCTTTAGATGCATGAGGTGTTCAAGCTAAAAATCCTCAGTGGATAAACCATGGACTAGATTAATTGGGGTCTCCTCCTGGCCCAGTCCTTAATTCAGAAGTAAGATAGGTTCTGCACTAGAATTGGGCCACCAGACCAAAGAGTTGCTGCCCCTTTGGCTTCAGTAAGCTTTGGCTGATAGAAAGAGCTTCAAATGTTTAGCTACCCACTGCTCCAGCTTATCATAAAGCCCCATTTGGTTTCAAATAGTATTGATGAATGACTTAATACATTGTGCCTCTCCTTTCAGCCTCCCCATACTAACCTAACCAGTGCTGCCAGGGCTACTGACTAGAATCATAGAATAGTAGAATTGGAAGGGGCCATGAAGGCCATCAAGTCCATCCCCTGCTGTTGCAGGACACCACATTACACCATCCCACTCAGAGGGCTGTCCAGTTTCTTTTTGAATGTCTCCAGTGTGGGAGAGTCCCCCACCTCTCCAGGCAGCTGGTTCCACTGTTATTGCTTCGACAGTAAGGCAGCTCTTCCTGATGTCCAGCCTGAATCTGGGTTGTCACAACTTGACTTGATTATTCTGTGTCCTGCACTCTGGCATCAGCGAGAGGAGATCTTGACCTCCCTCTTTGTGAAAGACTTTGAGGTGCTTATAGAGGGAGACCATGTCCCCCCTCAGTCTTCTCTTCTCAAGGCTGAACATGCCCAGTTCTGTTGGTTTCTCCTCACGGGGCAGTGGATCATTCTTGTTGCCCTCCATTGGACCCTTTCTAATCTTCCTGCATCTTTCTTAAATCTAGGCACTCAGAACAGGACACAGTATTCCAGGTGAGGTCTGACTAGTGAGGAGTATAGAGGAGCTACTACTTCTCATGCTTTGGAAGTAACACTTCTGTTGATGCATCCCAAAGTAGCATTTGCCCTTTTGATGGCTGCATTGCTAAGGAGATTGGTTTTCAAGTCGTGGCAGCTAAAAACCCCGGCAGAGCAGAGGGATGGGGGAGAGAGGTGGCCAAGCCACATCCTAGAGGGGGTTGCAACCTTACATCTGCAAAGGTGCCAATGAGGTTGTCATCAAAACACAGCAAGTGAGCAGAAAGAAAGGGGAATAATTAGAAGAAACCAGGAGTGTGCCAAAAGGTGTAATTTTGCTGGTGTGTTTCAGAGGTGCCACCTTGACACAATGAACCTGTGAATGCAAACAGCACCTGCATGGAAGAACAGCCTTACAACACCAGGGACAAAGAGCAAAACAAGGATGTATGAAGCTTCCTCGTTTAGTTCTGCAGGTTTTTTCACCTCCCTTGTGTTCGAGACACTTATTTTTCAGCAGAGTTTTCTGAACTTCAATTGGTCTCACAGTGCATTATCCCCTGGATTGCAAAAGTCAGTTCACACCTGATTTGGTGATTCAGCTGCCCTGATTACCCATGAACTAGAAATTCACAAAGCAGCATACTCCATATTATTATTGTGGCATCCCATTTAAGAAATAACAAATGGCTGTTATCTTCTGGATTGCTCTTTCAGCAAATGGATGCTGGTAAGTCCTGTCTAGATGGTCCCAGGGTAAGCCTGAGACTCTGCTCCATCCTCAAAGACTCACTCCAAGATCAGAGCTGGGACTGAATTGGGAGGGTTGCAGCATGGACTGATGCTTAGACTGTTGACTTGGAACTTGGGAGATCCAGGTTCAAGTCCCCACTCAACCATGCAGCTCCCTGGGTGACTTTGGGCCAGTCACAGACTCTCAGCCCAACCTGCCTCACAGGGTTGTTGTGGTGGGGATAAGATGGAGAGCAGGAGAACCTTGTATGCTCCTTGGGTTCCCTGAAAGAGGAAGAAAGGCAGAAATGTGCGGTAAAAATATAATATAGTGGAAGAAGAAAAGGAAGAAGATGGTAAAGGAATGAATCAATGAATGAAGACCTTAATTAACTTCCTATGGCTTTTGTTCTCAACCTGAAAGTTTTACACCGTGCAACTCAGTTTGTGGGGGAAAATAACTGACAAAAAAAACAAACAAATGAACAAAATGAAAACCATCCAGGTCTAAGAAGGGTGGTAGATACACAGCATACCATAAGATACAGGACCAGATCATTGAAGACATCAAACAGAAATTGCCTTGCTTTCTTTCATGGAAACAAAGAAACAGAGTGAGTCAGAAGGGGCCTCCCAGGCCATCTAGTCTGACCCCCGGCTTCATCAACTGGTTTTCAACAGTATACTGCCTCTGAAGCTGGAGGCTTCATATAAGCATCATAGCAGTAACTATGAGTCATTGCTGGTCCTACCCTATCATCCATACATTTGTCTATTCAGCTTGTATAGACATTAACATTGGTGGTCATCATTACATCTTGTGGCAGCAAATTTCACAGGAACGGTGTGTCGTATGCAAAGCTCCTTCATTTTGCCTGTCCAGGTTCTACCGTTCTTCCTCTCAGTGGATGACCCTGAGTTAGGAAAGTATGAGAATTCTAGTTTGCACCAATCTTTACTTGAATTTGCCTTCTTTCTACCTCAAAATTTGAACATGAGGTGGAGGGTGGATCCCTGGAAAATTTCTCAAGTCTTCCTGAAGCTCACATGGATTCTCTGAACATTTTTCCCCAAGAGTTTTCCATGCAGTAAAATTTTGGGGTAACTGGTGCTGTACATGTGAACATGTACACATTTTTTCCCAGGAAAAAGTCACAGGTTCCTAAGTTTGTGTTCAAAAAATGTACTTTGAAAAAGGTACATTTGCCAAGGCCATTTTCACATGCTTTAATCCCCTGGACAGGGCAAGTATGCATGTGAGCACACGCTTTCCAAAATGCATTCCAAAATTCGTACTTTTCTAATTTGAATGAAGAAAAGACCAGAGAATGCATGAAAAGTGGGACAAGGCAGACCAAACTTCAAGTGAAGGTTGGAGAACCTCAACAAGGTCAAGACTTGCTGGTCTCCCATGTGTAGAGAAAAAAAAGGGGGGAGGAAGGATGCTTCTCCTAAAAACCTTTTCCACACCATGCATGATTTCCTAAAGCTCTGCCATGAACCTCTCTTAGTCATCATCATTTGTCTGAAGAAGGAACTAAAAACCCTGCTCCAAGCTGTTTTTGGAAGGAAATGATTCCAACCATCCAGACATTTGGGTTGCCCACTTAATGCATCTTTCCCTGCTCTGCACATCTTTCCTGAGATGGATGGAAGAGAAGGAGACACGGTGTTCCCAGCTGGCTGATGGCAAAGATTTATACAACCTCCTTGATGTTGGCAGGACAGAAGAAAGAGAGGGAGAATGACCCCAGCCAGGCTCTGAAAGCAAGCCAGGATGACTCAGCCTTGGCCAGGAGGCCAGCTTTGAAGCGACCAGGTGGGGAGGGAAGCCCGCAAATGGAATTCACATTCGTCTGACGGCTAACAAGAGTGTCCAGAGTCCCTCCATGGATGGGGGAATGGAAGCCCCATGAGAAATGGTTTGATGTGGATGGGTACTGGCAAGCAACTGGTGGAAAGCAACTGCCTTCCAGGGGAGTTAAAATGGTGGCTGTTACAGCCATTTTCATGGGTGAGCTGACCATTCTGGCATGGCCACTGCCCTCTTCTGCTTCACACAAATCCCCGGAAGCTCACAGAGGTCTATCCGGTTGAAGCTGGGATGGGCTCAGTGGCATCCTGTTTGGGCAGGCCACAAAGCTAGTGCTGGCCCTAGAGCACGGCTTTGCTTAAGTCATCCCCTGCCAACCACGGATGCAAGCAATCCCCCACCAAGCATCATTGGCCTTAGCAAAGCTATTCCAGGTTTTCCTGGCATCCCCAAGACAATTCTTCCTGAGGAAGAACACAAAGATGCTGCTTTGGAATCCTGATGGAGCCAAATCCACAGAGAACTTGGCATGGCAGGTGAATCCCTAGCAAGTTTCTCAAGTCTTTCGGAAGCTCACTTGGTTTCTCTCAACTTGTTTGACCAAATGTTTTCCATGAGATAAAAATTTTGGGGTAACTGGTGCCATAATGAGAACTGGTGTCTTCATTTGTCCTGTCAACTCTCAGATTTGGATACTCTGACACAGAAAACTTTAACAGCACAGATTTAGGGTAACAGCGAGCAAATGGCTTTTTCTGCATGAAACTGTGTATAATATCACTATGAGGCCTACAAATGATGAAGAGGCAGTTAACGAATCCTCTTGTGCCATGTTAAGTTGGCCATTTAGCATCAAATTATGTTGATTCTTTCCTTCTATAGGACACACTCATGCATAGCAAAGGAGTTTTTGAAATGTTTATGCATTATGATATTTGGAATAAAGAGAACTGAGGCCCCATTAAAGTCCTCATGCCGAGTCTCTTATCAAGTCAATTCCTTAAGGATATAAAAAATGGAAACCGGTTTGTGATAGGAATAAAAATGTAACACAGTAAAGCATCTTTGTTTTCCACAGCAGAATTTGAGTTGCATTAAAAATGTCAAGCTGATTTGAATTTAAAAGCAGGTACGGTATTAAAATATCTATGAGCATTTCCTCCTCATATATTTCTGAAATCCCAGTTGTAAAGATTGGGCCCATATGGTGAGTTTTTGCTCATTACAAGCTTGTGCATTCCCAAGTTACTTGCTGTTGAACCTCGTGGATGGATGGGGCTCTTTGGCCATTCTTGGCAGTCACCAGACTGAGAGTGAGACTCATATGAAAGAATGATCATCCATCAGCATCAGCATCATCCTAGGTCATAAAAAGATAGATATCTGAGTCAAAATTCAGCTAAACTTTCCCCTGAGATCTAGTTGTGGTTCGTGTTGTTGCTGCTGCTTAAGGTGCTGGAGATGTCTTAATATGGAGGACCATTCCATCTGTGTGGGCCCTTGCCTTTCATGTGAACTGACACAAGCAAGAAACTAAATGTGTTTCTCTCCTGCAGTCTATGAGACTATGGCCCACAAGGCAGGTACATTCCTCACAAACAGTATGAAAAGCAAGCAATGGGAACCTTCTCTGATCTACAGCATGGACATTCATTTTGGAGCAAGGGTTGTCTTGAACAAATGAAGGAATCACACAGTAGAGCTTCCTGCCCCCCGAAAGACAGCCATCTGTGTCAGTAACACTGTCCCGATCACTGATGGGGTTTATACCCCTATCCATTTCTAGCTTCAGAAATATATTTCACTTCCTTGATAGGATCTTCATTGTTGCTTCACATACATGCACAACTTCTGAGTCCTTACAACCAATCATAATAAACAGTATTTGCATTTATGAAAGTAGTATTTGTATATATTTAAAACATTTCTTGGCCACCTTTCAGGAAGAACTCCCAAGCTGCATACAACAATGCAAAACATAACTAAAAACAACACGCTGTTAAAAATGGTGCAACGGAATGCAAACAGCAGCTGTAGCACAAAATAAAAATTTACAGCAGAGCCGCAACCCAGTTACGTAGCCACAACCCAGTCTGATAAAGCATGATTTGGGGAAATCCAGAATAAGGTGGTTCATTTTCAGGACCTTCTCAAAAGCATGGAATGATGGGGCCTGTCAGAACTCCACAGCAACGAATTTGATGTACACCTACCTCCAAACCTCACGAGAGTTGTATATGGCAGAAACGCCTGATCTTATTAGCAGGTGTGAGAAAAATAGAGTCCAAATGATGTAGCACTGACCACAGGTTTGGCCTCTAGTCCACTGAGCCAAGGACCATAAATGGAGCAGAAAAAGAAGGACATAAAGAAGAGGAACATAATGAAGAAAGTCCGCCTGGTCAGCTTACCTAACAGTGGGTACTCCACTCAGAGGAACTTCAGTTTTCGTGCACCTCCAAAGTCGTACCAATTCCCTCGTCTTCACAAGTCCTACAAAAGTGGGGCAGCAAGGGAGGGATATGCATCCTTATGGCAAGACGGTGGAGAGAAACATGCCCTTTGGCCATGCCGAAAGAATGAATGCTGAAAGGTGAGTGCACACAGGCAAGGCAGAGCAACCTCCGGGAAACAAGAAAGGTGCGTCCAGAGGATTTGGGTTCCTAAACTTCCAATCTTTCAATCTAAAGGAACACCTGCCCTCTAATATCCCCTCCAGACCACTCTGGTCAGCAGTGGAGGCCCTTCTTCATTCTCCAAACAAGGAGAGGGGGAAATGGCAAGGAAAAGGGCCTTCTCTGTCATTGCATTTAATTTTTGGAATTCCCTTCCAAGGGAGGTACACTTGGCACCTTCTTAATTTTGCTTTCAGTGCCAAGTTAAGATTTTTTTTATTTAACATCTGTTCTTAGATTTAGGTTTGCTGCTGGTTTATTGTTTCATTGTTTATGGGTTGTCATTTTATTGGTTCTATTGTGTTTATTTCCTCCCGTAGCACGTATATGGTTGCATTTATATTGTATTTTTATTATGTTGTTTTATGGTTTTAGTTATTATTGTTATTTATTTTTATCTATAGTTCTATGATCGCACTGTGAGCCGTTCAGAGAGCCTCTGGCTATGGGGCAACATACAAAAGCAATAAACAAACAAACGAACAAACAGATGTCACATGGCCAGCCAAATTTCTCAGGATACTAAGAAGCCTGGCCACCACAAAGAAGCAAGGACGAAGCTGTCTAAAATTTGTTTGTGTGGGTAATATTCAGATCCCTTCCCAGGCTTGTCTGATGCACTCCTGAAGGTTTCTCATCAAGGGCCACGCGTTGAACTGCGAGTGTTCTGTGCCCCGGCACCTTCATTTCTGGGAGAAACGGAGACCCGCTGGAGTCTGATTTTTCCTCAGAGCCCCCACGGAGCTGCCTCTGAGAGTCGGAGACGCGAACTCTCTTCAGCACAAGTGGACCGAAGCAGTTTTGATCAAAGATGAAAGCATTCCAACGATCAAATGCTAAAAGGCAAGATGACGCAAGGCAAAGCGGCACATTGGTGAAGCAAGAAAGGTGTACCCAGAAGATTAGGGCTCCTAGAACTGAACTGTGCTTTTAAGTAATGTCACATTGCCAGCAGAACTTCTCGTGATACTAAATATATATATATATAACCCAGCCACAGAAAAGGTGTGATAATGAACTTGCTGAACAAAGATCAGCCCAACTTTTCTCTCCATTTTTTCTTTGCTGCCGTTGTGATTTTGAACACTGACATAAGAGCATTTGAATTTCAGCTTCGGGGGGTTGTGGCTAGTGCAGTTCTGTGCCAAAAAATGTCGCACTTTCCACAGCAGCATCACACCCACTGTCTCCGCATCAGACTCTTCTGCTCCCCTTGCCTGTTCTGGGTCACCTGGAAACATGTAGTTGCATTACTGGCAAGATGGAATATGAGAAGCAGGGGTGCACTTCCAATTTGGCCAGATCTCAAACTGAATTGGGCTGATTCGGACAGAGTTGTCTAAATCAAAGCAGGATTTATCCAGTTCTTGAACATACTTGCAGATCTGAAGAAACACATAAATATTGGCAATGTGTCTATTTATTTATTTATAGCTTTTGCAAACAGTATATTAGTGTCTCAGGACGGTTTACAACAAACAACAAGTACAATAGAAATTAAAAATAGCACAGCATGCAGTATAAAGCACATTAAAACCAATTTGACATTAAAATAATGTGAGAATAAAAAGGTTTTCGCCTGATGCCAAAAGGAAAGGAGCGTTGGCACCAGGCGAACCTCTCTGGGGAGCGTGTTCGACAATCGGGGTGCCACCACAGAGAAGGCCCTCCTCCGGGTACTCACCCTCTTGATCTCTTCCAAGGACGGCTCCCAGAGGAGGGCCCCTGACTCAGATCTCAAGGGGTGGGGGGCACATAGGGGAGAAGGTGCTCCTTCAGTTATCCTGGACCCAAGCCATTTAGGGCCTTATAGGGCATTACCAGCACCTTAAATTGGGCCCAAACTTCAATTGGCAGACAGTGTAAGTGATAGTTTTATTTTTATTTATTTTATTTAGAAGGCTTCTATGCCACCCCATTCGCCAAAGCCTCGGGGCAGCTCACAATAATAAACAAATAAGCACAGTATAAAACAATATAATATAATTTGAGTCGACCTGGCCTGAAAAATAAAAAATAAATAATATTAGCAATTAAAATAACGTTTGAATAAAAAGGACCGGAGTGATACTGGTCCCCATTAGTAACCTGGCAGCTCTATTGTGGACCAACTGAAGCATCTGGACTGTCTTCAAGGGCAGCCCCACATAGAGCGCATTGCAGTAGTCCAAACGGGAGGTTACCAGAGCATGGGTCACCATTGCTGGGCACTGCTCATCTCTGCTAGTTGTATTTCCTTGCAAAGTTGTTGATTATGTTACTGAAGTAATATACATTTCTTTAAACACTCTAGATATGTGTTTGCTTGAAAAGCCATATGCTACTTTCCTTGAAAACAAACAGCTCACAGTAAAGGCAAAAAAAAGAAGTGGGGTGGGGGAAACACCTCCTACACTGGTTTCAGCTAAATTAAGCATGGATTAGTATGGGGTGGGGGATTCCAGGAGATCATTGGATTCAAAATGGGTTTTGGTGCATGAGATTAATTTAAAGGGAAGCATCTGATGTACTAATACAATTAAGCAAGTGTTTCCGTAATGGATGCTTCAAGTAACTTCCCAGAGAGAGGTTTTTTGCCACCAAGTATTTGATGTGGGGAACAGCTAATTTACTGTGTGTCTTGCCCTCTGAGATAATAAACCTCTGGTTTGTTTGCAAATAAATCTTCTAGGGAAATGAAGTATTTTGTAAATTGCAGGTAATGCTTTTTGGTCCCAGGCTGCAGGAAGAGGGCAGGTGGTGGGTAAGTACTACTTATGCCAGCATCCCACTGATATTACGTGACCTCATTTTCTTGAATATATTTTATGGCTCAGCTGAAAAGATGGCAGTTTTCTGCACAGTTTTGGCAGCAGCAAAAAGTGCACACAGCCCTTTGCAGATGTTTAGAGGTGACATTGAAGGAGACACGCGTCAGGATGAAGATGATGCAAGATGCGAACCGCTGCCTTCGCTCGTAATTGGCTTAGTTTGCCGTCAGTGATGGCGTATAATTAAATGCATTAGCCGTACAAACTTCTAAGACCAGCCCACTCAATGCGTGATGGTTGCTTGGCTGCAGCCGCAAGGGAAGAAAATGTAAACACTGCACCAACACAACATGCCAACCAGCCCTGCTTGGTTCCCATGCTTCATGGCTTTTTTGATCATGCTATACCTGGCAGACAACCGCGTGGTTTCTCTGTCCCTGTGGTTTCCATCCTCCTCACTCAGTTCTCCTGCTAAGGGCACATATCCCATCAGCCACTGTGCTGAAATTTGTTCTCAGGGTGTACTGTTCCATGTCTATGTCACCTGCCTCTTCCTCACTGGTCCACACACAGAGGTGGGATGGCTGGAGAACCTCCTGCATTTGCTGCCCTTTCCTGAAGGCTCTGCAGAAGTTCCCTACCAGGACGGTGAAAACCATGCTCCTAGGTTCAGACAACATGACAGGCCATGGGGGCATGGTGAAAGCACAGAATGAACCCTTGTTTCTTACCATTGTTCCCCAAACCCAATAATACCATGGAGAAATACAACAGGGTTCAGACAACACTGATCAACAATGGTAAAGAACCACCATGGCTTCTCTGAACCCAGCCAGTATCTAAAGGAACAGTGCTAGAGTAGGAGGTTCCCTGATTTAGTGCATAGTTTCACAAAGAGAAGGTTACAGGACCAGATAAAGCCCAATAAGATGCAATTGTCTGACTCGCACAGGCTCACAAAGATTACACTGCAATATTTTCATAACCAATTAGCTTTTAGAGGATGCAGGGGGATAAAAGATTATTGCTCCTTGGGAATGATGAATTTCTCACCTTTGAGAATTTCCTTTATTCCAATAAAATATGCTCCATTTTGCTTGTGTCTTTTCTTGGAACAGACGCACCAAAAACAAACATACTCTTTTGCTACAACAGCAGGATATGAAGGGGAATGGAAGTGGCAACAGCATGTATTTTGCTTTATACCACGGATGCCTGTTGTCCATTGAGCCCATGGTCCTCTGACCTGGGACAGCTTTCCAAGGCATCAAGTAGTATGTCTTCCCCTTCACTAACTCCCTGCTCTTTTAAGTGGAAATGCCAGGGAGTGAACCTGGAAAACTTTTGCCTGAAAAAAGCATTTCAGGACCTGGAGGAGAAGAGCTGGTAGAGCCTCAGTATGTTTATCCTTTTTCATTACACACTCAGACCAACCACACTGCTTACTGCAACTCTCCTTGCTTCATTTTTAATTTTTCAAGGTGCCATATAAATTTTCCACTGATTCTGTCCCTGGCCCAGTCACGAACCATTCAGAAAGCCTCACAGATCAGCAATGTCTGAATGTGTGTGTCACTGCATATGTATTAGTCGGAAATAATATAGGCAACCATGTTTACGTTGAATGTGATGAAAGGTGGAAATGCTTCTACATAGGAAGTAAATGAAAGTCCTGTTGCCACAATATATTTCTTAAAAATAGGACTCCTTGCTGAGCAAATTTGCACATAGTCATGGCATCCACCCACTGCTCCATGGGTGGTTTCTTGGGAGACTTCCAATCATGTCATCTTGTATGACTTTGGGGCTGTATACAATTGCTTAAGAGAGATATACAGGAATCTCAGATCAATGGGTTCAGAAAGATGAAAGGACATAATTTTATTAGTTATCAGTACCCTAACATGGAGAAATTTCTGCCTGTGATTAGCACCCATGTACCAACATTACTAAGAACTCGGTATTGCATTTCCTCTTCATCAGTCATGGTCAGTAAGAATGCATGATGGGCCCAGATCTCCTGACCATTATCTTCTGGCCATTCTATCTATCTATCTATCTATCTATCTATCTATCTATCTATCTATCTATCTAAAACATTTCTATGCCACCCCCATCGCAACAAAGCCTCGGGGCGGCTCACAACATAATTAAAAACATATAAATAACTCTAAACACAATAAAGATTAAAAAGCCTGGTGACATCTCGGCTAAAAATTTAAAATCTTATAAAGACATAATAAATTAACAATTAAAATAAGTTTTAAATAAAAAGGTCTTAGCCTGGTGCCAAAAAACAAATAACGATGGCGCCAGGCGGACCTCTCTGGGGAGCGCATTCCATAGATGGGGCGCCACCACAGAGGAAGCCCTCCTCTGGGTACTCACCCTCCTAATCTCATTCACGGAGGGTTCCCTGAGAAGGGCATCTGTTGCCGATCTCAAGGGGCAGGAGGCCATGATTTACCTAAGTCCATCTCCCATACCCTTGTGCACGATCATCTCATCATGGCATGTGGAGGATTGTATAACAGATGAATTGAAAGCATGTAAGTAAGAGAAGAGAAGTGTAAAAGCTGGAGTACACTGCACACAAAGAAAATGAACATTGTGACGACAGAAGAACGACCCAACTTGAATGTCAACAGAGAAGAAATTGAAATTGTGAACGATCTTGCATGCCTTGGTTTGGGAATCAGTTCAAATGGAGACTGCAGTGAAGAGGTTAGAAGACTGAGCCCTGGAAAGACAGCAAGGAAGGAGGTAGCAAAGATCTCCCTGAGTAAGGACATGTCACTGGAGATGAAGGCCAAGAGCATCTACATTATTGATTGCTGTGTATGGGTGTGAAAGCTGGACAGTGAAGAAAGGTGATGGGGCAGGGAATGATATGGTTAAAAAATGCTGCTGAAGGAGAGCTTTGTGGATACCCTGGTCTGACAGGAAGGAGAACCAGTGGATCAGGGATCAAATCAAGCCAAGACTTGCCCTGGAAGCAACAGGACAAAACTGATGCTATCGTACTTCAGGTGCACCATGAGGAGGCAAAGCACATCATGAGAAATGATGGAATTGTTTAATATATTGTTTTATACTGGGGGGAGAACGTCCGAGCCCTGGGTGTGACAAAACCCAGAAGGTCTCCCTCCAAAGTCACATCAATACTCACCCTTCACCGGGACATCCCATAGTTCCAGGTGAGGATTCCATGCTTGGGCCCCGTCACAGTCTGTGCCCTTGTTTTTTAAAACTTTCCTCTTGAGTATCCAATCCTTTGCTCAAGGCTTCATGGATTCCCCATCAAAATTAAGTACACTCAAAGTCTCCCGACCAGCCATGTTTGTCACCCTGAATGTGAAGTCATTTTCTACCACCCTTCTGCAGGTTGAGTCCATCACAGAACAGACCCTCTGGTGGAACAGTCACAGGAAATTCCTCCTTAGCAGATACCCTCTGTAAAAATTCTAGCAAGTTTCACAGACTTTTCTACAGCCAGACAAAAGGTGGCAGTGAGGTATGCCATGGACATGAATGACCTTGAATAAAGAAACGAGTTTTACGAGGGACACCTTTGGAGAGCAAGCATTACACAACGGTGGAGGTACATCCATCATATATTCAAGCTTTGGACAAGTTCTCCTGACTCTGTTTCAGGGGATTATTTTGTTTTTGTTTTATGTGGCTCAGCCCTTGCAATAACCAGATAGTATTCAAAATGTGGAGGGATAAAATGATGGCTTTTTTTAGACATTACACTTTGTACATCTGTGTATAGAAAACCAACAGACAGAAATACTTATTTGGTGTATGACGGTTTTCAGTTCAATCATATTGAAAGTAATCTACCATATGGCCGCTTTAAAAAAAGAATATGATGGAATTGTTCTTCATTTTGGGTTTTTGAATAGGAGGCAAACTTATTACAGGATCAATTAAAGCAGAGAGGGGACTTTTCAGCTGTGAGAGAGCTGGGGAAACAAAAAGAGCTTATCGGAAGAATAGGGCAGATTTAATGTAAGGACAAAGACTGCCCACAATGAAAAATCGCACTGCATTCTTACGTACGATGGAGCCACTAAAAACTTCATAAAGTATCCATAAGTGTTGGTATTTATTAGAGGATTTGCCAGGTTCCTCAAAGTATCATGGATCACTTTTAAGAGGATGAGGAATCTGAAGCATCGGCTGGTGCATTGCAGAATCGGCCACAAAGGTCAGCGCAATCTGTCCTTCTGGAATCCAGCATACCCAGACAGTATTGTTCGTGTCAGTGTGGCACACATGGTGAACACCCCCCAAGTGCCCGATGTTTATGAACCCAGCAGATAAGGAATTAGATGAATCAAGTCCTTTTCCGTTTCCAAGAGCACCCTTTCGTGCCAGACGCAGAAGCCATAGAAGGGTATGGCTGAATATTTTGACACTCGAAGGAATAAGGGACCAGGGATTGGTTCACACAACATGGCAAACGACTCAGTGGCCTCCTCCTGATTGGTCCATTGCAGTCCAGAGGTGGGTTCCCCCCTTTCTCCTTCCGGAGTGCGCCTGCATGTCTGCAGCACCTCCCAGGAAACAGTGTTGCTGCAATTCTGCCCCTTTCCGTCCACGTATTTGCACACTCTGTGTCCACCTCCTGGACGAAGCAGAGAGACAGACTTGGTGCTTGAGCAATGGGAACAAACTGGGCAATGCCTGGTCTGTTTAGGGAGCTGAGGGCAGAAGATATTGAAGGCTAGAAAGGGCCACATCCATGGCTGCTCTTGCCGGGGGACTCTACTGTGTTCCCATGCCAACAATGGTAAAATGATGATCCTGGGTCTGGGTGGTGGGAGAAACCATGGTGAAGCGTGGAAACCTTTCAGTCTTTCCATGGTTTCAGAAAACTAATCCTGCTATGCAGGGATTCCAGAACTGGGTCTGGATGGCACAGGAAACTCACCGTGGTAAGAGTTCACTATGCCTTCTTGTGTTACTGCCACTCTATACGACTCTGGTGCACCCACAACTGGAGTATTGTGTTCCGTTCTAGGAGAGATGCAGGAGAGATATAGCCAGGATGGCATCGGTGCAGCGAAGGGCCACAAGGCTGGTGGCCGGTTTGCAGGGGAAGCCGCATGAGGCGAGACTGAGGGAACTGGGGCTCTTCAGCCTGGAGGAGAGGAGACTCAGAGGGGATCTGCTGGCGACATACGGATATGTGAGGGGGTGTCACACGGAGGTGGGCAGAGATCTGCAGAGGAGGGCAGGATGGATTCTGATGGAGCAAGCTCAGGGAACTAAGGTTCAATTTGGGTGCCAGGAAGTACATCTTGACAGTTAGGACCCTGAGGGTATGGTATGGGCTTCCACAGGAAGTGGTTGAAGCCCCATCGGTGAGGGTGTTCAAGGATAAAGCATTTAGTGGATGGAAAATTAAATAAAGCATTTAGTGGATGGAAAATTGAAAGAACAAGAAGCCTGGACAGGAGAACAGTATTTGTCATTAGAACATCTTTGAAAAGTGTCATGCTTCAAGGATGCGGCATACGCGATATAATTAGCCATGGAGTAAGTGGCAAAATTCAGCACACAATTCATAATCTTTTGAGAATTGTACTGAAAAAATCCTAGAATATTTCATGTATTGGTGGTGCAACATAAGGAGCAAAAAAAAAAAAATCGCTCAGATGATATGAAAAAAATCATCAAGGAGCTTGTCTTACAGATGCCGTAGGTGGGGAACGTTTATACCTGTAACCCTGGAAATGTTCTTTACATGGGTTGTTCTGGTACAGGTGTAATTTGACATAATTCTCATCATTTACTGTGAATCTATTCACACAATATGCACTAGTTGAATTCAAGCATGCAATACATAAATCAGTGCAATGGTGGCTTTTATGCTGCATAAGGTATTTTTCCCATTATAAGCTAACAGCGTTGCCATTTTTAACATTATGTAAACGGTGGTTAAATTAGTGGAGGTGCTTTGATTTATTGGTCTATCATGAGAACACATCATGGATGTTTCGACTCCATCTTTCTCAATGCTTTTCTGTTGTCTTCAATACTGTATAATGTCTTAATTCAAATAGAACTACAATATAGGTATTAACGTATTGATTATAAGATTGATATAAATATTTCAACAATTGTCTTTATAATAAAGACGCCAGCTAAGGAAGTCACATAAGTACATAGCATGTTATCTGTTATTAGATGTTTTAGTGCAATGCTGAATAAGAAAAAATATCGTATGTCTGTATTTTTACCGCATCCCCTGATAAAGGAAACTATCATTTCCAAAATACACTGGGTTTTCCACAGACACATGAGACTTCCTTTTTGCTTCCCATCATTGGCTTTTCTGCATAAAACTGACCACTTCTTTCCCTAACCTGAACCATTCTGTCATGGAAGAAAAAGCTCTTGTCTCCAATCAGCTGCTGATTGGAGATAAGAGCTTCCCCTGGCTTGGGGCCAGGGAAGGAACATGTTGAGGGAGTCTGCCATGCTCCATTCTGAGTAGATTTCTCTGCACTGTTCACCAGCTGAATATGGTCCATGAACTCTCCTCTGAAGTGGAATTTGGTCAAAGATGGAACTGATTCCTGACTGGTGTCCTTCTAGGTCTGTGGCATTGCTATGCCCATTGAAGAAAAGACCTCATCCGAAGGGAAAACCATCAGTCTGAGGCTTCTCCAGAAAGACTAGCAGAGTTCTGAATCATAGTAGATGAGGCTTTAATGCTCTTGTTTCTCCTTCTTCTCCTTTATTGCTGGCATTGAATACTCATGCGTTTGATCCACATGGTCTTTAATAACCTCCCGAGCACTTAGCATTCTGCACAGTTTGCTGCCCCACAGTTTAATATACAGCTTCACAGATTTCGCCGCCAAGATATGGTACTTTTGCTTTTATCTTCATGGGTTCTCATTTCCTGATGGCAATGTCAATATCTCAATACCCTGGTGGATTTATGGGACAAGCTGCAGATAGCAAGGTTTCCTTAGCAATTAGTACACCCGACTCCTTTCTGTGACCCCAATTCCCATAGGCCTGTGCTAAGAAAGCACAGAGCAGCTGAAGTCTTGGGAGGCTTAAGAAGTCAGGCAGGGCTTTCTGAACAGTATTAGCTTCTCCCTTCCCCTTACACCTGTTTGGGAAGCTGCTTCTGCCATTTCTGAAATACAGTCCCCAGTGGGAGGCTCCGGATTCTTAGTACTGCTTGGACTAAATTAAGGTGACGTTAGAATTAGAGGCCCCTGCCCAAAATGAATAAATATATAGAATCATAGAATAGTTGAGCTGGAAGGGGCCATGAAGGCCATCAGGTCCAACCCCCTGCTGTTGCAGGATACCAACTTCCACCATCCCATATATAGCCTTCCTAGGTGACCGAATTAAAAATCCTTATTTCTTCTTAAGGCAGAGATGGCTACTTGACATTCTGTGGACTGCACTGAGCCCACAGCACACAAACACACACACAACTTTCTCAAGGCCCCTTCGCCACACTGGACCTGCATGGTGGGACTCTACCCAGACTTGCACGAAACAGAAGGGGCCTCCCCAGAGCAGATTTCCTAGCACAGGGTCACAGACCCCAGAACTGGAGCCCAATTCCATCCCTCCAGAGTTCCTCAGTCCCACAGCACCTCTCCTTGGCTCCAGGCCCTTTCCCCCAACATCCGTTGTTGGGTGATTCCTAACTTTCCCAGCAGTTTCCGACTTTCCCTTAGTGTTCCCCATGCCAGATGGTTGAAACGTGTCTCCCCAAACATCAAGTCATTGGCCATCACAGTTTAAGGTAACGTTTGCTGGTATTGTTGGTATTTCGGTCATGCCCCTTTGGCCTTTGGGTTTGCCTATTTTCCTTTGGTCACCCCCACAACTGGGATGTGGCCCCCAACATGAATGGCGGCTCCAAGACTGAAAAGAGATCCACCATCCTTGCCTTCTCAGGATAGGGTGGTGCTGCTCTTCACAGAACATTTTGCATCCTATATCAAGAAGAAGGCAGTGGGTTTTGGTGCTCTTCTGTGGAAACAAACCCTTTCCATATAGAGAGTACTTCAGCTGCAGGGATGGGTAGAAATGAACTGGATGCATTCCATGTGTGGGGAGAAAATTCCCTTCTGAGTGAAAGTGTGGCTACAAATTCTTTGGCAAAAATGCCCTTCCTCTCTCTCCTCCCCACCCTATCTTTCTTCTGCTAGCTCTCCTCCTTCAGACAGCAATAATCTACTCTTTCCAGTGTGAAAGAAAAGCAAATTGCTGAGAAAAGTAAAGAGCCAATTAAGAGCATGCTGCCAAGGCAACAACTCCAGAGATGATACATACCCAATTATGGTGCTCATCCAGTCCGTGTTTGTTTCTTTATCATAGGAGCATCGGTGCATGTGCCACTTTAGCAAGTAATGCAAATGGATGCATTAGACTTTCCTGTTTGCTCACAGAACATGTTTCCATGTGTTGTTCTAAGCTGCATTCAGGTGTAAGCATGAATCCTATGGAAATATTAGTAAATTGTTGGACATAGAAGCATAGGATAGTAGAGCTGCAAGGGGCCAAGAAGGCCACCAGGTCCAACCCCCTGATGTTGTAGATCACCGATTTATACCACACCACATGTGCATGCAGTTCTAAGTCTGATTTGTGTAACTTTCCCACTTTGCACAACTGCTCTCAGAGACTGGATAAGCCCCTGTTTAGCCTAGGACGGGGGTGGCAAACCTATGGCACACGTGCCCCAGCAGGCACGCAGAGCCCTCTCTGTCGGCGAGCGAGTCAAGTCTCCCCAGCATCGCCACAACAGCCGAGCATCTGATAACGGTGCACATCGGGGCCATGCGCATGCCTGGAAAGGAGGAATGGCACTAGGAAATGACATCACGAGCCGCGACTCATTAGCCGCAACTCATCCAAGATTTCGCATGGCTGGTCAGAGCGCTGCCGAGGATATATATATATTTTGCTTGGAATGACTGTGAGTTGCTTTTTCTAAACTAAAACCTCAGTTTTCAGGTTTTATTGCAGTGTTGGCACTTTGCGATAAATAAATGGGTGTTGGGTTGCAGTTCGGGCATTTGGTCTCTAAAAGGTTCACCATCACTGGGTTAGGGTTAAAACAAGGTGTCCTGGCATGATTTTGATGGTTGGAATATGTTTAAAAAGGGCAGAATTGATGAGCTCTGCAGAAACAGCGACCCAAGGAAGGCTTTTTCAAAATTGCCCTCTTTTCAAAGGGACTTTACCGCTATATTAGGGTTAGGGGTGTGCACCAGGGTAGGGTTAGGGTTAGGAAAATGAGGGGTCCTGGCCTGATTTTGATGGTTGCAATGTGTTTAGAAATCAGCAGCAAGATTGTGTCTGGAGAATCCTGTTGCTCTTCAGCATCCATCATTTGTCCATCCCAAGGACAGCACACACCAACTGGCAGGGAGTCCACGATCGGAGATTCGGCATAACAGGAGGAAGGAAAGGGTGATGGAGGAGTGATGGCTGTGGGTGACCAGAGGTCCAGATTTTGAAAGTTCTTGAATCTCACCTTGGGACTGGGAGGAGCTAGCACAGGGATGAATTCTGGCTAATACAAGCTATGCTTTGTGTAAAGAAGGTCCAGATCCAACCCCAGATCTTCAGTTCCAATGATCTTGGATGCAGATTTGGGAAAGGTTGCTTACTGGGTGCCTGATGGTCAAGTGCACCTGTTCCTCTAGATGGATGAACTGACTCTCTAGTTCTAGAAAGGCGATTTCATGCATGATGTTGATCATTTAGCGGAACGTGATCTAGTCTCTTCTCCCCGAATTCCATAGCAGGCTTTCTGCTTTGTGGCAGATTCACAGCTCTCTTCAAATCAAAATCGGCTGATGAATCTGTCCAATAACTCCTGAAGATTTTGACTGCTTGTGCAATTAGTTGTGCATTTGGAATTCATATCTGTGTTAGATTAGATTGGGAATTCTTGTCTACATGAGTAATTAGACTTCTTTCCAACCATCTTCACTCTGAGAGTAAATAACTGTTTGGGGAAATCAACATGCATGCCCATTTTTGAAACAATATTTGTTCTGCAATTCCAATAATAGATTTTGCCAGGAATCACTTGTGTAACTAAAAGAGCTTTCTTGGTGCTATTTCATTGTTCAGAGCATTTGGTGTTCTGCATTTTAGGGGGCTTTGGGCCACACATCCTTACTGGGTCGTTCTTTTTCAGCACAGGTCCCCTTTTCCACACCCATCGCCGTAATGACTCACCCTTCCTCCATGCCATTGCGGCCACCAATTGTTGAAGAACCAGAAAACATGCAGGTGTTGGCGATTTCTGTCCCCTCTTTTACCACTGTCACAGTTCACTCGCTCACCTCTGGGCTGTGGTGAGGGAGGTAAGCAGAAGGTTCAGGGGGTTCTGGTGGGTTCCCTGATGGGCCACAGGACTTGTCAGGTGCCCTGTCAGGATTTGGACTGTTCTGGCGATCAGATCCTGAACAACACCTTGGTTCTTGCTGGTTTGGTCCCAGACCCTTCTGGAGCTCTAGGCCTTCTGAGGAGTGCCTTCTGAGAGCCCTAGGAAAAGAGCTGCAAGGAGCAAGCTCTTCCCCGCAGAGCTGGTCTGAGCAACACAGGTCCTCCTCCTTGCTGCAGTGCCTGCACCTTGCCTGACCCATATTCTGCCTCATTGTCTCATTTCTTGGGTCTCCTTGCTGGCTGTGCCATGGTTCCGTCCCTTCCCCTCACCTGCCCCCTGTTGCATTTGGTCCCTGTTGCATTGCGCCTTGCCATCTCGCTTCGGCAATGCAGGTTGGCCTTCTGGTTGTGGTTCACCTCCTGCAGCTTGCCTTGCCTGCACCCTGCCAAGTTATCCTGCCTCGAGGTACCCGAACCTCTGTTTGGCTTCATGTTCTTGACCCTTGGCTTGTCCATGCCCATGTCCTCCTTCTGCCCTGATAACATGCTTAAGGTTCCTGAAGCTCACCAGTAGACTTCGGACTGGCTTGCCCCAAGTTCTACCACCTTGGTCCTGGCGTCCCTGTCTTGTCCCCTGCTGCTCCTGCCCCAGCCCTGGGTCCTGACATGCCCAACCATAACATATTTCAGAAGGTACCATATACCTGTTATCATATGTGCAGCACATCGTAGCTCTGATCTGGCCAAAGGTAATTGTGGCTCCAACCACAGTTCTGTGCAGGCTTACTTGGAAGTGAATCTCGAAACTGGAGTCTCAAAATGGGTGAGGCTTATGCTTGCAGGACTGTAATTCAAGAAAGCAACCCTAAACATACTTCACAGATCCAAATCCATTAAAATCAGTGAGACTTCCTTTGAGTAAATGCCTAACGCAGAACTGTGCTGTACATACTGAATCCAATGCAAGCGTTAGTTAACGCATCCTGTTTCCGGGAAGACAAAATGTAATCCAACTTTATTCAGAGTTGGGTTATAGCTTCCATTTTTATTGTAGGTGTTTTAGTTATTGCTTCATTCCTTTTGCAGCTGTTTGGGGAATAGTTCTTCCTTTTTTAATATTTATGCTATTTTCGTATAGTCAATCACTGGTAGATTCTTCCTTACCATACCTGCATCCAATGCAAAATTTTCACACTTATGTCTCAATACCTGAGAATGAAAGACACTTCTTTTCTTTTGGAATGAAGACATTGGAGACTTTCCACTCTCTCCAGTGGAGGACAAGGTTGGGCACCTGTGGCCCACTCTCATTCAGCGTAAGCAGGATGAAGAGATTGCAAATCTCCTGTTTGCTTAGTTGCAAAGTCGTGCCTCACAACCACATGGACAACCTTCCTCCAGGCTCTCCTACCCCCCACCATCCCCCGGAGTCCACCCAAGCCCACACCCACCGCCCCAGTGACCCCATCCAGCCACCTCCTCCTCTGCCATCCCCTTTGAAGAGATGCACACCGGGGCAAAAGTTCCCACTTCCTCTTTGCAGTGATGGACATCAATTTGGACGGCTTTAAAAGGGGTTTAGACGCATCCAGGAAGGATGAAGCCATCGACAGCTGTTGTCCTCATGGCCATGCCTCAGTGACCTCCAATATTCTTCCCAATACACCCACTCTGGCCAGATGGGCACCACATTGTTCCTCTTTTCAGTGCCAGGTCAAGAGGACCTCCATGCCAAGGGTTTCATAAACATTTCTGGATCCCCAGGGACTTGAAGGCATTGCTCTGCCAGGGCATTTTACTGAATCTCTCGTTGTTATTGTTCAGTTTTGGCTGCTTTAAATGCTTAACCTATTTCTGACCTTATATGTTTTTATTGTGTTTTTGTCTGTTTTATGGACTGCTGTAAACTGCCCAGAGATCGTGGACTATTGGGCAGTCTAGAAATGAAAATTGTTATCAGCAGCAGCTGCATTATGGGTATCTGTTCTAGTTTCTGGGAAAGATGAGTAGGATGGTGACCACACATTCTTGCCCTACTTACAGGTTCCCCAGAGGGAACTGGCAGGATGAAATCGGCCCTGCCCCTCTGTGCATATGTCATGTTAATCCAAATGAACTGGTTCAAGAGTATCTTAAAACTTTGATATTGTGGTTGTGTGAGTGTTGGACTGAGAACCTGGGAGTTCCAGGTTCTAGTCCCCATTTGGCCATGAAGCTCACTAGGAGATTTTGGGCCTCTCACAGACTCTCAGCCTGACCAACCTCACAGGGTTGATGTAGTGAAGATAAAAATACGGCTTTCTAATCCACCGCAGGTTCCCACAAGAAGCAGTAACACTAAGAACAGCAACCAGAATAAAAATATTGACATCTTTAAACCTGAACTTGTAGGGTAAGCTAAAGCACTTAAATTGAGTACTGTTCTGCACATTCTTTGTGCTTTATGTGGGATCCTTTTATCTATGCCTAGCAAATATTTCTAGAAAATCATTGCTATGCCTAGCAAATATTTCTAGAAAATCATTGCTATACCTAGCAAATATTTCTAGAAAATCATTGCTATACCTAGCAAATATTTCTAGAAAATCAATATTTTGTTTAGTAAATCAGGAGAGCATACTCTCCACCAAAATTATCCCTTAAAAGAAAGCAATTAAAGAAAATAGACGTTGTTTTCTATATCTATGTCTTTGTTAGCATTCTCGCTCACTCATACTGAATTTTGGTCGTTCAGGATGCCTGGTCCAGTCTGGGAAACTTCTTGTTTGCTTTCTCTCTATAAACTGGAAGCACAAGGTTCTAGATGCACAAGAATGCAAAGCTTCCTCTCATTGTTTCTACATTTAGAGATATCTCTGACATATAATGTGTCAATTACATTTTGACCCATTTTTGTAGTGCTATATTGATTTTACGGGGCAAAAAAGGATCTAAAAAAGGATCCATATTTTTGCGGTGGACGTGGCCAGTTTGGATGATTTCTATTTTGCATCTGCTGGTGGGTTTGAATCAACTCTTGATGAGCATCTCTTGTTTTCTATTCTATTCTTTTCAACCCTGGCTTGCAATTTGTTTGTGTCTATGTTTGGCCAGGCTGCTTCTCAACATCGGCATGTCTGTAATTATCGGAAGCACTGACTGAGGCTGGCTAGGCAAGGCGCCCCACACACCATGTCTGCAAATACTTGGCATTGTGAATAAATAATAACTATGGGGTTTTGAGGAGGAATGGAATTGGGAATCTGATGGTCCCTTTCTGCCTAATCCTGAAACCGCTGTCTTGGCATCTGGACCTGCTGTGTCTTTGGATCTTGGGCTGCAACTTCTCCAGCAAAAAGTTTGTTTTGTGTCTATTGGGCCCATCTCTTTAACATGGAAACTGAGCGAGTCAGAAGGGGTCTCCCGGGCCATCTAGTCTGACCCCTGGCTCCAGCCGGCTCCACTCACGACATGCCCACCATGTGCATGTCCAGCTTATCCTTGAACATCCGCACCGATGGGGCCTCAGCCACTGCCCGTGGAAGCCCCTTCCATGCCCTCGGGGTCCTGACTGTCAGGAAGTGCCTCCTGGCATCTAAATGGAACCTTGGCTCCCTGAGATTTGCTCCATTGGAGTACGTCCTGCCTTCCTCTGCAGGGGAGAACAGGTCTCTGCCCACCTCCGTGTGACACCCCCTTACATACCTGCATGTCGCCAACATATCCCTTCTGTGTCTCCTCTTCTCCAGGCTGAAGAGACCCAGTTCCCTCAGTCTCGCCTCATACGGCATCCTCTGCAAACCAGCCTCCAACCTTGTGGTCCTACGCTGCACTGGCTCCAACCTGGCTAGATCCTTCCTGTAATGAGGGACCCAGAACAAGAGATCATTTAATGAAGCTGGTGTAATGACACTTATTCAGATATCTGGTCTACTTTTGTCGATGCCTTTGCGTAATTGGGAAGGGGTCGAACCAATTCCAAAAGGCTTGGGAGGAACACTTCGTCCCGTATGCACCTACCCAGGCCCAAAGATCATCTTCTGGGCTTCTTCTTAAGGAGATCCCTCCAAAGGAAGTAAGGAGGTTAGTGAGCAGGTGAAAGGCCTTCTTGGTTATGGCACCCCATTTATGGAAGGAACTCCCCAAAGAGGCACTCGTGGTCCCTTCTCGTTTGTTCTTTTTGGTGCTGGGTGCAAAACTTTTTTATTTTCCTGGCATTTGAACAATTAACTTTTACTTTAATTTTAATACTGCATTTTTATCATGCATTGCTGCTGTATCTCTGTGCCAGCTTGATTGCAGTTGTGTAGACTTACGTGTGCTGTTACTGTTTTGTTGGTTTTATTCTGCTGCTTTATCTTTAGATATTATTCTGTTCTTTTTTATTCGAAGGTTCTTTTTAACTTTGCAAGCTGCCCAGGGAGCCTGTTGGCTATTGGGTGGTGCAAAACTGAATAAATGGAAAGATGCAGTGAAGAAGTTGCTTGTGTAGAAAGCTGGAGAAGAGGAGGAAGACTATGAGACGGATCAATTCCGTGAAGGAAGTCCCAGACACTGTGAAGGCTAGGACCGTCTGGAAGGCTTCCATCCCTAGGGTACCATAAGGCAGAGATGACTCGACATCACACAACAACAACAAATGTCTATTTCTTAGGAAGCAATATTTTCATATAGATGCATTCCATACATATTCATTTGCTATGAAAATGAACAGATGTATTTTCGGCTATTCAAACTCAAAAGAGGGAAATAAAAATCAGTGGGTCCTAAGTCTAATTTAACATGGCTCTTCTGACGTTCCTGTGGCCTACAGCTCCCATCATCCCCAGACAACATATCAAATGGTGATGACTTGGTAGAGTGATAGGGCAAAGTAACTGAAAGACCATAAGTTCTTGGAACAAAGGGGATTCCAATGCCAGACCATCCCGGTCCTGCTTCCTTACTTGCAGAGATTTTGTTATCAGAAGAATGTAATTCTCCCTCACTCTCACCGCTTTATGGCAAGGAAGGGGAGTTCTGCTCATCCTATCCAAGCACCCCCTGTGGTATTAAAAATAAATTAGATATAAAGAAGGAGCCCCTGAGAGATTAAGCAGAAACCAAGATTTTGAGCACAATTATTCATAACCCAAAGAACTTTGCTATTGGGAAGGATTCTATCTATGAATAATAAACGGCCTCGTTCTGTATTCATCATCTGGATGCCTCATGATTAAATGGTTGTTCACAAAATTACATGTGTGTGGGGGACAGAGAAAGAAATTGAGAGAGAGAGAGAGAGAGAGAGAGAGAGAGAGAGAGAGAGAGCGCGCGCGCATGAAATACAACAACTTCCAAAACGCTGATGCTGTAAATCAAGCAGAACCAATCTTCTGTCGTCCCAAACATCACTTAAAGGAAAATTAATGTTCTGCACCCAGAGACTAGACTTTCACCTAGGAGTAATAGGAAAACTTTGTCCCAACCTCCCCCGCACTATTACACACACACACACAATTAGAAATAACAACATCCTCCCACTTTATTAGCAGCACAAGAGAGAGGAGCTTCTGTATGTCTGTAGACCAAAGAAGACAGATGCAAGTTTTTCAGCTACTGCTCATTCACTGGTCACATATTTCTTGTGTTTATTGTGCTCAAAATTTTGTCCATTAAAAGAGGAGTGAAATATCTTTATCTTCTTTCATTCTTTGGAGTTGAAAAAGGGAAAAGAAATGAGAAGGCTCAAAGTGTGAGCTGAGATAGACCCATGCATAACACCTGAGTCTGTTGGATCTGACCAATCCACTCAGCCAAAGACTCTTTGCTTCAACTATGTATGCCTCATTTGGTGAAAATCGATACTGCAGCAGTCCCTTTCATCCTCCCACTGATGAGCTCAGAGCTTCTCCTCAAAGCACTGTAGAATTTTTGGGAGCAAATCTGGCCCAAAGGATTGTGTATGAGCAGAGATGTGGAGAGTTCAAATCCATGGCCAGGGCAGCTTCACAAACAATGGCACCTCAGTGCCTTTGATGCTCTTTTTCATTGAACAGGCACACACTAGTTCTGTGGGAGAGAATCAATGCCCATCGCCGTGAAGGAAATCATACAAAAGACAATGCCGTCGACTGTGGATTTTATGAGAACTGCTTCCCAGTTGCAGTTTCCTGACAAATGAGAAGTCAATGAAATGAAGATGCATGTAATTTTGGCTCCTGCTTACATGAATGTCTGCCCACGCCTCTCCTTCCGCGTAGCAGTATGAAGTGGTGTAGGGAAGCCAAAGTGCAACAACCCATAACTGCCTGAGCAATTTGGGGCAACCTGTACATGGCAGGTTCTGGGGAGCATGACCCAGAGAAAGCTATTGCACTCACAACTGTTTGTGGGTTTCTCAAAGGGAACTGGTTGTCTACTGTATTACCAATCTCTGGGGCAGGATGGACCCTCGGTCCCATCTGGAATGACTTATCCAATGTGTTCACGGGATAACTTTAATTCACCCTCTGTAAAATGGACGTAAGGAAATGTGGGGCGAGGTTCTTGAACCCAGCTGCGAGAGATTCACCAGTCCCTCTTAATCAAGGGGTTACTGGACCTCAGGGGCTTCTTTTGGGCCACACCTTAGAGGACCAGCACCAAGTGCCAAGCTCTATGTTGCATCTGCCTTGAAGATGTGCAAAATTGATGTGATGACCTGTTTGGGCAATTGCAGGAATGGCAGGACCGTCAAATGGAGCAGGGATGGTGTAGCTCTTTAAGGCATTCTTAGTTTGAAATATGTACACAATTAAGTGTAGTAATTAATTTAACAACATGCAGTACGAAGTGAGACACAAGCGTTAATGTAAATTGCATTGCTCCAGTGTAAGGGAATTCTGGCACAGTGACAGCAGTGAGCGGGCAGAAAGGGTTTTCCGGGGAATTTCCTCATCAGAGCTCACATGCTAGAGATTCCTTATGCCAACACAATGTAATTTACACTGATGATCGTATAGTTCCCATTGACTTCTTTGGAGACCATGAATCAGGCGTGGCAAAGAGTTGACTCATCCAGCTTGTGAAAGAAGTTGTGAATTTGGGCGGGGGTGGAAGAAAACCTGTAGATGTTAGTTGTCTAACAAATCCTTGCAGGCCAAAACTCCAGAGCTTGCTTGTGCTCGCGCTCTCTCTCTCTCTCTCTCTCTCTCTCTCTCTCTCTCTCTCTCTCTGTGTGTGTGTGTGTGTGTGTTTGTGATCTCAGGTTGCAGAGTAAGGACAAATTGACAGGCCAAAGCAACTGATTCCACCTTCCACATACCCCAAATAATGTACACTGTAAACTGAATTGTGCACGTATTTCGAACTAAGGATTTCTCAGAGAAATACAGCACCCCTACTCCAAATTCCCCATGCAGAATTCCAATGGAAAGCACTGACAATGAATGGGAGAAAAGCAGAGTAGATACCTTCGCATAGTCAAAGAAATAATGTTCTCAAATAACAGCAAGCATAAAGGGCACGATCCACCAGGTAGTCCTGCTCAAGTGCCTATTGGAAAACATGGACACAGAGCAAGAACATCCTGGAGAAATTTCACAGTGTACCATGGCTGAAGCAATCAAAACAACCTTGTTTTCCCTTCCCTGGCCATTGTGATGGTGAAATAGCCAGAAATCATGTTCACAGCTATTTGTTTCTCCCGCAGACACAAATAAAGAGATAGAGAGTGTGCAATTAATACAGTGTCATTGGAAAATAGCATGGTATTGATTCGCCAGCTTTCCATTATGTTTTGCAACATCACTCAACCTTTTCCACATACATAGGAAGTTGATGAAGCCAAAATGGATTTTATTTCTCAAGCCATCTTCTTTTCCCACCACCTGCCACTCCTCTAAGTAAAACCATCCAAATTCTGGCCCTTGAAAACAAGTGGGGATTTGTTTATTTGTTTAAATATAAATGTTATTCTTAATCAACTCGATGCAAAAGGCACACTTAAAATAGGCTGGTTAATTGTTAAAGATGTGAAAGGAACATGTGGAAAATTTGCATCACATATCTGAAAAGAGGGACTTTTGTTCACACATCTTAGAATGGCATTTTTTCTGTAGAAGTTAAATAAACAAGAGGCAATAATTATAAATCACCATCACCATAATTTCTGCTTTATTTGTGTTTCAGATACTTACCATCAAGTTGTCTCCAATAAATTGCCTTGCAATTGGCAGAAGTCCTGCCTTTGACAGCCCCTCTCAGCCCTTCTAAATTCCAGGCTGTGCCTTCCTTTATGGATCCAGTCCATCTCACATTTGGTCTTTCTTTTGACTTCTCCCTTCAACTTTCCCTAGTATGATTGTCTTCTCCAATGAGTCTTGCCTTCTCATGACATGTCCAAAACATGAAGGCCTCAGTTTTTTTCATTTTTGCTTCTAGGGAAAGTTCTGGCTTGATTTGATCTAGGACCTCCTTGCTCATCTTTCTATCAATCCAGGATATTTAATCACAAATAAATAGTTTTTACTATTGCTTTATACTGCATTTTCTTGTTGTATTTATTTTGTGAGCTACTCAGAGAACTTCCCTTATGGAATGGAGGGCATCCCAGGGACCATCATCTGGGGTGGATGCTTCCCAAGGCTGTAGATACAGCCATGGCCCATGGGGGAGAGATCTCAGTGGAGATTTTCCCACCCTATCCCCCCAAGCTACTACAGAAAGCTCCGTGGTGGCTTCTCTTTTGAGGTCAGAAGACCCTGCAGAATGAGGTGAGGACCTTTGGCTAAGTAATCAAGATGGTCAAATGCAATATGGGGGACGTTCCATTCCCCACTTCAATAAAAAATGAAAATGAAAACCAGGAGGAGGCACTTACCGAGATCATAGCTCTTCCGCTGGTAGAAATTTCCTTCCTCTTGCAGAAAACAGGTCTTTCACCAAATCCTTGGAAATGTACAGAAGAAGACATCTGGGTGTACATCCAGGAGGTGCAAACCAGGCCAATTCTGCTTGAAAATTGAATGGATGTTTCAGACGTCCCCACTGAAGTACTAAAGAAATTGCTGCCACCAGCTTCTCCCATTGTGGGCACATGATGCTTACCATTTTGTGCGAACATGGCAGATGGCAACAGGGCTCTCTGTTCAGCAGACCTGTCCTAGGAGAACGTAACAGTTCTGCTTTTGGTTATTATTTTTATCAATCAAATTGAGCCCCTGCTTCCCTTTCAGTGTGGGAAACACATTCTTCACTGCTGCTCATCATTCCTCATTCCCCGAAAGAACCAGGAGATGTAAATATGACAGACCTGACCACTGGGACCTGAGGAAATTGATGGGAAAACTGGAGCGTTTTGTCTGTAAACACACATCCCTCTAAATGTGATGATTTATGTATTGTTTTAGAACAGAAGCAACAGAAGTTTCCTTGCATGCCCCCTTTTCTCCATTTGCATATTGTCCTCTTCTTTTAAAAGAAATGATTCAGATGAAAGAACAAAAGATACATAAATCATCCTGCTGCCAAGAGAACCTACTCTTTAAAAAGGAATGATTTGTAACAGATACGCCGTAAAGTATTACCCCAGCCGGTGTGGAAATGGCATTATATATTGAGCTGTCACTGGTGACATTTATGAGCTACTTGGGGGGTTCTTCTGGAGAGAAAATGGACTAACAGAGGGCTAAAGGAACAGCCAGAGAAACTACAAGGTCCTTAGTGTGCAAGGGGATTTGCGGGGGGGCATTTGTGATGAGTGTTTGGAAACTCCAGAAATGGGGAATGGTGAACAGAACAAATGGACCATTCCTCATGGAAGGGGGTTGGTCAGAGTAGGTGCATAAGAAACTCTGCTGACGAAATGCAACCAACTTGTCTAACTACAATAGGAACATATGGACCCGTTGGTGCCAGTATCACCCAGTATGAACCGACTTTCAACACTGGCTTCCTTCCCCTGAGTACCACCTTTTCCATGGGGAAGTCTACTATGTGTAAAGCCTTCTCAGAGATGGTCCACATGATCAATGAGCGATACCTGGTGGATGTGATCAAGATGGGGGATGAGTAGAGAAACAGGAAGGGCTTCTGGGAGCAGCAGTTTCCCTAGGTGGGGAGGCAGATTCCACACACATGCAGATTTCCCCACTTCCTTCTTGCGGGACAAGGGGTACGACAACTGGAAAGGATTCTGCTGCTGCTCTTGGTGGTGGTCGACTCCGAGGAAGGTCTCAAGATGTATGTGCCAGAGTGTCTGGACAGAGGCACCATATGGCCATCTTCCTCTTTTGTGTTTGCCGATCCAGTCCCTGAGCCTGGAAAACCAGGCTTTGTATTGCAGCTGTGGCTGATGGTGCCCCGCTGGTCCTCCAGGGAGAAGAAGGCCTGTTGTTCTCCCAGCTATGCAAGGTTCCCTGTGGAGCATGCCTGAGGTGGCCGCAAGCACAGTGGCACTCCTGGATACTCAGCTCCACGAAAGGCAGGACTCGGTGCCACACGTGATGGCATTGCATTGCATCTTGCACAATGTTTGTGAGAAGAGCTGGGTCAAGAAGGATGCTGTGGCAGTCAGTGCTGGCCCCAACCGGCCCTCCGCCCTCACTGCGAACCTGCCTACATGCATTGGCCAGGGGAAACCCATCCAGCTCTTTCTCGTGGATCTGGGAGAGCTGCCCTTGGAAATGCCCCTGTTAGGCCCAAACCTTCCTTCCAGCATGGATGGAAAGACGGTGCCCAGCAGTGGCCAAGATAGAATGACCTTTTGGGTTTCTTGTCTGTTCTGCAGAGAGATGGATGAGAGGTGGATGTGGCCGTGGCACATGCCAAATTTTGTTTCTTCAAATTTTAATCTGTTTCCCCCCAAACAGATGGTTTTCCCCACATAGAACAATCTTACAAGCAGCTCCCCATAGCACATTCCTGAACACAAGCTATGGCACACTGATGTGCAGGTGGATTCCTGTGATCTTAGGCAGTGGGAAATGTCAGACCTTTAAATATGTCAAAGGTCAGGGTCCCGCTTGTTCAAAAGAGTGCCTTAGTCTGTTTGAGCTTCCCCTCAAAACTGAGAACTACCACTGGGGACCTTCTAAAGATGTCGGCACATCTGAGGGCTAGATTATGCTCCACAAGAAGCAGGGCCTTCTTTGCTGCTACCCCACAGTCTTGGGAACAGCCTTCTTTGGCAGGTTCACATGGATCCATTTTTTTAATCTTCTGAGGAAAGGCCAAGTACACGTCAGTCCTTCTCTGGTAGTTGATATATTGGCCTATTTCCTGCTGCTTACATCAGGTGAAGATTTACAGGGGGATGGTGTGTGTGTGTTTATGTTGTTGTTTTTATCTGAGTAGTTGAAAAGTGGTATCGAATAACTAATACTGACTGTGATTACCAGCCTTGTGTTCAGTCCAACAAGACACACCAGGCACAAATTTAAGCTGGCAACCCTCCAGCCTAACATACACTTAAACCGAAGGCAAAAAAAGGGCTCATTTTGATTAATGTTTTCACCACTGATTTCAAAAGAAGCTGCAATAATGGGACACTTAAAAGTCAAGAGTTACACTCTAGCTCATTGAGTGATTAATTGTAAATGCCAATCTTCATCAAGGACTCAAGTTTTCAGAACATTTGTTTGCCCGGAATGCAGCTTTTGGGATGCTAATTGGATAGTAGGAAAGATGACCCTTCAGTAGAAGGCCAAGCAAACATTCACAACAGAACAGAAACCTCATCTTTAAGAAGCCACAGTACTTCTTGTTCTTCCTCCAGCAGAATAATTTGGCAACCCTCTGGATGTGGTCAAACACAGACATCTAGATTGATCATGTCTTGCTAAAGCATGGCCCGAGATCTCTCCAGCTATGACTGCATGGTGTGGCCAGCCTCAAGACTGAAACATCTCACGTATATCAGGGCAGTCAACACTCCTCCTCTTGGCCCTGTGCTCCTGCCACAGGGCCAGCAAAATTCAGCCATGCGGCAGCAAAACCCTGGTGCTTTGAACCAAGGGAGATTGTCCTCTTTAAAAGCCCTAAAGCTGAACTTTCCCTTTTGAAGCCTCCGAGACAGCTTAGCAATGGGATTTGGTGGCAAGCCACCATTTTCTTTTTCTACTGCCACTTCAAACCACCTGCGAGGGTGTGCAAACAGAATAGTCATATAATAACCACCTAAACACAAAACCGTTGTTCCTCAGTGACCGATCCTTGTATAAAAGCCACTTTAAAAGCAACCTGCTATTCAACAATTGATATGACAGGCAAAGGTAAAGGTTTTAACCTGGTGTCAAAATGTTTAAAGGGTCAGTGCCAGGTACATCTCTCTGGGGAGCTGATTCCAAAATTTTGGCACCGCTGCTGAAAAGGCCCTTGTGGCTCCGTGCCCTTATTTCTTTTCAGGGTGACTCTTGGATAAGGACCTCCACAGATGACCTTGAGGCCCAGGTAGGTGTACTCTTGAAGACTATCCATGGATTCTTCACAAGAGAAAGCAGCCAAGTGCTTTGTGTACAGGCTGAAATTTTGCTGGGCCAACCACGATCATATTCCCTGCCCAAAAGTAGTCCTGACTTTCACCGCGTTCTTCGGTTTTCATAGAACCATAGAAAAGTGGAGTTGGAAGGGGCCATGAAGGCCACCTAGTCCAACCCCTGTGGTTGCAGGACACCAGGTTGCACTATCCGCCTGTCCATGGAATGACTGTGTGATACCAGAAGCTATTATATTGAGTCATCCCATTTGTCCATCTAGCTTCTCATGAAAGAAACGCAGATGGTGGCTAGTCACTGGGATGCCTCAGTAGGATCCCCACCATCCAATCTGCAGTCCATTTGCAGGAAAAACATGCTTTTATACTTATGCCCACCTTGCTGGCTTTCCGAACTAGGAAGGTGTCTGGTCCCACAGGCTTTTCTTGAGTTCTTACATCTATAAGTGGGACCAACTTCCCAAAGCGCAGTCAGGAATGTCATAGCCCTGTCTTGACACACCTTGGACCATCCATCCCTCTCAATGCAAGCTTTTGGGAAGTCCTGAAGTGCCCACTTGTTTTTCCTAATCATCTTTTATTCGACTGTTTTGGGTTTGTACCTGCTGTTGTGCTGTAGATTTCAGTGCTTATGCAGCACAGTTGATGTTTGTTGATTGTATGTATTGTCGCTGTATAATTTTCTTTTAGTAATAAAGGATTTTATTGTTGTGCACTACCTTCAAGGACCTCTAATGATTAATAAAAGAAACCAGACCTTGGGTGTCATCCTGCATAGCATTGCTGTGCCACTGAAACGTGTGAGAAATTAGCTTCAGTCTAGCTTCTGATGTGGTTTTAGCCACTTCTCTCCCAGATACAGACTCCAATGAAATCTGAGGTCGGAGCATGTGTATCCCAGAGGCTGCAGGGTGGGTGGACATACTTTCAAAGATTGTGCACAAAAGCTGCAAGCAGCGGGGAAAGATTATGCATGCCTCAAAGGTGTGCTGGAAGAGACACATGGATGTTCATGCACAAAAGCAAAAATGTATCTCATGATCTAATGCAGACAGGAGACAGAATGAGGGATGCATGGATTCTAGTTTGCTTCCCATTCCTGCTTGGCACAGAACTATGGCATTCCCCAAATCCTAGACCAGGTCCCTGCTTGTCTGGACAAAGCACCCCGTATTCAGACATGAAATCAACATGCCTGAAAAGAGTTTTTCATCTCCTTTGCACTGAACCTTAAGCAACATTGAATTGAACCAAGGTAACATAGTATGAGCCATTCTGTTAGAAGCATCATTTCCCTGACTGCTATTCAGAAAGAAATGGAGTGGGGAACAAGCTGGTTGATCGCAATGGTATGTTCAGATATAAGAGCTGGCGACTGGAGTATTCAACGAAACCATTGTACCCATATTCCAGGGCTTGTGATACAAGCTGATGTCTTTCCCCAGTGTCAGTTTATTGATCTTTTTCCACCCGGCCTGGGCCTCCAAGATGGGACAGGCTGCGTTGCTTCAATAGATTCATCCTCTTTCTTGATGTTTTCAGATGTGAAAGAACAAACATTCTCCCCACCCCCTTGTGCTGTTCCTGAGCTGCTGCCCGAAGCTTAAACTTTAAACGAATGTAATTGCAAAATTGTTCTTTTAATATCCTATGCCTCAGGGAGCAGTGTCAGCTTTTATTTCCATTGCAACCAATAATGATTCTTGATAGGTAGTTCCAAAGCAAGCTGTGTGCTGGACAGAAGTGTTACATTTTAGCTTCATCTTTACCCTCCCAATGCAAATTCTCCCCTGATAACCAGCTGGCCAAAGCGCATTTCCCAGCGTGGTGTTTCTGTCCAAACTACTCCGCCCATGGTGGTTCTCCTGAATGCACATAAAATCATTTCTTCCTGTATTTGAATCTTCTCAGTGCCTCCCCCACACATTCAGATTCTAGGATGATGTACAACAGGATAGATGATAAATCATTTTAAAGTCTGGGCAGGTTTGGACACTCGTGTTACTTGGTTCTGTTTGCACGAGCAAAGGCCAAGCCCCTGATTTCTGCATTGCCACTAATACTGACAGCACTAAAGTCCAGAGCATGGACCCCAGGCCTTGTTTCTCAGTGCAATGGGTCGCTGGGAGGCTGTTGACTGCCCCATGCTCGTCGTTATTTGTTTTTCGTCGCCAGGCTAAGACCTTTTTATTTAAAACTTATTTTAAGCATTAATTTATTCTGTAGGATTTTAAAAAATTTTAAGCCGAGATGCACCGGGTTTTAATATTTTTAGTGTATAATTTGTGTATGATTTTGTTTGTTTTGTTTTTTGTTGTGAGCCGCCCCGAGGCTTTGTTGTGATGTGGGCGGCACAGAAATGCTTTAAATAAATGAATGAATGAATGAATGAATGAATGAATGAATAAATAAATAAATAAATAAATAAATGCTGGGAAACACAGGCAGCAAGCAGTGCACACACGTACCTCTCTCATCTGGGCCAAGCACCTTGTCAGCATGCTCAAGCTGCACAAACTGAAATTCAACCAGTAAAGCCAGACCAGGCTGTGCTCTGGATATCTCCACAGATTCAGCCGCATTAACTCTGGAGTCTAAGTCCCCGTGGATGCAGGAGATGTTTTCCCGGAAGGCTCCAGCATGTAATAAGTCTATTATTAGACTTTAAAAGATAAAAAGTCTATTTAAAAACCATGTCTAGTTTCTTCTCAGTTCTTCATACTGGCGAGAAGCAATTTTGTGTATACTTCTCTCAAATAACTGCATTTTGTATACATTTTCCCCTAATGTACACTTGGTAGGTGTGCAAGTTTCCTAAGACAAGTTGCGAAGGAGAACTCACAAATATGCAGATTTGTGGACACGGCTCTGTTTCAGGGAAGTGAAATGCTTTGGAAGTGTGACCTGAGCAACCATGAGTGAATTTGTCACTCACTATCCTCACATCCTACAGTAACTCCCTTCAACCTGAGAAAGAGTTGGCAAGCGACACCTGTCGATCAGCTCCCCTTTGTTATGAGACAATAATTCCATACTAGTTTTCCTGAGAACTTGTGGCTCAGAAAGGAGAACCACTCCTGGATTTCTAGGCTTCTGTGCCCCAGTACTCCGCTTTTTGAAAGACAGCTGACTCCCCATCTCTCTGAGATGCCGTTCAATCCTATTTTCATTAATTTCCATGCTGAGAAAGGAGAGGGACTGGCAGAAGCAGGGACTGAGGGAAGAGGCAAAAGAAGGAAATTGAATTGGCAGAGAAAGGATCCAATTAAAAATTAAAGTTTGATTAACATAGCAATATCCCCGGTTGGTCCAATCCATATCCCCATGATTTTTTTTTGCCATGGAACACTCTCCGTTTAATAAACCCAATATCCATACAGCCAATCAAATGCTCTCCACATCCCTTCCTTGGAAAGGGGGATTGCATATCTTTTCAATGATGGTGAGATAAGCAAGGCTGAGCACTTCCATGCCTCACACGGCTGCCTATCATCTGCGAGATTGTAATTATTTTCAGCTGCTAATTATAGATGTGGTGTCCATGTCAATGGAAACTGGCAAATGTAATTTTCACAGGATTGTTGCATTGCTGGGAAGCAAATTCCGACTGTAGCGTGATCACTGTCGCAGAGCAGTTGGGCTGACAGGAGGGGCTTCTAGTCCAACAAGCAGTGACTCCCAGTTGTTTCTCGAGTTCACCGTTGCCAATGCAGGTGCTTTGCTGACGTTGCAGGAGGGCACTAGGGCTAGGACGAGGAGGTGGCATACACAAGGCTAACTCTGAAGAGTTTGGAGACTTAGCTCAAAGAAGATGGTCTACTAGGTGGTCAAGAGGGCGAACGCCCCCCTTGGTTGCATAGCCAGCAGTGTGGCTTCTAGACCAAGAGGGGTATTACTGCCACTCTATGCGACTCTGGTGCGCCCGCAACTGGAGTATTGTGCTCAGTTCTGGGCCCCTCATTACAGGAAGGATATAGCCAGGTTGGAGTCAGTGCAGCGCAGGGCCACAAGGTTGGTGGCCGGTTTGCAGGGGAAGCCGCATGAGCCGAGACTGAGGGAACTGGGTCTCTTCAGCCTGGAGGAGAGGAGACTCAGAGGGGATCTGTTGGCGACATGCAGGTACATAAGGGGGTGTCACACGGAGGTGTGTAGAGACCTGTTCTCCCCTGCAGACGAAGGCAGGATGTGCTCCAGCTGAGCAAAGCTCAGGGGACCCAGGTTCCATTTGGATGCCAGGAAGCACTTCCTGACATTTAGGACCCTGAGGGTGTGGAATGGGCTTCCCCGGGAGGTCGTTGAGGCCCCATTGGTGTGGGTGTTCAAGGATAGGCTGGACGTCCACATGGTGGGCATGACCTGAGTGGAGCCAGTTGGTGCCGGAGGTCAGACTAGATGGCCCAGAAGACCCCTCCTGACTCGCTCTGTTTCTATGTTTCTATGATACTAACTGGAACTGGACAGTATGACCACACACCACCACAGTTCATCAGCTACACTTCCAGCCAATCTGAGACCCCATCTGGAAGTGTCAGTGTTGACTTTTAAAGACTGGAACGGCAAGGGGCTTGGGATGAATGGGCTTTGTAAAACCTGTTCAAGTGGTTCCTTCTGTGTTCTATGGATTATCAAGTGCTTTTTGTTCTGTTTTCTACTTGTCATGCAATCAGATTCTGTGCAAAGCTGTTCTCCACATTTGTGCTCATTCAGAGTGGTGCCTTTACAAATTTGCAGTGTCAGAAATCATTCCAACTGCACAAGTCCCCCCCCCCCCCCACACCCAAAAGGTGTGTTTTCATGCTTTAGACTATATGAGGAGTGCTCGTTTTTGGTTGGTGGGTTTAGTTCATTATTTTCATTATGGGAATTTTTTTAAAAGTTTGTGGGTCCAGAGGATCTGTGGTAACTTGCAGGTGTTTGGAAAAATATGCATGCAGAAAACATGGTTTTTATGTGGGCACTCACAGTATGGTACTGGTACAAGTCAGAACATGCTGGATGATGGAATCTGGAGACACTGATTCACACATCCCAATCCACACGTTGTAGGATTCTGACTTCCACAATGCCTAAGAATTTGCAGGAGTTGATGGGAATTGATGTATTTATTAGATTTATACACCACTTTCTTCCAAACTCAAAGCAGCTTGCATCATTCTCACCCTCCTGCTCTCAACCTACTCCCTACAACAAACAATCTTGTGAGAGTCTGGGACCCAGTTGGCTCCATGGCTGAGCAGGGACTAGAACCCAGATCACCCCAGTCCAGGCCTGTGCTCTTGAGCACAGCACCACACTGGCTCTCAGTCAAAGAGAGTTGGAGTCGAAGAAAAGCTGGGCAGCCTCAGCTTTCCTGGTCCTGCTCAATGACTTTATAGAAAAGCTCTGGGATCTGGTTTACCCAACCTTTCGATGCAAACACCCTCCGGGTGGCTTCCAACAGCCAATAAAGTGCATTCAAATGGAACCAAGCTGCAATCTAGCAACAGAGCTTCATTGGAGCCAGCAGAAAAAAACAGCTTCAGGTAGCATTGAAAGGACTGCAAATGCCATGAAAACCCGGAGCAACTTGCCTGGGAATGCCCACTCCAATTCCCATGCAGCCTCACAGAAAGGGCCATATTAGAGATGGTGACCAAACTCTGCACACACACCTTGGCTTTGTAAATTACCTTTTGACATATTCCAAATATGAAAAGTGCTGCACAAGCCATTATCTTCCAGCTTTCACTGTGTTTACAGTATTCTTATCTTTTGTAGCAGCTGACATCAGAGGTAATTGACTCAGGTTACACAGAAGCATGACAATTTCTTTTATTAACAAGGTGAATTTGTGGTCTTTGCATCCTCAGTGAATGTCTAATGAGGCTGTACACTGTGGTGATTGAAGAGATCTGAAGACAGCCATTAAAGATTACATTTCGAGCAGCTTCCCTTGCAACCTCCAATTATGGAGAGCTCTGAAAATATGCCTGGAATGCTGCCTGTCCTCACCCCCACTTCCCTATTATTTCCATTTTAAAAGAGAAAAGAAAAAAGAAAGGGAAAAGGTGCCTTTACAAAGCACTTCAAAGGCAAAGTGCATGATCCCATCAGAGGAAAGAGCTTTGTGGAACCGTTGATTTCAATGGGAGTGATGGACTTCACAGTGACTCTACCATCATCAATGTCTGTTGTTCTGTGCTGTCGGAAGGGAAGCCCGAATACCAGCTGGCTGGACTGAAATAGACTGTGAACATGCCAGTGGATCAGAGAAGGAAAGTGGGAGAATGTTTGCAGCTCATTTCCTGGGAGGAAAACATAACTGTTGGTTTTGCTAGGGCGGGGAGCTCACAGACTCCCACAGCGAGGATTGGCTTTGTCTGGCTGGCTGAGGAAAGAGGTGCCATGTCGTAACAGAAGAACAGGATTGGAAAACTGAAGGAAAGGTGCAGAGCAAGCAGTGGAGAGAGGAAGGGAGACTTGGGTAGTAATAAATGAAGAAGGAAGGCTTAGGAAACTGGAGCAGAAGACAGAGAATCATTCGATCATTTAGCAGTAGAGTTGGAAGGGGACATGAAGGCCTTCAGGTCCATCCCTCTGCTGTTGCAGGACACCAAGTTGCAGCATCCCACTCAGATGGCTGCCCAGTTTCTTTTTGGATGTCTCCATTGAGGAAGAGCCCACAATTTTCCAAGATGAGAGAGTCCATTGTCATCGCTCTGACAGTCAGGAAGTTCTTCCTGGTGTCTAGTCTAAATCTGGTTTCTTTTAACTTGACTCCATTATTCTGTGCCCTGCACCCTGGAATGAACAAGAAGAGATCTTGTTCTTCTCCTTTGTGACAGCCTTTCAGGTACTTGTAGAGCACTTTCAAATCACCTCTCAGTCTTGTATTCCTGAGGTTGAACATGCCTGGTTCGCTCAATCTTTCCTCAGAGAATAGAAACAGAGGGAGTCAGAAGGGGTCTCCTGGGCCATCTAGTCTGATCCCCAGCTCCAGCCGGCTCCGCTCACGACATGCCCGCCATGTGCCTGTCCAGCCTATCCTTGGACACCCTCACCGGTGGGGCCTCAACCACCTCCCGTGGAAGCCCCTTCCATGCCCTCGGGGTCCTGACTGTCGGGAAGTACTGTCACCTATGATTCCCTGAATCAACCCTGTTGCCCTCCTCTGTATCTTTTGTACCTTTTCTGCATCTTTCTAAAACTTTGGTGCCCAGAACTGGACCCAGGACTCCGGGTTTGCTCAGACTAGTGCAGCATGCAGTGGTACTACAGATGGGCAAGGAGGGAGGGATTCTTGGAGAAGTCTGGATCCAGTTTATCCAAGGTATTCTCCCCACCTCTTCCTCCAGAGTTCTCATCTAGTAAAAAGCAAAAAGATCAGAGGGCTAGGAGGTAAATTTCACCCCCTGCCACTCTTTCTGCCCTGCTAGTGGCAACCCAGCAGAACGTAAGAATCTTGGAAGCCTGCAGGCTTCTGAGCAGTGAGAATGCAGTTCATAGACTGCATCTTTCACATACTGAGATGCCTCCCACAACCAGATGGGTACTTAGAGCCAGATGAATTACCGCCAGTAGTAGTAGGGTTGGGAGGAGACCCTCTTGCACTTGTGGACCTCCTCCCAGGCTTGGTCCAGTCCTGGAAAGTAAGCCTAGCCTAGAGGAACTCTGCAGGTACTCACAAGACAAAGATTGCAACCGGAAACTTCTTCTGTGTCGGGTGCAATGGCTCAAACTTTGGTGCCCAGAGGTGGTGTGGAAGAGGGATGCTGCTTCCACAGCACCTGGAATGCAATTCCTGGCCAGCACCCTGGCAATGGGCCAGGGACGTGGGCTCAGGACCCCTGCAAAGCAAACCAGAGTCTGGGGAAAAACAAGCTCCAGGAATCCGCCTGATCCCCACACCAAATATCAGGATGATGTTCTTATGGTATTTGTATTGCATTTTATTGTTTTGTTTTATGCATCGTTGTAAACTTCCTGAGAGCTTCAGCTAATGAAATGAAATAAACGAACAACAGATTCCTCACACATCTCAGAGCAATATCACAACATGCAGAGTTCTCAGTTTCCAGAAATAACGTTGTATCATTGTTGTTGTTTTAATATCTGAATAATTGCAATATGTAAGAACACACAAAGCAACCCCAGCACCCAAGCCATGAGATCAAAGGGTCTGGGTAAATGGCTCCAGCCAGCTCAACTGGACTGGGTCCTTCTTAGAGAGAGAAAGGCACAAATGCTTTCTGGGGAGGACCTGCCTGTCGGCATTTTCAGCTCCCCAGACACTTGCTTCCCTCAAGCTGTTCTCTGCTTTGCTCTCTTTCTGATTCTTCTCCTCTTCCTCTACTCATAAAACTAGCCTGCACTCTTATAGCTGGCCAATTATTAGGACTTGAGTCTGCCCAAAAGTTCACCTTCTCTAGTTCTGCTGCCTTTTGCTTTTAGAAAATAACAGTTTAATCCCATACCACCCGAACCGAGCTACGTACATCCAGAATTAGAAGACAGTTCTGTTTATTCCCAGCATGTTGCTTAAATCAGCTAAAAAAGTAATCAGAGCTGAGGAGTCATAATTCGGGTTTGTGCAAAACAGCTAACTCAAGCTCAATGAACGTACCTAAATTCCATCTGGAATATTGTCCAGACTACAAACTGTTTCCTCTTCTCCTCTCCCTCTCCCTCTTCCTCTTCTCCTCTCCCTTTTCCAACCTTGGAAATGCACATTTACTGAAAGTTGCATCCAAGTGGGTACAAGTCTAGTGAGCGTCAACTGGTAAATCCTGATCTAAACTGAAAGAAACACATCTTCTTACCATAGATAATGAGTGGGCAACTTATATCCAGGGTTAGGAAGTACCCTTTCCGAATCCATCTCTCTAGCATCCACAGACTTCCTCTTGTGCTTGTCCGGTTTCTGCAAAGCGAGGACATCTGTGAATGCTCAACCCCCCAGTTACCCAACTGGCAACCTTTGCCAGCAGGAATGCCTGCAGGAAGTGAAAAGGGGAGCTGTGAGTGGATACACCAGCCGTCATTTCCAGCAACTGACTTTCTTACCTGCTTACTGCTGCGGTGGGGGCACGAGCAGGAAAGGGGAACAGTGAGAAGATGTAGGATTTTTTCCTTGCTTAAACATGCATAGGGTTGCACCCTTAATTATTTTGGGAGTATACCCATTCAAATCCATGGAACCTAAGTTAGCCATTATTAACACACTGGGTCGATTTCAGTGTGTTTAAGCATGAGTAAATCGGCACCAAACCTAATGAATATATATAGCATTGCATGAAAGGGAGTTATTTATAAAAATGAAAGAAAGAAAGAAAGAAAGAAAGAAAGAAAGAAAGAAAGAAAGAAGGAAAGAAAGAAGGCAATTCTGAAGCATGAATAATAAAGTTAAGGAGATTTAAGTGGCAATGAAGCTAAAAATGGTTGGCTCTTGGCCCAGTTTCTACAAATGCCTAGGAATGTATTATTCCCCGCACCCCAGGGACCATGTTAGAATTTTATTGCAGTACTATGAGGAATGCAGACTTTTAAAGATATATAAAAAGTTCAAGACAAACGGGAAGCCAGGAAGCCAAAAATGACCAAGAAGTCATGACTATTTGCACAAATAGGGCTGAAGCACTGGAGGAGATGAAGAATAATAGAGAATGCCATATACACCATCCCCAGTGACTGAGGCCATCATCAGAGCCCTTCTCCGTGTTCCTCGCCCTAACAAAGTGAAGGGGACTCGGCTCTGTGCTGGCTAAGCTTCCATCCGAGCAAGTTGGTATCAATGCTCAGGTAACAGGTAGAGTGAGAGCATAAACTGAGCCAGTCTTTTGGACTTCGATCCGCCCACTGCACCCTGTCCAGTATTCCTCACATTATTCCTTGCTGTTACTAATCCACTTGTTAGGATTTTGCACGAAGGTACACCAGAGTTAAACTGCAAGTGCACACATTCAGGATAAGAGATATAAGAAGTGCCAGGGGTCAGACTAGATGGCTCAGGAGACCCCTTCTGACTCGCTCTGTTTCTATGTTTCTATGAAGTGACTGAGACACCTGTCTGCTGATTGTGCAACAAGGACATAGGCCTACAGTCAAAACAAACCTGGAAAGTGCCAAGGAGGATGGAGAGGGGAGCGATGGAATCAAAATGGGCACATCGGGAGAGATCCTAATGACATTTTAGGATCTATTTATTGTAAGCTGTCCTGAGACGTTCTGTAGGGGATGGGATAGAAAAGCTTTAAATAAATGAGAAAGAGAGAGAGAGAGAGAGAGAGAGGGAGGGAGGGAGGGAACGAACATTGGTCCCTGCTGGAATCCAGTATGAAGAAGAGCATAAGAAGGAAAATTCCTAGGATAAAGATGATAACTTCATGCTGAGTATATGACATTAGGCGTGATATCCACCTCCACAAACCTATTGTTTGACCAGGAGCACTAGGCACGTGTCTGCCATATTGCCTGGAAGGATCATAGAGTTTGGAAGATATAGTTTCCATTTCCAAGATGATCTGCACAATAAACCGGCCTAGAACTAGGCAGAATTATATTCTGGGCATCAGGAAAGCTTCCAGGAGCTATGGGTTTGTTCTGACTACAACTGGAAGGCCAGACCTAGCCTATGTCACCAGAGGTCAGTGTGAATGCTCCCCAAGATTAAATGAAAGCAGTAACTTTCTGCTTATCAGAGCATAAGAAGAACCATGGTGGATGCTGGGGAAATGCAAATACATCTTTACAGAGAAAGGTTGCTTAAATGTGCCTCAGTGATATAAAAATCAGACCTGCAGCATCCCTGCTCCTCGTGTCCAAAAAGAACCAGAATTCCCAGCCAGGCTCCCCTTCCCCCCTGAAGCTTTATTAGTCATCTGTTTCTTTAAGGGACTGAGACTCTCCAGTCGCCTGAGGCGGCTGCTACATTGAGTTGCGATGTTAACCTTATTACATTGTTAGCATTTCACTGCATTGAGGTCTTTATTCTGTTAATCTGCTAGGCTGCAGCAAACAGCCCTGACTAGTTTCCTTGCATGTCAATACCTACACCCAAAACTTGTTATGGCTCATCCACTTCTCTCTGCCATCTCAATACTCTCTAATCACTTATATTTACTGCACCATTAGGTCATGTCCCCTCTGAAGTTTCTTCATATTGTGTTGTGCATGCATGATCTGTTGGTATATACCCATTACTTGCTCATCATCTGCCTGTTCCTGTGTATCTGACACACATAAAATGACACATTCCAATGGAGCAAAGCTCAGGGAACCCAGGTTCCATTGGGATGCCAGGAAGCACTTCCTGACAGTTAGGACCCCAAGGGTGTGGAAGGGGCTTCCACGGAGGTGGTTGAAGCCCAAACGGCAAGGGTGTTTAAAGATAGACTGGTCATGCACATGGTAGGCAAGTCATGAGCGGAACCGGCTGGAGCTGGGGGTCAGACTAGATGGCCTGGGAGACCCCTTCTGACTCGCTGTGTTCCTATGCTTCTAAAACACTCTGTATATATTCTGGAATTTTGTAGCTAGTGGGCATATCTTTACTCAGTGGTGCTGTTGTATGTTTGCACTCTGCAGATGTGTTGACCAGGTTTGTCCACACCAATAAAACTGTTGGAGTTCAAGGAAAAGGTGTCTCCCAAGCATGCATTCCTGCGGCTGCTCTTCCGGGAGACCCTGGTAGGGGATCACATCCTAGGCCTTGCTAAACCAGCATTCTCCTTCTACGGTGGCCAGTAGATCCCTGTTTGTGTATTTTTGGATAGAGGAACACTCAGTCATGGAAGCAGCAACTAGAAACCATGGACTCAACCATGGAATTCTCTACTCCAAATACATCTCCCCAAATTATTCTCCTCAAACCCTAAAGGTCCTGTAGAAATCTTCACCACAACCTGAAGTATTGGAAGGAAGTATTTTAATGGGCTGTCCCACATCCGGCTGTTCTCTGCATGTTTCAACTTCTCTGTCTCTTTCAAGTTTGACTCCCTTCTGATGATCCATATCTCCTTTGAGTAATACAAGCAGAATGTCAAGGTGTCCCTGGCTGTGATGGATGGAAGCACCATCCACTGAAGGGTTCCACCATATTCATCTAGCAGGGCAGCAATAAATCGATGTAATTAAAAACCTCCAAGAAAGAGCTCAAAGGGGCTGCCAAGTCAAACAGTCAGCTTCCTTTTCCAGTCATACCTCTTTCTAAATGAAAAGAGGATCCGATGGTGATTTCTGTTGTTATTGCTGAAACAGAATCCAGAGTGATTTAGGAAGACTGAAGGACATGAAAACACTTGATTGGAGATGAAGCTCCTGAATTTTGCAAAGACTGTGCCCCCCACTTACTGACCTCCCCCCCCCGCAATCATTTTGTGTGTTCCCAGTCAAAGGCAGCACAGAGGACGTGGATGGCTCTTCGAGGGTAGGTTGCATATTTTAGCTGATGGATTTAAAGTGGAGTTGGACAGCCTGTGACCTACCATGGCTTCGTTCCAAGCCCCGAGCCATGGGGTGAAGCCAGGAGTGACTCAGCCCCCAAAGCTGACTTGGCATCTGTCTGGAGCACCAAAATTTGAGGGCAGGCAGGAAAAACTGCCTGCACTCTTGACCTGTCTTGCACTATGGAACACGCTCCCCAGAGAGGCCCGCCTGGCACCATTGTTATTTTTCAGTGCCAGGTTAATATTTTAATAACTTTTAATATTGTCTTTTCTATGCTTTGAACTGCAGCCAGTGTGGGTCGGGAATTTATTTATATTATATTTTATGTTGTTTCTTTTGTGTAAGCCATCTTGAGGCTTTTGCGACAGGACGGCATGAAAATATCTTAAATAAATAAATAAATAAATAAATAAATAAATAAATAATCCAGCCCAATGACATCCCCCATTTGACCTACTTGGGGTGGGGGGGGGGTCATTTTGGATCTCTGCAGGAGCCCCTCCCCTCCCTAAGCTCCATCTCCAAGGAGATGCATTGCGGTTCCAGCCACCTCGGCACACACTCGGATGGTGGGGGGTGATTTCAGGAAGCATAGTCACTCCCCCAAAAGTCATTTGTGACAGCCATCTGGGCCTCCACCCTGACTCAGTTCCCCTCCCTGTTCTAGGATGGGAAGAAGCTGTGACGGCTTCGGGGCTGAGGGCAGCTCTGGGTTCCATGACGGGACCTCTTCTGGTGAAAGTGGGGGACGACACACCCCGGGGAAACTGAATCAGGGCAATCCCCCAGCGTTTTCTGACCCCTTCAGTGGTACTCCTGCAGCCCTCAATACACACGCACCTGCCGTGAGTTCCCCTTACTAGGCCTGCCCGACAATGTTGCGACATCCTGTAACATCATCACAAAGCTGATCGATGGGAGGGGATTAGTCCTGCCCTCCCAGAGGCCCAGTGGTGAAAGTGTTTGATTGAAACTGGGGAGAGGTGGGTTCTGCTACACCTGGGCCCTGAAACTCACTGGGTAACTTAGGGCCAGCCACAGACTCTCCCCTACCCAATCTTTTTGTTTTGCCATCATTTTAAGACTTAATTTCTATTTCAGTCAGGCTTTTATCATAGATATTATGCAGTACCTTTGTTGATGGACCATCCTGAGACTTGACGGGGTACACAAGTTTTAAATAAATAAACCTACCCTACAGGGTTGTTGTGAGAAATAACTGGAGACAGAAGGATTGTGTGAGCTGCCTCTGGTTCCTTCCAGAAAAACAGGCAGGATGTCAGTCTAATAAATACCTAAATCTAAAATAAATATCTAGGACATTCATTCATTTATTGCAATGATATACTGCCCAATATTCAAATACTCTCGGGCAGTTTCATGGAATGATGGAACATAATAGAAAACCTTTGACATTCGATAATTTAAAACAGGTTAGAGGCAAGTTAAAAACAAGTCATAATAAAGATGTGTAGGATCAGAAGGAGAAGGCGAATGCCCCCATCAAGCCCTGAAATTGGGGCCGCTTGGCGTGACCATGAGCGGTGCTCGGTCGGAGGGGTCACGTGTTTCTGCTCCTCGCTCCGTGCCCTTCTGAAAGGCCAGCAGAACTCACAAGCCCCCATCCTTATGCAGATCCGCCATGGTGTACTCTTTGGGTAAAGTGCATGAAATTTTAACAGAGAGCATATTTCTCTCCTGCTGGAATTGCAAGCATTACCCAGAGGTGGCCGGTGCTCGCAGCTTTGGTATGAAATACTGTTTTCATTACACCACTGCCATATCAGACCTGCAGAGGTGACCCTAGGACACCGAAAAACAGGAATTTGTCAAGGAATGTTAGGAGAGGCTGTATTTCAAATGAATATTGAATGTTTATTTTTTTCCCAAGCTGGGAGTTGTTAAGTTTCTCTCCAAACCATGTGTCTATAGCCATACCCAGGTGGGATTTCTACCTTTTTCAAAGCAGCTTTACTTTAGGGCTCAGAGAAGAGTTGACTTAGTAGGAAAGTTTGCATAATAAATGCTTTGGCTCTGGAAATCCAGCTGTTGCCTCCATTCTACAGGCTCTTAGAACCCAAATGCCTGCACCAAATACCTGTGGCAAAAACTAGGGTGGATGGATATGATCATTTAATCCTCACAGATTCTGAGGATGAATTGCTCTGTTTTGATGTTCCTCTGAGAGGATGAAAGCATGCCTTTTTTATGCAAGCATCTCGGAGTCCTTGTTGTGCATTTTGGACCAATATTTTTCCTCCACTAGGCTGAGGCTAAGCCCAGAAAAGTGCAGCTCTGACTCAGCTCTTGTATAAGCTTTGGAGGTGCAAATTTGCTAAATTTGCATTTTAGCATTAACGGATCGAAATTCTTGCCCAGCAATAGCATGGAGCAAAGCCATTTTGCAATGCTTTCTCCAGGACTACAGTATTAACTCCCCAAGGAGGTTCAGAGCTTTTTGGTATTGTGGCTTTTGAAAGAGGGTGTAAATCTACTGCTTACAGAAGACTCATCCCTTTTATCTGTTTATCTCGATCCTTCATCTGATTTTTCAACGTGCATTCTACATAAAATGCACTCAAAGTGGCATACAAAATATTAAAGTCAATGCTGAAATAGTTCCAAAATTTCAAAATAAACACCAAAGCAAACAACCGACAGGGTGGGAGATTTATACATCATGTAACCAATTTTAAAATGTTTCTTAGACAATCTGAAAGCAGGTAGAGTACCCAAATATTGGATCTCCACAAGGAAGGGATTCCCCAGAGAAGCCAACTCTGAGAAGGCCTCTGAAGTCCACATTAAGGCTCAGAAAAGATTTCTATGGGCAAAACCCACCCCAGCAATTACAGATGAAGTCCAGTTTCAGCAGTTCAAGAGAAGCTCCCAAAACAAATGACTAATGAGATTAAGGAGGTGCTGTAAGCATCATCTCCGAAGAGGGAGGGCACCAACCTAAGAGAAGATATAAGAGAACAGGATCCTAATTTGCATAAACTGCATGTGGCGATTGGTATGTATAGAGGCAAATTTAGAAATAATTACTGTAATTTAAATAGGAATGTGGTACATCTCACTATAGCAGGGAAGGCTCTGCCCATCTGCTGGTCAGGTTTTAACTGCTGCTAAGCATCCTCCAAGTCCCAGCTCTCCCTTCGTCTTTCAGCAGGAAGGGGACTTCGGATCAAAGACTGCAGGACACAGCCTCCCCCTCCTCCATTGTCCCTCCTTCCCTTATTTCAAGGAATCATCGAAAGGCAGAGTTGAACGGGGCCAGCCGACCATCCGGTCCACCTTGCTCCTCAGTGCAGGACTCTCAGTCAAAGTATCCCACTCAGATGTCTGTCCAGACGCCTCTTGGCTGCCTCCAGCGTGGAGAGCCCATCACCTCCCTGGGTCATCGGTTCCATTGTCCTACTTCTCTCACAGTCAGGAATCCTTTTCCTGGTACCCTGCCAGAACCTGACTTCCCATATTTGCAAGACAAGATGGGAGAGCAAGAAGGAGGGAACTGGAAACAGAAAGAGACGGGCACGGTGGTAGGTGGGTGGGGAACTTCTCAACCAGTGTGGTCCCTCAACATTCCTGAGCAGCCTCAGGAAAACCTCAGGATCTCCAGTTGCGTTATTATTTGGAATGTGTGAGTTTTGCTTCTTGCCAGTTGAACATGAGCCATTGGAGGACAGGAGATTGGTTTCTGCAGCCAGGACCCCGTCCCACCTGTGACCATTTTCCACTAAGGAAAATGGCTGCTCCTACTTCTTCTTAGGGTTTGGGTTATGGACTCAAATGAGCCCAGATTTCTGAGTCTGCACCTTGTTTTCTGCAGTAGATTAACTGCCCGGGTTATGCAGGGTCCGTGGGGTGCGTGCATGTTAATTCTGAGTATTTTTGTCCAAATTTCACTGCAGAAGAAATGCAAAATAAATTCAGCAATCAAAAAGCCACACAAACCTACATAGACTAAAGCATGTTTTATGAGGGAAGTCAGGGATTTTGCGAGAGAGCTAATTTGCAGAAATACAAATGTATGTAAATACGACTAAATGTAGTTGTGTCCATTCTGAGCTTGCAAATTGGTGGATGGCAGAGCAAATGCACCCCAAAATCTACAACTTACCAGTGCACTAACCTTCTCTCTGTTCAGACATCCTTGTTGCTTACTTGCAGCTGCAGGAAAAGACCCTCCCCACTTTATCAGCCCGCCCCATTTCCCAGAACGCCCATGGGAGGAGAACTATTCCAAGAAGTGTGGTGGGACTGTGAGACCATCAGAAGATGCATGAAGCGCTCTCTCTCTCTCTCTCTCTCTCTCTCTCTCTCTCTCTCTCTCTCTCTCATGACAAAGGGGGTGAGAACTCCTGATTGGCTTAAGGAGAGCCCTTGGACTGTGAGTCATAACTACAACCCTTTTTTTAGTCCATAAAAAGGGGGAACCTCACTCCTCAAAAAGCTAAGAAAGGTAAGGCAGACAACTCCTGCCCCTGAAACGTAAGGAAACTGTTCCCATCCTCACCAGTCTTCGAGGACAATTTCTTTCTACTCCTGTTCATGCTGAAGAAAACAACCCAGCACTATATATCAGCAAAAGTATTGCTTGTTGGATACCAAACTGCCACTGTTGGAAGGTAAACACTGCAGGGAATAACCAAAGGAGAGAAAGCAAATTAAACTGGGAAAGGCTTGATAATATCCCCATTATTATACTTTATGATATAATTAGACCTTCCTGATATGGATTAAATCCTCCCGGACTTTCAGCTGGTGAGGCATCCTGAATTTTTATTGTTTGCTGATTCAATTACCTCGTGTTGTATTTACCCTGGCACTGTTATTAAGAGATGATCGAAGGATGATGAGTATTGTCAATTATCTCCCAACATGGTAGGATATTTTTATCTGTCATGGGGACACAGCGGGGGACGCCACACTGCGTCATGGTGCAGGGCCGTTGTTATTATTGCCGTTGTCTTAACCTTTTGGAGCAACCTTGGCCATAAATCATTCGCTGCTCAACAAGACGAGTGTCCGCACATTACAATTCAGGGCGGTACAATTAGCATCCAAAACAATTCTTCTGATCAGACCAAAACATAATTCAAGGAACCTTTTCTCATCTGTTGAAAGTAGCCTGCAAGGCTGACCACCGGACCATGTGGGCCTGCGCTGTCCACATTGACGAGCAGTGACTCTTGGGGAAGATAAGAACATGAAACTAGCTCCTCTGGATCAGAGCAAGGGGACATCAAGACAGCCAGCTTGGGGCAGCGGTGAGAGAGTTGGACTGGACCTAACGTATCTCACAGAGGAGTTGTTGAAAGGATCATATGGGAGGGAATAGAACTTGTAAGCTGCTTTGGCTCCTTGCAAGAGGAAGAGAGGTGTAGTATAAATCTAGTATCATCATCTTTACCATCCACAATTTCATCCACACAGTGGTCAACCAGCTGCCCAGAGGATCCCACAAGGTGGACATCAGTGCAACTGCACCCTTCCACCCACGTTCCCCAGCCAGTGGTGTACACAGGCAATCTCTCCCATTCTATGCAACCTGGAATCCCCTGAGCTGGCAATTCGAGGAACTGGCAACCCTACATAGTCTTTAAGATACCACAAGACTTTGTGGTGCTGGAGGAGAGCTTTGCAAATATCCTGGAGTGTCAGGAAGATGAACAAGTGGGTTCTTGTATGGATCAAGCCAGAACTTGTCCTGGAAGCAGAAATGATGGAATTGAAGCTGTTGTACTTTGGGCACTCCATGAGATGGCAAGACTTTCTGGAAAGGGAAAGCCGAAGGCAGAAGAAGACAGGAAAGAGCAACTATGAGAGGGACTGCTTCCATAACGGATGCCACAGCCTTTAGTTTAGAAGAGCAGAGGGGGGGTTGTCAAGGAGAGGAATTTTGGAGGGCATTCTTTCACAGGGTAGCCATAAATCAATGACTTGAAGACACATCATAATAAATATTTTTATTTAGGGAGTTCAAGATGAAATAATTATGAGAGTTCTTCTTTGGGATGCAGAATACTGGATTACACCATCTGAGAATGCACAAATGAGAAGATGTTCGAACCACTCAGCGATTCATTTTTGCGTACACAAACACAATACATAAAGGCCCCAAGAATTCAATATCACAGCTAATCTACTTCAGCAATTCAATCTATTCCATTTACAAGCCAGTATATCAGCCAATTTATACCCAATCTGTCATGCCTGTGAATCAATACAAAACATGAAAATGCACATATATTAGGCACTGGGTGTAATTGAATATTGTGTTGCTCCAGGTCTTGCATTGCAGTGTTAGAGGCAGCTCAGAATATGCATCTTTCACTTCCGTCCTGATGGAGATAATGCCATGCACGTCATTCTTTCCAAATTACTATTGAAGGTGCAATATTAACAGGAGATAGATATAATGTTGGGGGTGAGCCAGTGCTTTGATAAGCTTCAATTTTTCAAGCCAGAATAAGAACAAAGCAATGCTTAGCCCATCTCCTGGAAACTCAGTCATTCAAATTATTGTGCAACGTGCTTTCTTCCACTGGCCAATGGAGAAGATTGGACAGGTATAAATTGCTGTAAATTCCTGACCATCAGTAAGAGAACACTGGGCCTCTGAAGACCTAACATTTACCCAAAAGGCTTGTTTTCCTTAACCATAATTATTTCTCACATCAGAATACTTTAAGCATGGAGAAGTGTTGGTTGCATGCAAACCTATTCTGAAATCAGGGCTTGGAATGGATGTACACGCTGTGGTTTCCATTGGCCATGGCACACCTATTTCAGGAGTAAGTGAAACGTGTTCGGTGCAGCTTCGCTCCCTTTCCAGCCTCTGCTTGCAAGAAAGTTGCCTCCGGGAAGTGCTGTCTGTGAGGAGAAGAAACCTTCCAAAAGAGGAAGGGCTTTGCTCATGAGAAGTCATCTGGGCCCCCCCCACACACACCTGAACACACTCACACATGTACACACACCACAACCTGCTCCATCCTGCAGGGTGTCTGGACCCTGTAGTATTTCTAGAGGGCTGGAGGCACTGCTATGGGAAGCAGAAGGTTAGCAACTCCTCTTCTGCCATTATGCTTGGTCCAAGGAGTTGTCCAAACTTTGGGACAGGGCTAAACCCAAATGTGAGCGGAGTCGGCTGGAGCCGGGGGTCAGGCTAGATGGCCCAGGAGACCCCTTCTGACTCGCTCTGTTTCTATGTTTCCATGTGCTCCCCCAATTTGAGTAGCAATTCTGATGCTTTCCAAGATAAGTACGGATGTTTTGAACTATTTTGCGGGATAAAAGACATTTTCTGTGGTGGTAGTGTCCCAGTCTCCTCTTCCTCTTCCTTTAATAAATTCCTGTTTCATAAATGCTGCCCACTGAATAGCATTACCTACTCACATGCTTTGAACAAGAATTTTCCTGTGTCTTTGTCATTCATTTCTCTTCACAAATGCTCCTGAAATGGCACCATGCTAGCCCCCTTTGAAAGGCATTTCAAGAAAGGGTAATTCCAGCAACGAGTCCACAGCTGGCACAGGTAGGTCTTATACCAAAGGGAAGATAAGAGGAAGAAATGACCACGGTAAACACTCCCTCTCTCTTGAAATGTTTTGGTCTACTAGTCTCACTGATGAACCCATTTCTGGGTTCATCCAATCCCTGCTCCCCTGAAATTATGTAAATCTGGGTGAAAGTAACCCATCTCAAGAGGTTAACCAGAGATCATGCAACAGCCTTGCTGCTAACTCTTAACTTATCATGGCTAAGAGTTACTTCTCGATTAATCTGTCAGTATCATCACATTTGACTGCAGTGTGAGATGGTTCCCAAGCATCAGCCATACCACAGTGTTCTGGGTTGAGTCAAATCTTCTCCCATGAGAACATCCAGCTCAAAATGAGGTGGGACAATTCTCGGGGGATTATACCAGTGCACCGAACCTTCAACTGCACACCTGGGCTGGGTGAGAATTTCATTTAAGTTCTTCTAAAAATGAAGTAATAAAGTAAATAAATAAAAGCAACATGCTAGATTTGAGCTAGACACCAGGAAGAGCTTCCTCACTGCCAGAGCAACACAACAGTGGAACCAGCTGCTCTCCCACACTAGAGACATTCAAGGTGAAACTGGATAGTCCTCTGAGTGGGATGGTGTATCTTGGCATCCTGTACCAGCAGAGGGTTGGACCTGATGGCCTTCTTGGCCCCTTCCAACCCTACTATTCTATGAAACTAAGGTTTTACCAAAATTCACACATTTATCCATATTTGAAAGAATTTGAGATGTAAAATATTTAAATATGGAAGAACCCAAAGCTGACAGTTTCTTCCACCCACAAAGAAGGGCTTTGAGTGATTAGCTCTTAACAGCTTGACTTTGAAATCCTGTGTATTTGACCATGTTTCCAGTCCTAATCTTCTCTTTTTTCCTGTGCAGCTCCAAAACTTTAATCTACACATGGGCAGGAAGGTAAAACAGAGAACTTTTCATGGAAGAGAAAGCTTTAGCTAATGACTTTGGCCAGTGTAGATGATTGCAAATTTAATTCAGTTCATTTTTAAATCAGATTTTACCAAAATTCACCTTTTTCCTAAGGGGGTTCCAATGAACTGAGCTCAAAAATGTTGGAATGAGTAGAAAAGCAAAATGAATAGTTTTTTTGATACCTAATTCACACATTTCAGAATCCCAAGAACTGATTGGAACGTCTGTCCTCGCTAGATCATCTTCCCTTCTTCACCAGCCAGCAACTCTCATCAGTCCGTGTCTCTCCAGACCTGATGTCAAACGGCATCCCATCCTCCAAATACAAAGTCTGAAAAGCAACTGTAGCAGCAACATGTTCTTATGGGACCATAGAAGGCGATCCGCTGTTGCAATGCATACTACTTGACTGTGTTGCAAAGAACAATCACTATTTATGAACACAAGAGTAAATTGATGGGTTGCGGAATACAGCAAGGAGACCAGTGTAACTAGACTCAGCCCTGTAAAACACAGAGCTGAATTTCTCCCCCATGCAACCCATTACCTCCCCTTTGCCACCTCCTCCATTCCAGCTGATCAGCAGCTTCAGTTGGCACTGGAGTTGTCCACTCATCCCAGTTATCAGCTCCCAGGCCCCATGGGACATAAAATGGAGGGGGCAGAAGCAGTCTAGAAAGAGGCTTTGCTGACAGCAGTTTGGTACATCATTGTTGCAAGAAGTAAGACAGTGTCCCAGTATCCAGAGGAAGTTACATAGAAATACATGGCATTGGCTTATACTGGCTCCATGCGGTGCTCCACCTCAGCCCAACATCAGCTCTGTCTGTGGTCAACACTGGCTTGCAAAGACTCCAGAGGTTCAATCAGTTCTTCCAGTCCTACCTGGAGATGCCACTGAAACCTCAACTGTTGCCATTCAAAACACACGTTCCACCACCAAGCTATGGCCCTTCCTGACATTGACCTAGGCCCTCTTAGGGTGCTTTCTGTGCAGAACAAGCCAGCAGCCAGTCTGGGTGGTTAGACTCAGGCCAGGAGCTGCTTGGATGGAGCCAGGTGGCAACGTACAGTTCTGTGCATACAGCACCTGCAGCCTCTCCATCCAAGCTCCAGCTGCTCCTAAGCCTTTGTGTCTTGGCCTGGCTTGACAGTTCAACCACCTGACATGGAAATGCATGAGAAGAGGACACCCAGATGTGAAATGGGAGGGGAGGGATGAAACAAGTCAGTCAGAGAGCAAAATGAATCAGGGAAGGGACCACGTGTACAGTACCAGCACAAGGAACCTTTTTGCTTTCCCCTGGCTTTTGCCTCTTTCTACTTTTTCTGTTTGTCATTCCTCATTCAAATAGCTTGCACATCATAATCACGGCCCCTGAAATGAAAGGAACACGTCTTCCCTCAATATGTCATCTGCAAACAGCGCAAAATCTTTTGGCCAACACATTTGCCTCAAAGTTTTGCTGGAGGGGAAATCTCATGAAAACTCTAATTCTGAGATGGAATTGCTTGTATTCTCTACACGGAGAGGGAGTTTGCAGCAGTGTATCCAAAACACCACCATCACCCCAAGTCTTTTGAACCTGCTTGACATTGAAGGTCTTTTGTAGCGTCTTTTCTCCAAGATGCGTGTTTCTGTCGATCCTGCCCTCTATGCATTCACACTCCTCCTTGGGCAACAAAGATATGCCCATGTTGTCCTGCTGCTGTATAATCTGAAGGTGCATCTAGTAGTTCTGTTAGAAGACTAGATGTCCTACTGACCCTGCCAACCTCTCCCTGTCCTACTGACCCAGCCAACTTTTGCTGCAGGCATCAAATTTGGGTGAGTGAACACACAGGAGAATCCCTCTAGTAAGGATCATGGAGCAAGACAGGGCCAGAGCACGGTGGAGCATCTTTGCAGTCTCCAGACATGCCATGCTCTCTATCTGCACTTGGCACTGAAGGACCAAGGAGACATGTGGTTGCATGGAGGGTGAGTTGTAAGCATGCACCATCTGTGACAATGAGCCACATCATCACAGATCACAAATCATTTCCCTTCAGAGATCAGCCACAGCTTCCAATTCTCTGGCTTTGAAGAGCTTTAGCCAATATGAGAAAGCATGAACTCTGGTCTCAAACCAATGGAATTGATTTTGGTTTGGTTTTTACCATTAAATTTATCGAGAATGATTCTATGACTGGTAGATGCTGCATTCTACCAAGGTTGCCTCCCAAGGTTGCAGCGGGGACTCAGCTTCGGGTCCTATCTACCTTCTCAACTGTTCTAGTTCTTTTCATTCTGTCCTGAAGATGAAAGACCACCTTCTGAACGGGTGCGCAGGCACATTCTGGGAGGCTGAATAGGGATGCTTGAGGCATGCCAGCTTCTGATGATTCCAGGTGGGAGAGAGGCAAAATACTTAAATAGCCAAGATCAACTCTCTAAATATTTTTGAGAAAGAGGGGAGTGTGCAGCTAGTCCTCACTTCTGTACTTCTCCCATGTTCAACTGAACGCCTGTAACCTTCCAAGTTTGGAAGGTTATGGGCGGCCGCAAAGAACTGTGCCCTTTACTATTTTAAGGACTGGAAAGGTTCTACATTGTGTTCTGTTTATTTATAGGGTTTTAGCACTGTCATTATTTAATGCTATCATTGTTTTGTGCATTGCCTTGATTAGATATATGGAAAACTGTCATGCATATAGATATATTTCTTTATGTAGATAACGGTCAAAAATGAAATAATACAGTATGGAGCTTATTCACCACCCCAGATTTTCAATGGGATATCCAATTGCTGGTGAAAGGTAGATGATAATAGAAACAAAGAAGGACAAATCTGTCAATTTTGATTGTTTTCATTTTCTCATTATTAAGTTCAGACTGCCCTGGTTAAAAGTTAAGAAGAAAAGCATTTCTTTGGGAATTTCGGTGAATATACACACTGTGCAATTTTGCCTTAATGTTACTTTTGGCAAACCATTTTCATAACGTATTTTAAACATTATTTTCACTTACATGCTCATTTTTGTGTGCGCGTTTCCTTATATACATTTTTGGTTGGAGAACTCCATGTCAAAAATCAGAAAAATGGGGAATTTGAAAGGATAACACAGTCTTGGTTCTTGCGTTGATTTGGAAGTGGATAATTAGGCAAGTTCACATGCCGATGTGCATTTGTCCCTCATGCTTACCCAAATCGCATCCTGTTCTGGTGTTGACGTTGGGTTGACGAGCAAGGATGTGTGAGAAATGTTGCTAATCTCGTATGTCAAAACTCTCCTTTGCTTCCTTTGAAATCCCACTGTGCTTTCTCCCAGGTGGGAAACTCCACATTTGTCTCTAATGCTTCTTGAAAGCGATGCACTACTGGAAAATTTCTGATAAAGGAAGTCTCAGTTGTCTCCTTTTCTATTGAAATATTTAAAAAACCCAGGAAACTTAATGAGTAGGCACACAGCTGGCCTGACCCACTACAGATCTGAGTTCCCTTCTCATGAACTCCCTCAGAGAGATAAACATGTATTTTCATGTGCCTGAGGAAACATTAATGCATGATTTACTGCCAGAATATACTGAAGATACCAAACCAATGATAGCTTATTATTGTGAAGGGGGAAATGGTTTTGATAATGGGCATTCCCAGACTGATTTTAGGGAGTTGACAGAAGATGAGATGCATTTGTTTTTATTTTGGCTTGGTTCTCATAATTTATTATTTATTCACGATTCCACCCTTTTTCTGAAACATTTTGCAAGTGATTCCTGCAGGTTGCTCATAGATCAGTCCCACTGAATCTATAATAAGCAACACTACAATTTATCATATCTCTTGTACCCAAAGGGCAAAGATATAAATAATACCTTGCATGACTCATTGCTGGCTCCTGGTTAACTGTTTCTTGTTTCAGACAACAAAAACAATGTAGGATTCTCTTACAATGCCTGCACATGTGACAATAAAGGGTTTCTATTGCTTTGTTTCATTCATTGATTTTTCACCCCACCTTTTCTACCAAAGTACAGCACTCAGGGAAGTTTACAGAGCCAATTAAATTGAATTAAATGCCATAAAACATGAGAATTACAGGGAAAATGGTATTTTTACAGCACCCAACCCATCAGATCCAGTAATGGACTAAAGACTGTCTTAACTTCCAGCGGGGCATTAAAGAGGAAGCTGCACAAGCCTTTCTAGGGAGATGTCATGAGCGGAGCCGGCTGGTGCCGGAGGTCAGACTAGATGGCCCGGGAGACCCCTTCTGACTCGCTCTGTTTCTATGTTTCTAAGTCCCTTTCCTTGGAGAGGCCACCAAAATGGGCCTTCTTTGGGTGTCCACGGTACCTCAAGGTCTTGAAAAGGGTGCTTTGCCAAAAGACAGTAGGAAGTCCATTTTTCTCCAGTGCTTTCATTCTTTTCGCGTCTGGTTTCTCTTCTCCTGGGTGCCTTGAACACCTCTTCTCTTTAGTCTGTTTTCTTTCTATTCATAGTTCTCTCCATAGTGTTGTCCTGCCAAAGGTCTTTCAATGAGGATTTTTGACATGTTGGGCAAACCAGGAAGGATCTGCTCACAATTCTCCAGGAAGGATGGAAAAAGAGCAAGAATAGGACTGCCCTGGTTATGACTTTGTGTAGAATCCATTTCCTGGTCCATTCCCTTTGGCTTACCCTAATTTGTCCTTTCTCCACCAATCCCCCCGTTGCTAGATTTTCTTTGGGATGGCGATGCAGTCTAGCGTGTTTAGGATTCTCAGGAGCAGGAAACAGCAAATGGAAATGATTTCTCCACAAGTTTATCCTGGTTCGATGGAGGTAATGTTTATCCTGGTTCGATGGAGGTATGCACCTGGAGTCCCCACCGCACACCCACTTCCAGTGTTACCCAGGTTAAATAAGTTGGACATTTTTTGGTAAGATTTGGGCACAAATGACTCATTTTTTTTAACAGTACCAAAAATGTTTCCTGTTTTCAGGAATTTTGCAGCACCGTTTATGGAACTGTTTATCTATTTAGCTGTATTTACTTAGTTACTAATTTATATTTCCCCCTTTTTCCTTTCATGGAATGCAGTGGCTTACATAATTCTCCTCCTCCTCTCAATCTGATCCTCACGACAACAAACCTTGTTGCTTGGATGAGTCTGTGACTGGGAGCGAGTTCCATGGTCAAGGGGGGACTAGCACCCAGATCTTCTGCTTCCCAGCCCAGCACTTGTAACCACTACACCACGCTGCCCTCACTCACCTTCCCTTACCCTCATTGACATCACCACACAGTCAATCCACAAATCAAATCACATGATTTCAGGCTGGGCGCTATAATGGTAGGGGAGATTCCCAGCAGATGACCCCAGCTCGAACCCTCGTGTCACCTGCTGAAAGGATCAGGTGGGACGTACAGCAAAATTTGTTGCCGGGCAAAATACAGGGGAAGGGGAAGGGGAAGGAGATGGCAATGGCAGATTGGGGAAATGCAACAAAGGCCCAACAGGGTGAACCATAGCAATGAAGATTTTGAATGTGGTGGGTAGTCACTCATTCTGGGAAGAGGGAGGTTCCACCTCATGAAAAGTAGGTAATTCCTACCCTTGACTATTTGGAAGTATATTCATTTTTCAAACAATTCCAAGTCTCCACAAGACTTATTTGACAATAAAGACAATAAAGAGAGGGAAACAGTGTGGGAAACAGTGTGCCAGTGATGGGCAACAGTGGGTCTATCATCCAACCTTAGACTCTCTTTATTCTCTGTCTGCAGCCAAACTTCACTGGAAATTCATCAGCTGCCCAAGTGGGAACATCTAAGCCTGCCTCATATTTCACTTCAGGCAAAATTCAGTGGCAACTCATAATGGGAATTGAAGGAAACTTAAAAGGACCAGGTAGCCCTCTGAGCATGGAACGGGATTACTGAAACTAAATATGCATGAGCTGGGTTTTGAAAACCTGCGAGTGCAACCATCAGAAATTTCACACATCAATATCACCATAATACATGCAGCTCTCACAACAAAAGTGTCATGAGCTTCATGACTCGCTCTTTTCCCCAGCACATGAAATAGAAATCCTGCCAGTTCTCTGTCTTTTGAGATAGCACATTGGCGTGCCTTCCCATGTAATTGCTGCTCAAGGCAGAATGCTGCAGCAGCTGACGAAGTGGACGGAAGCTTATGAGACGTCCTGCCATAAGAAGCGGCCTTCTCCTGCTCGTGCTGCTGCCTTGATGGAGGCCAGATGAGAGCAGAACAGTGAAACGGAGCTGCTCCCGTTGCAAGGCGGATCGGACAGAGAAGCTCTGCAGTGCCCTGCTGCCTTCACTGCTAAACGTGCCAAAATGCTTCATGGTTTTAATAATGTGGGGAGTTTAATCTAGCCTATATCATTTAAAGAAAGAAGACTTAACAGAACTGAGATGCTTATTTCTGAAGGAACATGTCCAGAGGTATCCTTTTGGATGCAGAATGTACAGAAAGGAGTATGGATTAGGGATGCTAGACAATTTTGTCCAGTCAGCATGTTTAAGTATACTGACCATATATAGAATAGTAGAATAGTAGAGTTGGAAGGGGCCATGAAGGCCATCGCGTCCAACCCTCTGCTGTTGCAAGACACCACATTACACCATCCCACTCAGAGGGCTGCCCGGTTTCTTCCTGAATGCCTCCAGTGTGGGAGAGCCCACCGCCTCTCCAGGCAGCTGGTTCCACTGTCATATTGCTCTGACTGTGAGGAAGCTTTCCCTGATGTCCAGCCTGAACATGGGTTGTCACAACTTGAACTGATTACTCCGTGTCCTATATTCTGGCATCAGCAAGAAGAGATCTTGACCTTCCTCTTTGAGACAGCCTTTGAGGCACTTCTAGAGGGATATCATGCCCCCCCCCCCCTCAGTCTTCTCTTCCCAAGGCTAAACATGCCCAGTTCTCTCAGTCTCTCCTCATAGGGCAGTGTCTCCAAACCCTGGATCATTTTTGTTGTCCTCCACTGGACCCTTCTAATCTTTCTGCATCTTTCTTAAATATTGGTGCCCAGAACTGGACATGGTATTCCAGCTGAGGTCCGACTAGTGAGGAGTATAGAGGAACTACTGCTTCTCATAATTTGGAAGTAATACTTCTGTTAATGCATCCCAAAATGGGATTTGCCCTTTTGGTAGCTGCATCACATGGTTGGTTCATGTTTAGTCTATTGTCCAACAGATGTGACCTTCTTGGAGTGATGTGCTGGTAAGCAGAATGCGGCCATGCCTCAGATGAGGCATGGATTTTCTGAGGCTGTTCCACTTATCCCAAGGGCAAATATGATTGAAAGTTGCTATACACAGTCCGACTGTATAAAGGCATAAAAAATCTGATGTATCAGTTACAATCTGAGAGCCAGTGTGGTTCGAAGGTTAGTCTGGGGACCTTGGAGGTCCAGGGTCTAGTCGCTACTAGGCCATGAAGCTGACTGGGTGACTTTGGGCCAGCCTAGCCTATCTCCCATGGTTCTGGTGGTAACGCAAGCTACTTTGGCCAGCTTGCAATTGGAAGGGCAGAATATAAATATTATGGGCAGTGGGGAGAGAGATCTGCAATTGGAAGGACATACTTAAGTTGAGAGCATGCGTCATTCAGGATTTTTGAAAGTCTGAACCTTTTATTTTGGGGGAGGAGGAAAATCAGCACCATCCCATTCTATTAACTACCCCAGTTTGGTAGCCAGCTCAAATCCTGAGAAGAATACTTGACTGCTCCTTGATTACTTTTCCCCCTTGGCGTGTGGCCAATGAACCCTCTGCTCTCATCTGTTTATACAGAAGAGTGAGCTGAACTAGGATACTGCAAAATAAGCCATCATGTCAGCACATGTGTTAACTCCAGTGGTGCATTTCACTGTGGAGATGCAGCTGCTAAGTCATATGGGAAACCATATGCTCCATATGATGAATTAATCCTGCCTGCAGAGAGGAAGAACAGTCTGTTTCCAGATACGATTGGCGATGCCCACTCATTCTGCCTAGAAAATTGTACATGGGAAGATACATCCTTCTTCTTCTTCTTAGCAGCTTTATTTCATTTTACTTTATTTTGGTTGCAAAGGCATGCCTGACCCATCACGACCCCATGGACAACATTCCTCCAGGCCCTCCTGTCCTCCACCATCTCCCGGAGTTCACCTAAGCTCACACCCACTGCTTCAGTGACCCCATCCAGCCACCTCATCCTCTGCCGTCCCCTTCTCCTTTTGCCGTCAATCGTTCCCAGCATCAGGGTCTCCTCCAGTGATCTTAGCAACTACCTTCTGCCAATATGTGTTGATGGTTTCTGTTAAGTCACACTACTGAGCTGAGCAACTGAGTTGCATTTGCTACCAAGTCACTGAGCACTGGTAAAAAGAAGCTTAGCAGTTGTTTCTCCAGTGCTAATTCCAGTGGAGAGGGAGTCCCCTCTTCTCTGCTCTTCCACTGCTTGATTGAAGCAAAGCTCTGTGGACCCATTTAACTGGAGGCTGTTAGATCATCTTTGGGACTTCATCAGACTCTACTTTCAACAAAGATAACCATCAAACCACGGAAGAGTAGAGTTGGGGACCAAAGTAATATCGGAATATTAAATATGAGAGGACTTAATTGACTTCTTATTTCAATAGAAATGTGTCTAATTTCACTCCTTTGAACAAATTAGCTAACCAGAACTAGGATCCTTCAAAAATCACAGCTTTTGAATTTTGCAACAGGGCCAGTCAGAAAACACATGCAAAATGAAGTAGATTAGAGAATTGTGAACATAAATCAGTGTATATGACTGGGGAATAGCACTTGAAATGCATTAAATCAGGAAAATTGCTTGGGAGTCCCACCGCTGGTGAGGGGAGACTCCCTGCTATCTCCAGTGGGGGATAGCAAAGGGATTCCCATTTGCGCCACTCGCCTTCCATCAGGATAAAGTCTGGGATTCTCTCACGTTTCTCACCCTGGGCTGGAGGAAACCGATCCCCACAAGCCCTCGCGGAGTCCCCTTGTTGTCACTTATGCCCCAGTAAAGACGCAATCAGGACGGGCAGGAGCAGTTCTCTTTCTAAGGCTTAGAGGAGGTTGCTCCTTCCAGCTCCAACCAAGCCCTGGCATGGGTGCGATGGGCAGGAGGCACCTCACTGGCCTCGAGATGCTTCCCATGCATGGAAGCAGAGGTGGACACCGTTGGAAGGGGAGTTATAGGACAGGACCTTGGCCCTTTGACATCATCCATCCTGCTGGGTTTGGCCCAGGGAAGCCCTTGGGACGAGGGCGGTTGCCCCCTGTCTTAAATGAACACCACCGAGAAGTTCAATCCTACCCCTGAAGCTTAAATCAACCTTCGGCACTTTTATTGGGTTGCCAATGTGCACTCTTAACTTGCCAGTGTCAGGATGATTCAGTAGCATTTTGTGAACGGCCTTTGGGAATATTTGGCACAGAGACACGTATTTCCGCCAATACCAAATGATGGGCCAAGTACCGGAATCTGTCCTGAAAAGCTTATACCACAAACTATTTTGCCAATGCTGCTGCAACTGCCGATTTCCCTCGGAAATTTCAATAAATTTTCTTTGCTGTGGTCTTTGTTGATAATGTTATGGAAAAATCCCACAGACCTTCTTTCTCATTTCATCTCCAAAGTGCAATGAATGGGAACCATCTCTGGTTTTCCATGGGGCTGGGAGAGAGCCACTGGTGTGAGCAGGCCCCTTCCCTCTTCCCCTCTTGTTAGCTATCCCAAAGCACAATCTTAGAAGGACAGTTCTTTTATGGAAGCCTTACTGAAGCCTAGAGGCAACCTTGCAACTCCTCCAACCTCTCTTACTCCTCTGCCTCCTCCGCCTCCTAATCAGACGACTCCATCTGAGCACAAGGTGGAAACCGGCCCTCCCTCCACAGCCCCTGCCAAAGATAGAATTCATGGGCAGGTCGTGTGCAGTGTCCTTGGTCCTGTGCTAACTTTGCTGACAGGATGCCCCCGGATCACATTCCTGAGCCACCTAAAAGCACATTTATTGGCATTAATATTTGAACGGTGTAATTGAGTCAGGTATCAGGTTCCTCCTCTGAGGCTGAATTGACCGCCGATTCCTTCTCCCTGGCACAGAGAAGGCGTGCTTGTGGCAGCTCTGCCCTAGGAGAGTGAGCTGTATGTTACACACTCACACCGAGGAGAGGAAATGTAGCTTTGATCTAAAGAGAAGTGTGCAAAGCAGCTGGCCGCTTGAGCGCCAACAGACTCCCTTGCTCTCAAGACTGACCTTGTGCGGGGAAGCAGGCCATTGAGAAGGGATGGGAAAGCAGCGGATGGCTCTGCCTGAGCTTTAGGAAGGGGTTGTTCAGACCAAAAGCTGAAGGAAACAGCTGTTTATGGACGAGGACCTGAAAGCAGAGGCTCCATCCCACCTGGCCCTGCTAAGTTGATCTCTGAAGTACCATTCCCTAGCCATCCACTGTGATGGGGCTGCAGCAAAGCAGAAGCAACCGCAGAGTAGGATTTGGGGTATGTGCATCAACACAACTGAAGCTCACCCATGCTCTCCTGATTCCATCTCAGAGCTCCTTCCATCTCGGATCTGTCTCGGATCACGAGATTTATTTTCTTCCTTTCCCGTGAGAATGGATGTGTATTTCTGTGCACTTTCCCCAAATCAGCACATCAATTGCATGCATTTTCAAATGTTTGCATGTTTTCCCCATTGAGTAAAATGCACTTTTAATAAGTTTTTAGATGATGCATTTTCTCATGCATGTTTTTCAAATGTACTCAAGCCATCCGACACATTTGACGGGACACATTGCAAGCTTGGAAAGTGTAGACTTCAGCCCCAGATTCTGTCTTAGACCAGCTGATTCTGGAAACTGTACACTGGCTAAGTCCTGATTAAAAATGAGCAAAAATGACTTTCTCCTACAGGCCTGACTACAGTACCCCTGTGCCAGTTCCAGGTTTCCTCAGTTAAAACCTTACAAAAACCATCTTAGATATCTTCAGCATTGCCAGCTTTGGAAGAACCAGAAAGCTCTTTGCATTGACCTGCAGACCTTGTTCTTCCTCTGATTTTTCCTTCTTCCAGATGGATGATGACAACTTTGAGCTTCTGTTTGGCAAGGCACACATTGTTCTAGCTCCAAATGATGGATGAAGGGATCCAACTCTGGGGAGATGTTCAGTGAAGCAGGTTTCCATCCATGCTGGCTGGATTAGTTACTGTTGGCATGCATCTTTCCAAACTGAATGCAGCTGGACAGAGAGACCCTGGAGAGCAGCTCTCAATGAGAGTGGACTGCATTGAGCCAAAGGAAGCAACGGACTGGCACCATATCAAGGAACTTCCTAAGTTGCTATGAGGTTGCATGGCTTCTGTAATTCTATGCTTTCACCTGAAAAGCAGGAACAGAAGCTGTGCAAAACCCACTTCTAGTTCAGCATTTCACAAAGCAACATAATTTGCATGCCTAATTAAGCCTGAATTTATTTTGATTGCAAAAGGTATGATTTTTAATTGATTCACAAGGCCTTTTCCTGTTCCAGACAACTCAAGTGAATAGTTCTTTGCAGGTTTTGTTGTTTCATTTTTCTTTGCCGCGCCGCACAAATGCTTTGCCGTGCTGGCTTCTAGCCAACTGGCTTCAATGCACCTGCTGATTTAGAAAGCTATACTTGTGATCATTTCCATATTATCTTTCAAGTGCCTTCCAATGCACTTTGTAAAACAGCACGCGTGGGGAAAACAAATGTGTGGTGATCCTCTGAGAATGTGATAGTTGAGGGCACAGTCCTAAAAGAGTGAAAGGTTTGCTTTATCCTAAGCAACATGTGGAATGAATTCGAAGCAAAACATCTGAGGAAAGACTAAGTAAATGAAAATAGTACTTGTTTGTTTGTTAATACAGCTAGTTTGGGTAGAGTATAAAGCTGAAAAGCCCTGAGTAAAACTGGAGGTTCCTGCTGGAATATTAACAGTAGTAGAAAATATCCCCCTTTTCACAATTCCTTCTCCCCACTGAGAAAGCCAGGTCCCGTTTTTGCCCTTTTTCACCTGTTCACAATAATTTCAAGTCGTTGGTGGACCTTTTAGTGAAGGGCAGTATATAAAAGCTTTAAATAAAGAAATAGGTAGGGGTGGTATACTTCATGGCAAAGGACCATGGGATCGATGAATCTGCCCGTCTTGTTTTCTCTCACATTCATTTTGCTTCCTAAATGGGGTTGTGCTTGACCCTGCTGTTCATACAGTTTCAGGTCCCTCTTTGTTCCTAGAAGTATGGATGAAGACTGAAGAGCTACAATCCCTGCCTATAAAACTCCTTTATCTGTGAACAAATACAACACAGAGAGTCTTATGCACAAATGGATCAATAAACTGGATTAGGCTATTTTTCCTCTATGGCAAATCTAGACAGCATACTAAAAAGCAGTAACCTCACCCTGCTGACAAAAGTGCATATAGTCAAGGCTATGGTTTTCCCAGTTGCGATGTATGGCTGTGAAAGCTGGACCATAAGGAAGGCTGAGTGCCTAAGGATTGAGGCCTTTGAATTGTGGTGCTGGAGGAGACTCCTGCGAGTCCCTTGGACCGCAAGGCGATCAAACCGGTCAGTCCTAGAGGAGATCAACCCTGACTGCTCTTTAGAAGGCCAGATGCTGAAGATGAAGCTCAAATCCTTTGGCCACCTAATGAGAAGGAAGGACTCCCTGGAAAAGAGTCTGATGCTGGGAACAATAGATGGCAAAAGAAGAAGGGGACAGCAGAGAATGAGGTGGCTGGATGGAGTCACTGAAGCAGTTGGTGTGAGCTTAGGGGGCTCCGGGGGATGGTGGCGGACAGGAAGGCCTGGAGGAATGTTGTCCATGGGGTTGCGATTGGTTGGACACAACTTTGCGACTAACAACAACATCCATTCCAGCAGGATAATGGATCTCAGGTTGCCTTTAATTCAGAAAAAAAATGTTTGTAATATATTGGATGTTGCAAAGTCTTTTCAATAAGGCCTTAAGTAAATTGGTTAATTGTTGGAGCCAACATTCTTCTTACTCATTAGGTATGTTAATGGCCAATGTCTGCTCCCTTTTGTGGAGAAGAAATAATATTGATAGATTTTATGATGGAACATTCCTCAATATTTACAGATAAGCAGGTTCTTCTTAACTGTCTTCCCATCTCTTGGAATTTAACTCAAGGTAGACGTAAATGGATTCTCCACACCTTTTATACAGCTAAAAGACTAACATTGCAGCATCAGAAAGATAAACAGCCACCTGCGATAACACAATGGATGGACGGCTTGATGAAATTTTTGACTTTTGGACAGGTGGCTTTTAGGAACCATTTATGAACGGGCAAAAATACAGATATTTGGGATGCTTTTCTTAGAGTGTATGCATAATTATCTTTAATAACAGTAGTATATCTTGCTTCACAGAATATTTAGGAGATATAATATCATATTAATACTATATATTTAGGATATATGGTATTATAAATATATTCATTGCAATATATTTACTTAAGTTTTGTGCAAGAAAGTTATACCTTTCTTTTAATTATTGCTGCATTTAATTTTATTTATACATTTGAATTGATTTTCTCTTGGCTTTGTTTTTGAAATACACCATCAGATACATTTTAAAATGTTCTGCTTCAGCACACCTCATTACAATGTTTACAGTGCTCAAATCTTCATGGCCAGGCTCATATTACATGACGTTATTTTCTGGAATCATTGCCAGGCACAGAAATCTCAGAGTCACACACTTGATGGCACGGAAAATCCATCTTTGCATCAGGATCATTCTTGGAGAGGGTCCACTGCAAAAAAGGCTCATGATGGAGACTTGGAGCAATAGGAGCATTTAGTGGCAAAGAAAGAAAGGAGGAACGAGTGAGTGAGTAGGGGAGAGAAAAGAAACAAGGGGTTGGGATGTACCGAACATTCAATCAAGGACAGCCAGTTTGACATGAAAACTAAGGAGCAGCACTACCGATATTCAGCCTCTTGCTCAGAAGTATTTCATCGCAAACACATAAACAAAATATTTCCAAGTTCATACCAAGTTCCCCTTTTGACTGAGGAATGCAAGAGCCCATCTGTGGGCATGACCTGGAACCATATGCATTTAAGAAATGGGCACGTCTGTTTTTCATTATATTTCTATCTATTGAGCTATAACGTTTCATGCAGCACTAGGCAAACCTTCAGCCATTTGGAAAGATGCCATCTCCAATGTCCTCAGAAGTACCCAAGCGCCGTTGCATGTTGCTAAGAAATTCTACCTAAAAGCAAATTCAGGCTGAACTTGTTGGTGGCTGTTTGGACAAACGATCGAGCCAAATTTGATGACGGTCCAGGGATGGGTTGCAAGTTTTGATCAAACCATCATCTGCGCTTCTCTGGGGGCAGCCTTGCACCTTGGTTTTGGCATGGCAGGGAGCCCACCGTCCTTGGCCCGGTGGACACATGTAGAATGTGGCAAAGAAATTGTGGACACTCCGACAAAAAGGCTGCCTAGGGTTTGCCGTTTCGTAAAAGGGCAGCGATTTCAGGGCATTTCCCATTCAGAGAAGGATGGGCACTTCCTGGAAGGCAATCTGGTGAGAGGAAAAGAAAATCAGCACGCCCAAGAACCTGCGTCAGGGCAGGCGTGGGGCCTGGCTCCAAAACACAAAGCCACTCCTTAGAATTGAAACCTGCCAGCCACCCAGTTCATAAAATAAAATAGGTTCGACATGGGAGACACAGGGAGGCTGGTGAGGCCCGAGGGAAGTGCCTGTGGGCATCAGGCAGTGTGGTGAGCTAGGCATCCCCTACCAAACAAGGCAGGCTCTCCATTGGAAGAGTCTTTATTCCATATAGAAGTCAAGGTATTCACAAGACTTGACACTTGCACTCCAGGTGGAATGTTGTTGTTGTTGCTGTTATTTAATACTGTTGCCCCTTGCTCTGCCCCTCCACCCAAAGCTTTGCTTATGAACCCTTCAGGGCCAGTCTCTGGAGGGGGTGGGGGTGCTATGAAAGCAGGCACACTGATGGTCTTCCCACTGAGCCACTCATTGGTCCAGCAGGCGGGTGCGTTGATGGGCCCTCATGTCCGCATCTCCTGGTGTGCCAAGTTCTCCTCCCGAGAACCCCTCCCCAGCCTGTTCCCCACCGGATCCTTTCCCACCATCAGGAGTGGGAGGGGGCTCAGTGGTTGTCCTGGAAGTGCTTTGATCCAGAGCTGGCTCACCGGGAGAGTTCAGGCCTCCGGGGCCTCGCCAGTCTCAACAACTCCAATCTCAGAGTGAGACATCTGAGCCACGGCTGCTTCAGCCATCCACTCCCCCTCCTCCGAGTCTGAGCATCCATTCCCATCAAAGCCCTCCATCTCCCATGCATGCCTGGGAATCTCATCCGAGTGTGTGCACACGACAGGTGGCAATGTGTGAAGAGCCCAGTTTGTGGGTGGGAATTTGTCAGATTCCTCAGCCCTGCTCCTGGACTCCTGCTTTCTCTCTGCCCAAAAGGTGCCCTGTGCCAACTGTTCACCTGGACGTCCATCAGGAAGTGAGTCTAAACAAGCCTGCAAAGTTTATTTGCACAGGGGCCTCCTCCACGCTGCCATGCAAGTGGACTCTGCTTCTGCACCCTTGCCGGTTTTTCCTGCTTTGCACAAAGATTGGTGCACTTTGCCTCCTTTGCACAAAGGTGACATGAGAGTTTCTGAATGGGCACAGACCTGGCCTCTGTTTGGCTTGCTTCCCATCCAGCACCGAGCACGGGGAGGAAGTCCAGCCAGTGCAAGGGAGCCACGCCTATACCAGTCTTCCTTCATGAGGCCCAGTGAACTCAACGTGATCGGCCGCGTAGGGCTGTTTCCATTCTGCCATGTGAGATGCTTGGCCCCTCTGTGTCCCTGACAGAGGACACAGAAGCGAGGTTCCGAGTGAGTTGACGAAGTCCTGCACGTTCCTGCCATTGCATGTTATTTTGATGCAGCTGTCCTAAAGTGCTTTGGCTTGGAGGTGAATGGAAGGAGATCCAGGTGTCCTTTGCCATGAATAAAGTAACAAAGGGTAATAAATAAAACATGGCAATGCTAACCGCCAGAGACAGCTAGGGCTTTTATCTGCTCTGTAATGAAATACTCAACCAGGGAACATATGTGGGTGTTTGAAGAAATGACCTTTGGCGAGCTGAGGATTATCGCTTGCTCCTCAGCCTGCATTGAAAGGGTGCCTCAAACAAAGGGGATGCCAGAGCCATTAGAAATGCCGGAGAATGTCGCCTATTTAAGCAAACCGGCCTCATTTCATAGAATGGTAGAACAGGAGAGTTGGAAGTGGCCATGAAGGGCATCAGGTCCACCCCCTGCTGTTGCAGGACACCACGTCATACCCTCCCACTCTGACGGCTGCCCAGTTTCTTCCTGAAGGTCCCCAGTGTGGAAGAGCCCCCCACCTCTCCAGGCCGCTGGTTCCACTGTCGTGTTGCTCTGGCAGTGAGGAAGCATTTCCTGATGTCCAGCCTGAATCTGGGTTGTCGCAACTTGAGCTGATGATTCCACGTCCTGCACTCTGGCATCAGCAAGAAGAGATCTTGACCTCCCTTTTTGTGACAGCCTTTGAGGTCCTTATAGAGGGGTATTATGTCCCCCCTCAGTCTTCTCTTCTCAAGGCTGAACATGCCCAGTTCTCTCAGTCCCTCCTCATAGTGCAGTGTCTCCAAACCCTGGATCATTTTTGTTGCCCTCCGCTGGATCCTTACCTGCATCTTTCTTAAATCTGGTGCCCAGAACTGGGCACAGGATTCCAGGTGAGGTCTGAACTTTCTGGGTCAGAACAAAGTTCTCCTTTGGGTCCCACACTTCTCTGAATGCTGTGAGTCAGCCCTTGGCTTGAAGGTTGTGTCCAACATTGCCTGCATTAGGAGACATTGCACATAAAATTGTGCATCCATGAGAGCTGCAGAGGAAAGCACATCCCAAATTGTTTTTTGTTTTGTCTTTTAAATAGGTAGCCTCTGAGAACTCCTTTGTTGGTATTGTGCTTGATCCCACAAAGCACCTTCACTGGGGATGATAGAACAGGAGACCGAAAAGGTCCCCCCCCCCCGCCATTCTCATTGGCCCATTGATATCATTTCATTTCACAACCCAAAAACACCACCTGCCATGCAGTCAGCTCAGTTGATGGCATTCTAATGAGGTGTCCACTTACCTGCATGAATGAGGGCCTTTGGATGTTCTCCCAGCTGTGTGGAAGCCAGTTACACCTCCTTACCTGCCACGCCTCTCGATGAACTGTATGATGATCTCAGCAGCCCTCTCGTGGCCCGTTGAATAGATTCTTGAGCCCATGGAATTGTCTAACATCCCCAGAGGACTTTCTGCAAAGAAGAAAGGGCCATGATGTGGCAATGCAACACATGCGTTGCATACACATGATTCCAGTTGTAATTCTTAGGCAGATCTCCTGAATGAGCTTGGGACGAGGAAGGCCTGAATTCTGGGGAACCCCTGCGAGTAGAAGAAATTGCTGAGCTGGAAGGACCAGTGGTCCAACTTGGCCCAAGGCCACAGTCTGTGTTCCAGGCCTCACCTAGCCCACCTCATACTTTCTGAAAGCACTGAGCATGGATGAAAGATGTCAAGTCCCTATATTTTTCTCCTTTGTATGTCTCTTGTAGCCTGCAGTGTTGTGTGGTTCCCAAGGGAATGAACCACACCTGGCAGTCAGAGAGGGGCAGGCAAAAGCAGGAAGAAATGAACGGCGTCAAGAAAACAGAAAAATCCACCTTGATACCAAAAAAGCATAGCTAACAGCAAGGTCAAGGGGGCCAGAGAATAATTTCCGTGGGGAGGAGGGAGCACAAGGCTTGCCAGAGATGTTCAGAGGGAAAACTACATTTATCGCTTTGTGAAACCAGGGTAGAAGCACTGTGGAAGGCAGAGGGAGAGCTGGGCGTGGAGCAAAAGAAGAGGCAATGCTCCACTTTAAAATGAATGAGTATTCCTGTGGAGCTGCGGAGGGAATAAGCCACAGAGAAATCGTGGGCTCTCAGGTGCAAAGTTCCAGTAAAATAGCAACCATATTCCAGGTGAGTGTACGTTGATGGGAATGATGATTAGTTATTGGACTTGTATGCCACACCCCTTAGCCATAGGCTCTCCAGGCAGCTCACAATACATTATACAATGACAAATAAGATAAATCAGTTTACAATACATTTTTTTAATAGAAACAGAGCGAGTCAGAAGGCACCTCCTGGGCCATCTAGTCTGACCCCTGGCTCCAGCCAGCTCCACTCACGACATGCCCACCATGTGCACGTCCAGCCTATCCTTGAACCCCCGCACCGATGGGGCCTACATTTAAACAAAACATAATAAAATATATAACAAGATACTATAAAAGCAATAAACCAATAAATTAAAAGAGGGACATGAAAGTTAAACAATCAATGAATAAAGTCATTTAAAATATCCTTTAACTAAGATAGAATAAAATCATAAATAATATACCAACTGCGCCCGGCAGCCTACGCCGGAGGAGGGCCGCCTCCTCGCTGTGTAAGACTGCGCCGCGCCGGAGGGGAGCCGCTGCCTGGCCGCGTAAGACCGCGCCGCCATCCACCGCCCACTTGGCTGCTCCGCCATGCCCCAGCACGTGTGGCAGGCGTGCTTCGGACGAGGCGGGGGACGCAGGGCCGGCGGCTACAAAGCCCGCGGGAGGAGCGTGCCAACAGCAACACCAACTGCGCCCGGCAGCCTACGCCGGAGGAGGGCCGCCTCCTCGCTGTGTAAGACTGCGCCGCGCCAGAGGGGAGCCGCTGCCTGGCCGCGTAAGACCGCGCCGCCATCCACCGCCCACTTGGCTGCTCCGCCACGCCCCAGCACGTGTGGCAGGCGTGCTCCGGACGAGGCGGGGGACGCAGGGCCGGCGGCTACAAAGGGCGTCGGCCAAAGGACGGTCGCCACCGTTCGGGTGGCCGAGCAGGGGGCGGGGCTGGCCAGGGGCTTGCACTTGGCGATGGTAGGCCCTCCTGCTGGGCTGTGAGTGAGGGGTGAGTGTGTGTGTGTGTGTGTGTGTGTGTGTTTTTAGTAGTATTTTAAATCTTTTTATGGAGTCGTCCCTGGCCATGCTGCCGCTTATGTTTCCTGGGGAGCGCACGGGTGCCGCCATTGAGGTGGTTATGGGCAGGGGACGTAACAGCGTTGGGAGCTTAACGTGTCGGCATAGAAGAAGGAGGGACAGATGGCTGACACCTGTCCCTACTTCTGGTTTTGCTCCCAGCCAGAGGGTGCCAGGGAGTCTCGTCAGTCGCCCCTCCGGCCTGACGGTGCTGTTGCTTAATGCCAGGTCGGTCAATAACAAATCTGCCCTCATCCAGGACCTGATTGTGGATGAGGGGGCCGACCTGGTCTGCATAACGGAGACCTGGGCGGGAGAGGGGGGGGATGTTGCCCTCTCCCAAGTGTGCCCGCCCGGGTATCTGGTCCAGCACTGCTCACGGCCGGAGGGGAGGGGAGGGGGGGTCGCTTTGGTTTACCGAGCCTCCATCTCCCTCACGGGACTTCCGGTCCCTTCGAGACCAGGGCTGGAGTGTCTCTATTTGGTGTTGGGCGACCGAGACAGACTGGGGATTCTGTTGGTGTACCGCGCACCCTTCTGCCCAACAGTCTCCCTGCCTGAGCTGACGGAGACTGTCTTGGACCTGGTGTTGAGGACCCCCAGGATGTTGGTCCTGGGGGACTTCAATCTCCATGCCGAGGCTAGTCTGACCGGGGCGGCTCAGGACTTCATGGCCTCCATGACGGCCATGGGCCTGTCTCAACATGTCACCGGCCCCACCCATGAACGGGGACACACTCTGGACCTGGTTTTCTCGACGGGGCAGGAAGAGGGTGGTCTGAGGGTGAGTAATTTATGCTTGACTCCCCTGTCATGGTCAGATCACTTCCTGGTGAGGTTTATGCTCGAGAGCGACTTCTCCCTCTGTAAGGGTGCGGACCCGATTATGTGGGTCCGCCCCCGGAGCCGGATGGATCCAGAAGGATTCCTGAAGGCCCTGGGGGAGTTTCCGGCTGACAAGACGGGTGCTCCTGTCGAGGCTCTGGTCGAACTGTGGAATGGGGAGATGACCAGGGCTGTAGACACGATCGCTCCTAAGCGTCCTCTCCCACCGGGCAGAGCCCGCTCTTCCCCTTGGTATACTCCTGAATTGAGGGCGATGAAGCAGGTTGGGAGACGACTAGAGCGTAGGTGGAGGAAATCACGAGATGAATCTGACCGAACACACTTACGAGCCCACTATCGGGCATATGCTGTGGCGGTGAGGGCGGCAAAAAAGAGATTCTTTTCCGCTTCCATTGCCTCCTCACAATGCCGTCCGGCGGAGCTCTTTCGAGTGGTGCAAGGCCTGGTCCGTCCAGGTCCAAAGGAAGACCTGATTCCACCCTCAAAGGCCCGCTGTGACGACTTTGCCAGGCATTTCAGGGAGAAAATCGCTCAGATTCGTCACGAGCTGGACACCACTATTGATTCAGAGGTTTCAAAGGAGACACCAACGCTGCCGTCTGGTCCAGATTTATTGGATGAATTTCAGTTATTGCGGCCCGATGATGTGGACAAGGTGCTTGGGCGAGTACGTCCAACCACTTGCCTTTTGGACCCTTGCCCGTCTTGGTTAATAAATGATTCCAAGCACGGGATTGGAACCTGGATCTTGGAAGTGGTTAACGCTTCTCTGAGGGAGGGTCGGGTGCCTGCCCCTTTGAAGGAGGCGGTAGTCCGACCGGTCCTGAAGAAGGCGTCACTGGATCCAGAGATGGCCACTAATTATAGACCAGTGGCCAACATCCCGTTTCTGGGCAAGGTGTTAGAACGAGTGGTGGCGGGACAACTCCAAGCACTCTTGGATGAAACTGATTATCTGGACCCATTGCAGTCCGGCTTCAGACCCGGGTACGGTACTGAATCTGCCTTGGTCGCCCTGTATGATGACCTGTGCAGGGAGAAGGACAGGGGGAGTGCGTCCCTGTTGGTTCTGCTGGACCTCTCAGCGGCTTTCGATACCATCGACCATGGTATCCTTCTGGATAGGCTTGCGGGATTGGGGGTTGGAGGCACTGCTTTGCAGTGGTTCCGCTCCTATCTCAATGGCCGGTTCCAGAAGGTGGTGCTGGGGGACTATGGCTCTGCGCCATGGCAGCTATGCCATGGAGTACCGCAGGGGTCCATTTTGTCCCCTTTGCTGTTCAACATATACATGAAACCGCTGGGAGAGGTCATCAGGAGGTGTGGGCTGCGGAACCATCAGTACGCTGATGATACCCAGCTCTACCTCTCATTTTCCACCAATCCAGGTGAGGCAGTGGCTGTGCTGAACCGGTGCCTGGCCGAGGTAATGGGCTGGATGAGGGCCAATAAACTGAAGCTCAATCCAGACAAGACGGAGGTCCTGTTGGTTGGCGGATCGGGCTTCGGAGAGGGTGAATTGAACCTTGTCCTGAATGGGGTTGCACTCCCTCTTAGGGACAAGGTCCGCAGCTTGGGAGTGCTCCTCGACCCAGAGCTTTCACTGGAAGCTCAGGTAACAGCAGTGGCGAGGAGCGCTTTCCTCCAGCTTCGGCTAATTCATCAGCTGCGCCCCTATCTGGAGAATGACTGCCTTGCGACAGTGACACATGCGTTGGTGACTTCCCGTTTGGACTTCTGTAACGCGCTCTACGTGGGGCTACCCTTGAAGACGGTCCGGATACTTCAGATGGTGCAAAATAGAGCTGCCAGGATGCTGACGGGGACTGGACGTTATGTTCACATGACTCCAGTTCTCCGTCAGCTTCACTGGCTTCCCATTGAAGTCCGGGCCCAATTCAAGGTGTTGGTTATGACCTATAAAGCCCTAAACGGCTTGGGTCCTGGTTACCTGAAGGAGCGCTTACATCCTTATATGCCCAGCCGCCCCCTGAGATCGGCGGGAGAGGCCCTTCTCTGGGAGCCCTCCATGGAAGAAGTTAGGAGGGTGGTTACTCGGAGGAGGGCTTTCTCTGCGGTGGCGCCTAAGTTATGGAATGCGCTCCCCAGAGAGGTCCGCCTGGCGCCGTCGTTATTTGTTTTTCGGCGCCAGGCGAAGACCTTTTTATTTAAGCAGTATTTTAAATGTTAATATTATTGAATTTTATTTGGCCAGGGCGGCTTGTTTTATAGTGTATGTTTTATATTATATATTTGTATTTTATTGTATGTATTTTAAAATGTTATTTTATTTTTTGTTGTAAGCCGCCCCGAGGCTTCGGCGAATGGGGCGGCATAAAAATGTTTTAATTAATAAATAAATAAATAAATAAATAAATAAATAAATAAACAATAAAATTGTCTGGCAGCTAAAATTCATAGTAAAAACACATTAGTAGTAAAAATGCATTAGTAGTAAAAACACAATATCAAAACCAAGTCAAGTCAACTCAGCAAAATAATTTCAGAAAAGGAACATTTTCAATTGGTGCTTAAAAGAGATGAGAGAAGATGCCCGGTGGATTTCTCATGGAAGTGAGTTCCACAAATGGGATGCACCTGCAGGAAAGACCCATCCCCCAGCTCTCCCCTTGCTTGCTTCATTGTGGGGAGAGATTTGCAGGAGGGCCTCAGATGAGGACCTCCGTGATTGGGTTGGGACAGAAGGAGCTTGGCATCCCCTCCCATCCCTGCTCAGAGCTGGGACCCCCAAAATAAACCCCATGCCCCCCTCCAGACAAAATTGAGAGGCATGGCACCCTGAGAAACTGAGTGACCTGCATCCAAAGGCTGTGGTTGAACTTTCACCAGTGCCATGAGCTCACCAACTGGGGAAAACGTATTGCAAAAGCCACGTGGGACAAATCGTGCAGGCCTGCTGCAAGGAAAACGAGCTAAATGAAGCTTTCTGGTTTCCTAAATATGCTCTGCAGAGTCTTCCCATACGGACAGCAGTGCAATAGTTCCAATTCCTCACTTACATTAATGAAACAAGCATTCAGCCGTACTTGCTGTAACTGGAGTTCCACGACATCTCGGTTTTGTAGTTGTTGGGCTGGTGAGGATGCAGATGTGATTGTGTACTTGTGTGTACGTTGCCCCAGATTCCTCAGAGGAGAGGGATGTAATAAAATAAGATTCAACCCGAGCAATCAGGTTGGTGTCGTTGTTTTGAAATTGCTAACCTTTCAGTGAGGACAGGGGAGCAATGATGAATGGCTGGAAGGGGAAGGGTCCATGCTGCACTAAAGCCCTAAATCCAGGATTAAGCTGTGACTCCTTTGATGTTGCATAGTCAGTAACTCTGTCCACAGACAGACTCAAGGGACAGACACTAATATGTAAAATAAATGCTAATTGGCCAGTACATTATTAAGTAGCCATTCACCTTCTTTCCACGGCTGTGTAGAGACTAGGAAGGAGGGAAAGGCAGTGAAAATTTCTTTCACATTAAATCTCATAAATTCCGGGATCGTTAAGAGAGGGAAGCAACCAATTAAACCCACTCATTACATTTTACAAAGGTGCCCCTAGTCTAATTATAACCATTTTTCTTTGGGGGTCTAATTAGGTCCGAGTCAACTCTGCTATATTGAAGACTGTAATGAATGGACACATGGAGCGGCTTAGTTCAGACTCCGTAGTCCAGAGGGGAGTTTTAATGGGCTCACGGCTGCTACTCGGAGAAAGGCCAGTCTTAATTTTGTGAGTTAATGCACATATCCGATATGGATGAATTGCAGCCTGCCTGCCTTCCCTGCCACACACTTTTGCTGGCCAGTGGAATGGCACATTAATAAGGAGTTGGCTCCAGGTGTTTTGCAGTCCCCCATCAGTCTCGATGCTGCCACATCTGACAGCTGGTTGAAAATTCCATGGTGGCCGCATGAGGCTGATGAAAACACCTCCACTTGGGCACTTTCTGCCTTGTGAGGAGAACATTAAAGGAAGGCAGTCCGGCTATCTTTGAGTATCGGAAGGGCTGCCATGAAGAAGATGGAGCAGGGCTAGACCCCAAGGCTTGGAAGCTGCAGAAAGCACATGTCAGCTCAACATTGGGAGAAGCTTCCTAACGGTCACAGCAGTGGAGGACCAACCTTGGCTGGTGGAGGATGAACCAAGGTTGGAGGACCAACCCTGGCTGGTGGAGGATGAACCAAGGTTGGAGGACCAACCCTGGCTGGTGGAGGGCTCCTTTGCTGGGCCCTCCTTCACGGACACTGCCTCTGCCTCCTGACTGCACAGCCTGCATTGAGGGTTGAACTAGAAGATGAGGTGATCTCCAAGTTCTCTTCCAACTCTGTGATTCACATGGGCTATTCCGGTTAAGGTTGGGGGGGGGTCTCTCCCTTTGGTATTTGTGGACTTCCTCTCACGAACCACCTGATCTTGCAAAGTGTGTCAAGCCAAAATGAAGTCCATGAATGTTTGTGGGATGGGCAACCTTCTTCTGTTCCCAAACAGCTTCTATGCATGACATTGAAGAAGGATGCTGCCAGCGGTCATGCAGAACTCTGTTCCTGGAAAGCCCTGCGTGGCCCATCATATGCAGCAGCTCAAACAGGTGCTACACCTGGGGTGGAAGAGGATGCTGATGGTGGTACAACAGGACCTTCCGGCCTGCATGAATGCTGACAGTTCCACATGGAGAAACCTTTTGGGCTGCTGCAGGTTGGGCAAAAGAGGGAAGGCTCTTACACAACACATGGGCTTGATTCCTGGTGAGGCTGCAGACTCAGGGATCCTACAAAGAAGACTTCCCACCTCCAAACAGATTCCACACTAGGTGTGGAGTGGATCAACCATGTGCATCAGCTGGAAAACCTGAGAGCACCCAAGAAATTCCGGCTCCCTCAAGACTCTTGCTGTCTTGGCACGCCAGGGTCCTTGTCCACAAGAAGGTCCTTCTCCTCCAATTCTGGTGGTGGTCTCGTCACCAAAGAGCTTCTCCCCCAGTACGGAGCTCTCAAATGAGCATCCAGTGCTGTGCTGGTGAGGGGTGGAGGGTATCCACAGCACAGTGTGCCGAATGCTGCATCCATACGTTCTGCAAATCCCAGGCTTCTGTACACAGAGCATGTGACTTGCTTCTGAGCTACGGCCTGCGTTCGTCATGGTCCTTTTGTAGGGAAAGGTTCTGCAGGGGGAACATACTTCCCTGCAGCTGAGGCCAGGGCAAACCAGTTCCTTCGCTGCTCAGGCAGTGGGAACGGGCTGTTCGTTTCTATCATGGTGTGTCTTGTGAAACAGCAGTCATGGAGGAAAGACAACACAGAGGGAGATAACCTTTATGTAGGGCTCAGTGAAACATGCAATTATCCAGCTAGGGGATAGGAGCCGGCAGGAGCAGGGACTCATTGTGTCAACATGTCAGTCAATCAAGAGATGAAGAGGGCCCAGCCGTTTTTCCATCCTCTGACAGCTCGGGGATTTCACTGCGCCACAAATAGAACACTGGAAGCCATCTTTTACATATCTGGTGGCATATTTGATATTGCGAGTGCTGTAAGCTGATGACATGATTGGCATCCAAAGAACTGGGTCAGAGGTCTCAGGAGAAAACAGGAGGAGCCAAGGGTCCAGATCAGACCAAAGGTCATGGAAACATAGAAACTGAGTGAGCCAGAAGGGACCTCCTGGGTCATCTAGTCTGACCCCCAGCTCCAGCCAGCTCCACTCATGACACACCTACCATGTGCATGTCCAGCCTATCCTTGAACACCCTCACCAGCGGGGCCTCAACCGTCTCCCATAAAAGCCCATTTCATACCCTTGGGATCCTAACCATCAGGAAGTACCTCCTGGCATCCAGTTTGAAGCTGGGTTCCCTGAACTTTACTCCATTTGTGTCCTGCCTTCCTCCGCAGGGGAGAACAGGTCTCTCCCCACCTCCGTGTGACACCCCCTCACATACCTGCATGTTGCCAACAGATCCCCTCTGAGTCTCCTCTTCTCCAGGCTGAAGAGACCCAGTCCCCTCGGTCTCACCTCAAAGTCCAGCACCGTGTGTCCCACAGTGGCTAACAGATGGTTCTGGGAGTCCACAAATGAGACAAAGCTGCTGCCACTCACCAGAAACTGCTGCTCAGTGGAAGAATGCCCTGAAATATGGATGTTAATTGGAAAGGGTTGACCTTACCTCCCTTTTCCTGATTCTGGCCTGGTGGTTTCTGAGAGAAGGCATCCTTCAGAAGTGACAATCCAAGTTGGGAATGGCTGCCTAGGTGCTCTGGAGCTCAACTGAAGGTCCTTGTGTCACGCTAGGAAGCCCTACACGGCTTGGGACCAGAATGCCCGATGAAGGGGGCCCTTCTCTGTCTTAGCCCGCATGTGTGATGCAGAGGCTGACCCAGCACTGACTTTACTAACCTTTCAGCACCAGATTAAGATGCCTCCTTGCCGAGGCATATACCAGCTGCAAATAGCACCTACGGGTGAGGGGTGTTTCTTTTTTTAACAGGCCTAGCAGGATGGCCTGGCTGTAGTTCTTTAGCTGTTAAAATGTGGCTGCATTGTGCTGTTCTCTGCTGTTCCATTTTTATATTGTCTTGACTATCATTGTTCACCATCCAGATTCTTCTCTGGAGCATCACATGTCCCATTCCACAAGAAAGATGCTCTTTGAGGGTTTGTGGGTGTATCTAGACTGGACATGTCGAACCCTTTGCAGGCTGCAGGCTGAATTCCACTTCAGGGAACCCTTGGGTGGGGCAAAAGGCAAAAGAAGAGGCCCAAAATACCAACAACGCCAGAATATTGTAGCTTGAAGTTACTCCTGCCAGTAGCAGAGACTCCAGAGATGCATTTCAGCCTTCCAGATGTTCCTTCTTTAAAGGAAACCTGCACTATCTCAGAAGCCACCTAGTAATGGAAGGCCCGGGAAAATGTGGGCTGACCTGCGGAATTCCAGAGAGCTGGATTTGGCCCACTGGGCCTGAGCCTTCGGTCCTTATTACCCAGGAACATTTCCATACATCTGTGAAGTTTGTTATGGAACTCTGATCATTATATGGCTTGGGACCATAACGCTTAGCACAGAGCCTCTCCTGACCACAATCCACTTGGACACTATGTTCAACAACTGGGCCCTTCCTCTGAGTGCCAGGTCCGAGGGCGGCACAGAGGACGGCAAGAAGAGGGAGGGCCTTCTTTGTGATGGCCCCGTCATCCATGGGAAGATCTCCTGGCACCAGCCTTGCCATCTTTTCAGTGCCAGGACTGGATCTCCTTCATGCTGAGACTTTTAAAGATTTATGGGGCTATCCAAGGACTTGAAGCAATTACCCATTCCAAGCATTTTCACAGGGCTGCTCTCTGCCATGTGTTGTTTTAACTCTTCTCCAATTTATTTTAAAAACTTGATATATTCATTTTACAAATAAAGTATTTTAATACATTGCTTTTACGAACTGCTGTAAACCACCCAGGGCTCTTTGGCTATGAGACATGATAGACACAAACAAACAAATGAAGGGAGAAGTTGACGGTCGCTCTACACACTTCTGCCAAGATTTCCTCCTCTTCTGCATTGTCAAAGCCCTGGCGACTCCCCGGTAGCACCCCAAAGCTGGAGTATTGCGAACACTCTCTGCTTTCATGTAATTCTAATTATTTACATTATCCAGAGGTTCCCTGCAGTGCTTTTAGCTGGGCAAACTGCCTGCCTTCCCTTGCCAGCTCTTGGAGGAAGCCTGCAACAGCAGACTGCAAAGTGGAGATATTTTCGGTTAGGAACGCAAGCCAACTTGCGTTTTTCACCAATGAGTTCAAGCATCGGCAGGGTAAACAGCAGCTCAACGGCATGGCTGAATTAATGTGTAAGACAAATTAGAAGATGAATGCACTCTTGTCATGTGCAAATCAATACTCAAACAATCATGTGAGTTAATAAAGTATTGTTGAACAAGCTTACTGAATTATAGTTAATATCTTGTCCCATAATCAGTGTGCAGGACTTGATGCTCCAACAAGAAGCTCTGAATGGCTGGCAGAGGCCCAGCTAGGAAGTCGTGAGCGCTATATTTCACCACAATGGAATGTTCTAGGTAATGGAAGATTCCTTCGTCTGGCCGGGAAATGCCAAATCGCAGAACCACCCAATCAAAACGAACATGATTTACAAAACCCATTTATTTCCCTCTTCTGCACCATGCTCACATTAAGCCAGTGTGGAAAGAGGGCATTTCTCCTCCCTATTGAATTTTGCAAGATTGGCAGTTGGTTAATGACGAAAATATTAGTCGTTTTTCACATAGGAACTCTACTACTATTGTTATTGTTCTTATTGCATTAATTTATACCACTTTCCCCAAATGAAATGCATCCAGTGATGCAAAACTATGTGCTAATCAAAACTGTCACTTAATGTAAGAATATTCAGGGTATTCCAGTCAGTCAACCAACCATGTGTGTTATTGCAACATAAAGCCGCAAATGTCAAACTTTGCACCACAGAGTTCCATGATCCATTCAACTTTTTCATTCTTTTTTCTGAACCAAAAGGAGATTGTATGAGCCATGAGACTTGGGTGAAATGTTCCTTTAGCACCTTCCCCTCCAATCATTCCACCCCGCACCCCAAGCTCAAAATCCCAAGGAATTTTTTTCAACCATTTGCCAGATAGCAAACATACAAGGATTTTGTATTTAAATTTTAGCCCTGGGAGAGAAAATCAGCTGAAGCTCAGTGATTTTGCTCAAATGGTTGAAAGGGAAAGAACTGAGTAGCAATTCTACTCCCATTTGGGCCTCCTCCTCCATCTCCATTGCCTTCTTCCGTAATTACAAAGAATTATGATTTGCTTGTCATGTGTATTTTTTCTGGAAAACTATTTTTCCCTTGGTTCGGCTGTTAACTGTACAGTGCAGGTGGTGTGGCCAGCAAAATGGATTCACAGAAAAGCCTACACATGTGAACCTGGCACATCCCTACACAGGTTGTCAAGAATGCTTGCTTGCTAGTTGTGAAGATGTGCCTGACCCACCGCAACCCCATGGACAGCGCTCCTCCAGGCCTTCCTGTCCTCCACCACCCCTTGAAGTCCACCCAAGCCCACACCCACTGCCCCACAGACCCCATCCAGCCATCTCATCCTCTGCTGTTCCCTTCTCCTTTTGCTGTCAATCGTTCCAGCATCAGGGTCTTCTCCAATGAGTTTTTTGGCCTTCTTATTAGGTGGCCAAAGTCTTTGAGTTTCATCTTCAGTATCTGGCCATCTAAAGAGTAAAGAATACCCCATACCATTAATCTCTTGATTTAGAACTGAATCAAGAATCTGAATTCAGGATCTATGCACTTCTAGGAAAGTATGGATGGTGTAAAATCCATTTCGCTTCCCTTTTCCAGATTGTCAGATGGTTTTTATTCCATTATCCACTTATTGACAGACTTGGAGTTTGCACAAATCATTTCATAAGTGATTTTGCATGAAAATACGCAAATCCCCCTTACAGACACAAATCCCTGAAAAATGCACATTGCCATGCCTTAGTGTATGGGGAAAATCCAGATTTGGTCAGCATTTTTCATGTTATTTGGAACTGGAATAAAATTATGGATATTTTTTTAAAGAACTGCTCATCCCTGGAACCCATGCAAATTGGATTTTCAGAAATGCAGCTCATTTGCACAGGTTGTGAACCCTCCCCGCCCCCCACTGTTGGCAGGTCCATCAGCTCGGAGAACATCTCTGTTTCCATCCTACACTACCCACATGAGAGCTGCCTTGGAGTTCAGTGCTGAACCACGCTTAATAATAGAAGGGGATTTGTGAAAATCATTATGAAAAGGCAAAATCCATATACAGAGGTCAAACATCTATTCCTCAGCCGAAGCAAACTCGGTCGCAATGACTAATCAGTAGGCACTACCAGATTATTTTTCCTTCTTACATAATTGCACTGTTTATTGGCTACAACACTTTTTAATGTAATTTATTCGGCAACGTTGACACTGATGCATGGCCCGAATGTGCAACGCCTTTGGCTTCTCTTCCACTGGATGACGTGATCGTGTGCCCTGTGAATGAAAAGAAAAATTGATCAACATTTCCGACGCTTACTAAAGCACAGAAGAAAGAGAGAAAGAGCGAGTTGGAAAGTGCATCATTCCTTCCACACTTGGTGCAAAACTAGACTTGACTTTAAAAATATAGCTAGCATCGGCCAGTGACTGATTCATTTTAATAGGGCGTTGTCTGTCAGTACAGACTGAAAACACACGAGACCAAATCTGGATTGTGAGCATAGTGGGAAGCCCAGGGACTCCTTACACCACGTCGAGGGCACCGATCCGGATCAGGTCCCCCTTACTTTTGACTACTTTTGAGGAAAAAGAGATGCCGACTCGAGCCACATCTGTCTGTTCATGCATAGTCTGAAGGACAGTTTGGGCAATCAGGAGACGAGATGATGGCCAAGTGGTCTGGATCGTGTACCTGTCAATATCACAGAGAATTTGGGAGGCACATTCAATTCTATGCAAAACATGACATGGGATCTTGCTGGGTCATCACATATAGTATGAAGTCTTACACTATTCCTGGACCCCCGATGGCTGCAGTACCATTGAGCATGGTAAGAAAGGTATTACCTGATGGAATGCCTGTCCGAACCACCATCTGCTGGACACTATGGCCAAGGTCTGGAGCCTGCCTTCAACTGCCGTCTCCACGGTTGGTGGCGACAAGGAGCAGGGGCTGATCAGTGGTGGCCCCCTCCCCACGTTCTGGAGCAATTTCCCCACTGATGCCCACCTGCCACCAAGCCTGCTATCTTTTGGGCGCCGGGGTAAGGCTTTCCTCTGCTGCAGGGGATTAAATGTATTTACTGGGGTTGTGTTAGTTGTTTAGTCAGGTTCCATCAGGTTTAATTTTGCTTAAGTTATTGGCATTTTATGTGAGTTTTAGCATGTGCTCTTAAATTTTTGTATGGCATTTTCCCCCTCAATGTTTTACACTGTGGTGTATTTTCAGATGGGTTTTAATTAATTGTTGTAAACCCCCCAAAGAGAGGGAGCTATTGGCTGGTATATGGGGGTGGGGGGAGAGAGAGAGAGAGAGAGAGAGAGTCCATTCTAAAATTCCAGACCTCCATCTTCTCATTTAGATACCTACAAAGATCTGTCCTTAGGTGCTGAGCTCAAGTCAGACTTTATTATTGTAAATATTGATACCTTCCGCTCCCTTTTAAACAATCCTGAAGAATATGGCAACCCATAGGGAAAACTGGGAGGCAGGTGGCGCAGTGGGTTAAACTGCTGTGCTGCTGGGCTGGTTGATCGAAAGGTCGCACAACAGGGTGAGTTCCCGTTGCTCCGTCCAGCTCCTGCCAACCTTGCAGTTCGAAAGCATGCAAATGCAAGTAGATAAAAAGGTACCACTTTGGTGGGCAGGTAACAGCGTTCCGTGCATCTCGGTGTCTAGTCATGCCGGCCACACAACCATGGAGACTGTCTGCAGACAAACACTGGCTCCCTCGGCTAGGAAACGGAGATAAGCACCGTCCCTAAGAGTCAGGCATGGCTGGACTTAACGTCAAGGGGAAACCTTTACCTTTTAGGGAAAACCAACCATGTTCCACACACTGCAAATGTTCAGTATACCTTCCAAACCTCAGGGAAGGAATGCAGGACCACGGCACTCATTCCCCATGCAAGCAACACAGTACTTGAGATGTTGCAACAAAGAACTGAGAAAAGCCTGGTGAGGAAAGGGTTAAGCAGAAGGTTGAGGGAAAGGTTAACAAAGAGCTTAGGCCTGAACAGAGAAAATCTTAATGAATGTGAAAGGTCATTGCTCCCAAGAGATAGAAAAGAAGGAAGCTTGCTTGTTGATAAAAGTTTGCTTGATGGTAAAGGATGGAATGACTATCAGAAAATGCAACCTTACCAAAGCAAATGCAAATTCCTTTGTCTTACCAGGAGTTAAACCAGTCAGGACAATGAAGACTGCCAAAAGGGCATAAAGGGTGTTCTTGTTACTACCTCTGAATGGTATTAACCTCTGGCATGCGAGACAATAAATACTTCCTCTTAGTATTTTTGTGTGGCAAGTACTTTACTTTGAAAGGGCTTCCCGTTAGCCTCTCCTGGGACTAATTTTGGAGTCTCATGGCATGCCTGATGTTGAATGAGAAATGCCCTGCTGCTCAAGCTGGATTCCAATATGGGACCATATTGCAAATACATTTCTGGGGGTGGAAACAGAAAGATTTCTTGTAGGCAAAGGTCTGCGAGAAGGGTGAATGATATCTCTGTCTATTCCATCTGGTCACAGAACACATCATCAAGAAAGCTGGATTGGGATCAGAGGAAGAGAGTGAAAATGGGTGGAATAATTTAAGACATACAAGCGGTCCCATATTACTGGCAAAGAGTAGCAATGAATTGAAACAACACCTGAGGAAAGTCAGTGAAGAACTGCACCTAAACACGACAAAAACAAAATTCACAGCAACAGGACCATTGCACAATTTAATGCCAAGAGTGAATAAACTGAAATTGTGAAAGATTTAGCATATTTTGGCTCAGTCATCAGTTTGAAGGAAGACTGTAGCCAAGAAATTAGAAAAAGACTGAGACTCACAAAGGCAGCAATGAAGGAATCAGAAAAGATCGTCAAATGTAAGAATGTTTCACTGGAGACTAAGCCAAGATCATCCACACTAGTGGATTCTTGATCAGTATGAATAGATGTGAGAACTGGACAGTGAGGAAAGGTAACAGGAAGAAAAGGACACATTCCAAACATGGAACTGGAGGAGAACATTGCAAACACCCTGGAATGACAGAAAGATGGGCCCACATCAAACGGGCCAGAACTTTCTTTGGAAGCAAACTGACCATGTCATACCTTGGGAGCACCATGGGAAGACAAAATTCCCTGGGGATGACAGTAAGGCTGGGGAAAGTGGAAGGCAGAAGGAAAAGTCCAAGTGTGCACTTGATCGATTTCACAGAGGAAGTCACTGCCTTGAACTTAGAAGCTGAGCAGGGAAGTCAAAGTCAGGCCAATCTGGAGAACATCCATTCATAGGGGTCACCATAAATTGGAGAGGACTTGGCAGCATATTATCAACAACAAGAACAACAACGGCTAGCAAGATAATAAAACAATAAAATGCTTATTTTAAATATGACTGTTAAAATGGTAAGAAAAAGGAGGCCACTGTTTCACAGATAAAATGCCGGGGAGTTTAAAACAGAAGGAGTACTTCACAGAACAGTATCTTAACAGCTCAGCAGATCACATGCTTGCCAAAACAGAAAGGTCTTTGCCCAGTGGTGTAAGGTTCAAAGTCACATTTCCCTAAGAAGGGACAGTATAGCTGACCTTGGGATGCCTTCTTCACCTCAGCCTCACTCAGTTCTAGGGATGCGCAAGAGCCCCATTTTAGCTCACAAATCAGTTGAAAATGCGCCATTTTCTCTGAAAATCCTTGCAAATATCTGAAGGTGTCCTCATGTCAACACAAAGTGCACTTGAAAAATGCAAAGCTTTCTCAAAATGCACACAGCTCTTCAGATATGCACATTCTAAATCACTGTCACTTCTACCCAGAGAGGAAATCTACCCGTGGTTGGAAGTTTGTGCATGTCTGGGATCGCTTGTGCAATTCTGGCATTCAGCAGCTGTTCATTTTATGCAATTTTCCTTTTCGTGTAAAATGAAAAGTGAATGCAAATGCAAACGCAAATCGAGGGGCAGGCTGGCATCTGACGAGCTTGAACATCACTCATTTGCTCATCTCTACTTCTCAGGCGTTGCTGGAGCACAGAGTAAACTTCCTCCGGAAGATACTAATGAACAGATAAGCTCCTGTGCAACAGGGATGCCTTTTTCTTATCAGTCTCCCACCACGTAGAGCAGAGGTGTAGAACCTCGGTTCCACAGGCCACATCAGGCCTCCTTGGGGTCCCAGCCCAGCCCTTATATGGTCACCATCCCTTCCCCTCATCCCTAGCTGGGTGATGTTCAGGTCTTTGCAGTAGCTTTTCCATCTTCCATGAATTACACTTCCCTAGGCTTAAGAGCTGCAAGCTAAAACATGCAGGCGTGTTTTGATATTTGTGGTCTTCTCAGTCCCATCTGTCAGTGAAGTTCAACCCGAGAGCTACTCCGATCCCTGAAAGAGGTTCGGCAATTCCGATGTGGAACTTCAGATCATACCCGATCTGTTGAATTGGCTCCTGGAGAAGACTGCAAGCCAGGGAAGTGGTAAGAGCGAAGGAAGTCACCTGTGGGAGTCAGTCTGGTGCAGTGGAGCCAGCTGGGAGACTTTGGGCCAATCCCAGACTCTCAGCCCACGTAAGGGTATAAATATAATAAATAAACAAACACTCCTCTAACAGACTGCTCACAGCCTCCTAGACCAGAGGATGTTTCCAGACATGTTTCAAAGGCGAGCCGCACCGAGCGGATCGCAGTTGTCCAGTGGTGATCCAGTTAAAGCACACATCACCCAGTTAAAGCACACATCACCCACTTAAAGCACACATCTTAGCTTTTTTTCTGCAGCTTGGCTACCAAAAAAAGCAAAAGGAGACATAAAGTAAACATGACAAGGCAAGGAAACAACAACATTATTTAGGCTCTTTGAAGAAGGTTCGTATCAGACATCAGATTAACCCAGGAACTACAATACTGGCTTCTTTCTTCTTTTATGTAGTCCTTTGTTCCTGGGAAATCTGTAACGCCAGGATACTTTTGGTGCAGCTCGCTTTTTTGACAAAAGAAATCTCTCTCTCTCTCCCCTATGAAAAGCCATTCTTCTCTGCTCTCGTTTACCGATGTGCTGAAAAGTCAATTGCGCTCCCTTTTCCTTCTTATCTAAAGCCCTTTTCAATCAGTATTGTTATAAGTGGGGTGTAAAGCTGCCGTGATAAATAGTTCTGTGTGTGGGTGTCATAACTGAACAACCTGAAGGTTTGCTCGGGGAAAGACGCACTCAGGCCCCTGCGACCACCGTGTTCAAAGTCTTGGAAGGAGCTCTGGCAGACATGTTCGCAGAGTTTTGGGTTCAGCAGCATAGAAAGAAGGGTAGCTCATTTAGCAACTGCGGGAACAGGCAAATGGCTTCCTTGACTGCCATGCCACCAACCAGCCGATGGACCAGTTGCTGGGGAACTTGGTCAGTGGAGGGCCGTTGTGCTCCTTTCTTATCTGTGGAATCCTGCGTGCAGCTGGTCACTGTGTGAGATGAAGCCTCGGTGTAATGAAGAATTGGCCAATCCAGAGCCTTGGTGGGGGAGGTGGCCTGTTCCTGAAGCACCCCGGCTTCTTGGGGCAGGTCTGGGTACCACCTGGAAGTCTCTGATGCTGTATGTATGGAGCGCACACACGTTCCTCCCCACAGCCTGTTCCACTTCCATTCTGCCCCTGTGCTTCTCAATGACCCACAAAGGTTCAAAGAGGACCATTCTCATGGACAGAGGGGCAGAAGAAGAGATGGTAGGATGTGCAGATTCCTCTGGCCTTTCTCTCATTCATCCCCATCCGCTGCCAGTGAGCTAGAGGGGCTCAGAGGCTCATGTGAGGGAAGAATCCTTTGTGTGGGGAGGGGGACTGGGAAAAGGATGCAAAATTACCTCTGCCCTGGTAGCCCAGCAAGGCACAGGGCTTTTGGAAGCCCCCAAGCTCAGGGGCATGTTTACTGGGGATCCATCCCATAGGCTTGGCCCCTAAAGCAGAGAAACCCAAGGATACCCTGTGCCTCTCCTGCAAGTTGTCACTGTGGTCTTACAGGTCCACCCTATTTCTTCCAGACATGGAACCTGGTTTGGGGCCATGGACTGCAACACCAGGGAATGAAGCAAAGACGCTTCTTTTCTCCCAGTCATTTTACAGATCCAGTTTCTAGATTGTTGTAGCCGTTTTATCTATTTCTGTGCTGTTTACTGTTTGGGATTGGACTGTATGTTATTCCTTTAAATATCCGCATTGTGTTTTGTATTTTCCCCTGTTTCTATGGCATTTCAGCCCAGAGAACATCTGTTGATGGTGGATTAGCAACTTGAAGAAGTCAATAAATGCAAGAAATATTTAAGGCCTGTTGCATTTCACTATCGCTCTGCATGAACTGAGCATGTAACCTTGAAAACATGCCGCACAGTCCAGCAGGAGTGGAGAACCAGGAGTGGGGAGCCATCTGCCTTTGGGAGAAGCTCGCCAGGAGATTATTTTCTTCTGCAACACCATCACTAGGCAGCACTGCACTTAGTTTTGGGCGGAGATGGAGGTTTCGTGCTACTATTTTGTTGTCCGAGCAGAGCAGCTGAGTTCTTGCCTGGATTCTTGACTCGTGCATCCTCAAATGCTTCCATGACATCTGGTCCTTTCACCAAGGAAGCCCAAAGCTTCTCAGTAGGTGGGAAGCCACTAGATTTCTGACTTGATTGTCTCTGTACTTTGCCACTCCTCCATACTAGGACATCTGACACGACCCTGTGTGTTCTCCAGTCATGTCAAAGGGTCTACTTTGGTAGGATTAACATTAGATGAAATCCACAGGTTGCCTCATTCTATGGCAAGTGCCCTATGAGGTGCTTGAACCTCATAAGCCATGAGATGCCCAGCAGCGCTGGTTTGAGGTTTGGGGCAAGAAGTCCTCAGTTGGCTTCCCTCCTTCCGTAAGTCTACCTTCTTCCCAGAATTGCCACCAGATGAAGTTTTTCTTCCTTGTCTTCAGTGATGCTACCAGCTGGCAGGCAGAGAACTAGTGAGCATGTAACACTGGTGTCTCCTGATCACCTTCCGATCACCACCATGGTCTGTGCCAGACCAGGAGAGGGGTGTGGGCAGCCTGCAACAATGCACGGGAAGAGGAGGTCCAGGGACCTCTGGCCAGGAGGCCCTCTTCTGTGGTGCAAACCTTCTGGAGTTGGCCTGCCATGCTTTGCCTTGACAGCTTGTGCCTCAGAGCAGTGACAGCTACGAATGAGAAGGGACTTCAGAGAAACCAGAGCATCTGTATTCATTTCCAGGCCTACACTGCCAATTTGGGCCCAGGGTTTCCAATTGCCAGGCATGAGTTCTTCGTTCTGCATCTGTGTTTCTGTCTCTAAAGGGCTCGGAACGGCAGAGCAGATCCCCAGCCAGTCTTGGCCTACTCCTTGCCATTTCTCACTCTCCGTGATCTTGCACAGAATTGTAAAACAGTGGCTGATCTCTTGCAATTACACACTGTGTACTTTCTTGTGATTAAATAGCAAGCGACATTTTGGAACCCAGGGGCTTATTTTCCTTGCCAAAATAATCTTCTCATTATGACAACCCCTGCCTGTCCTTAAATACTCCTCCAGAGTAGAGTGATGCATTTATTGGAGGGTGATTACAATTTTCTTTTGGCCATTTAGCTTCTCCAAAGCCAATCTGGCTTCATAATGAGCCATGACATTATCTCCTTGACAACTCTATCTCTCCCTCCCCGCCACCCCATCATCTAGTCCTGAAGGAACTCATCAAAGACAAGACTGGAAAACGCATTGGCTCTTGGCTAATTTGGCCAGCCGTCGAGTTTCCATATGTGACTGGAGATCCAAAGAGTTCCTTTATGCAAGCAAAATTGGATATTTGAACGAGGCTTGTCGTCCAATTTTGCCATAAGCTAAATGTCAAGGCAAATTTGCAACAATCCTGCTTGGATGGAAATTCTCATAGGTGGGCATTCTTATACTGCCAACACATTTATGAATAATACTTGCACATTTATGCAGCAGTTTAAGATGTTGATAGCATTTCCTTGATATTGTCTCTGCACAGACCTTTGTAAGTTTGTTTTGTTAAGCCGTGTTCCAGAAGGAGGTGAAGCTTTCCCAGTGCGGTGGCTTTCCTAAGGTCACCAGTGGGTGGATTTCTTGATTCATAGATCCACTTCTTAGTCACTAAACTGCCAGCTGTCATCTAAAGCAGCATTCCTGAGAGCTGATGAAGAAGGAAGGTTTGGAAAGGGACGGCACCTTCTGGAAATTCTTGAAGCCATTGTGAGCTGCACCTACACACACCTTTCCAAATATCCCTCCAGTTCGGAAAGATTCAGTGATGTCTACCATTTCCTCTTCTCCAGGATTTTCACAAATGCACATTTTTAAAAGAAAAAAAAATCCCCCTGGCTCATTGATCAGAAGATAAAACAGCAGCTCAACCCAGACGTTTAAGCTCTATTTTTCCTCCAAAGCCAAAGCAGTTGAGGAAGTGTGACAAATCTGGACATTTGTACACAAGTCAAGCTAGAAATCGGGAATGAGACAAACATGAGACCATGTCCAACCATTTGGAGATATCTTCCAGAGTTTGGTAAAAATCCCTGAGCCAATTCAGAACTTCTCTCTGGGAATTTTGCTGCTTCCTCCACCACCCCATGATATTCCTGTACATTCTTTTAGGAGGAGGAATATAAGGGTCACCATTCCCAAAGTTCCTTGGCCAATGGAAGGTTCAAACATGGTGCTGAGAAGCCTTCAAGGATTACCCTTGACTTGGGTTGTTTGTTTGGCTATCATTTTCCACCCTTTTCCTCTGAGAGGGGAAAGAGGACCAGCCTAGACACTAATACTGAAATTCTCCAAGGGTTGGTCCTTTGGTATCCAAAGAATATCAACCATGGGCAAGAGGAAGGTCCAGCAAGGTTGGGGGAACCACCAACATCTTTCTGGAGAAAACCAAGAGTGGCTTAATGAAGACTGAACATGCTCGGAGGAAATACTGAGTGTCGGGATGGGGGGAAGCAACGGGGGTGGAATGAATAGCTGGTTCATCAACATCTGGATGGAAGCACATCCCACTGTAACAGCTTGTTGCCAGTCCCACTGGAACGACAATAAATCCAACTGGTATATTTTTAGCTGAGCCGATTTGAGTTGCAGAATAGACAGTCTAGAAAGGGTTGAGGTTACAAGTGGCGACAGCCTTTTGACTGCATCTTACAGCCTCGGGAAAAGGGAAAGGTCAAACGCACAAGACAGGCATGGACTAACTCTAGCTGGCATCAAGCAGATGGTGCAGGGAAATTGCCTGGCTGACTCTGGCATTGTGCTCCTTTTGCAGGTTAAGCAGCATTACTTCTGCTTAACAGTGAGATTCAGCCTCATTCTTGTATTTATTTTTAACAGATGAGCCATACAGCCTGGAGGGCCTCCGAGGTTGTTATCTTAATAGCGAGTAATCTTTGCAAGAAAAAATAGGAGCTGGAAAGGAGAGGCACATGGCTCCCTCCTGTTGCCTGCCAACACGAATCCTGCTCCAGAAGATCTTTGATGCCCTTCCTCAGCCCCGCAGAGGTCCTCTTCAGTGCTGTTCTCCAAGCTGCAAAGAAAATGACCTTGGGGGGCCAATCACCCCTTGCCTTTCTCCCTGCAGGGCTGCGGCACGCAGAACTATCCCGATATTGATTGCTCCACTGCCCGGAGAACTTCTGTGCTGCTGCTAACCACCCAGAAGAGACATAGCAGTGCACCAGGGAATGGTGGCATGGATGACTCCTTCCCATGGTCTCCCTGTGTGAACGCCTGTCCAGAGCTGGGTTTCCCCTTATCCTTTTCAAACAACAGTTCATTTCCTTGCAAAAATGTTATTTATCACCCATTCAAGGGTAACAAACTAGAGCCACAAGAAGGGGAGTCTCTGTGCATGAATGAAGTCATCCATAGAAGCCAAAGTAGAAGCTGCTTCTGACAACCCTCCTTCTCAGTAGCCCTGGGCCCCACACCCTGGGTGTATCCCTCTGGAGAAGGGCTAGCCTCCCAGATCGAGTAGGCCCCTTTAACATGACATTGGGTCATGGGGTCAGGGACTGGACTGGGCTCCTCCTCCTCCTCTACCTTGTCCCCAACTCTCCCAAGCCCTGTCTGCTCCCATGGTCTGCTCAAGCACCTGGAGATGTTGACCTTGAGATAACCTCTCCTCCTTCACCTTCTCCACTTCCACACTCCTTGTTCCCTGGCCTTCCCAGTTCATGCCCAAAGAGTCAGTGCCACCCTGAACCTGGAAAACGCGGCAAGAAGACCTGCCTCTTCCATTCCCGACTTTGCCTGTGCAATGCCCACTTTTGCCTTTGATCCTGCCCACTGCAGGAATTCAGTCCTTGGGCTCACGAAGCTCCCTTGGCCCTCTGACAGATGCAGCAGAAATAAAAGTCTATTTCAGTTAATTAAACAGTTTCAGCCCTTGGGGATAACAAAGAGATAACAGAGCATTGGAGAAATGGAAAAGCAAAAGTTAGACCTGTCATGGGACACTGCAGAGACTCTGCTGGGAGATACGTTACATACACACTGCCATTCAGCTCCTCAACATCCCAATTAGCACACTGCATCTAAATAGAAATAGCTTTGCTCTCTCAGTTCCAGTGATCTCTTTATTTTCACTAGGAAAACTAAATACCACATTCTGTTGAGTTGAGAGCAGATTAATTCTAACCCAATGCAAAAACAGCCATGTACACCAGCAAAATGCACACAAGGTCATCTGTCTCCTCCCATGGTGTAGTCATGTTTGTACTAGCTCCAATTCTGCCTAGGTGCATGGTGCAAGGCCAGGTCCTGGATGCAGCAGGAATATCTGGAGCCCTAGCCCTGACTGTGGAAAAGCACCCTGGACTCGCAACACCCTTCCTGTACTTTCACTACCAGGGGAGCATTCCTGGGGTGAGAAGGGGAGGCGAATGGCTGAGCACGGAGGAGAGTCAAGTTGGAAGGGCCAAGAAGGCCATGAAGTCCAAACCCCAGCCCAATGCTGGGCTCCAAGCTAAGCCATCCCTCTCAGATGGCCGTCCAGCTGCAAGGAAGACCTGAAGCGAGCAGGCGATCCCCTTGCTTTGGGCCACCCTTCTCCCTCGCTGCCTTCTTCTCCATCTGGAGGACTGCTGGAAGGACCTTGCTCTGCAGGGGCCCACTGGCAAGACAAGACAGCCAGGGCTCGCTGCTCTGCTTGGCCATTGCAGCCTGCCTGTTCTCCTGCCCCTTCCCTGAGCCCAGGCAACCATGGGGTGAGGAGGAACAGGAGCAGGAGGAGGAGATGCTGCTGCCGGCCAGATCCCGGCCTCTCCACCTGCCAAGCAAGCAAGTGGCAGCAACAGTGAGCAAGTAGCCAAGGTGCAAGAGCAGTTGGTGAAAACAGCACCAGAAAGACGGACTCGTGGAGGCAGGAGGGCCTTTGTGGTTCCTGGACGAGTGGCTGGCATTGGACGAGGGACAGAACACCCCTGCCAATGGTCTGCTTTTGAAGCCGGGCCCAGGGCTGCCCGGTTTGCTCGTGGGAAGTGCCCACACAACGATTACCAGGCAGCCCAGCAATTATCTAATGCAATTATCTTGCATTACTGACATTTTCCACATATGTCAATAATAACAAAGCAACATGGGCGCCTGGGATTGCAATAATAGCTTCTCTTTTTGACACATCGCACCAGTTTTCAAGCTGTGAGGCAAGTTTGCCATGGATGACAGAAACAACTTTTTTCCTCCCCCACAACACCTTTCTGCAAATAGGGTGATAAGTAAAGTTATTTTAGGAAATGTTGGAGGGTTATCGTGGCATCTCAGCTCTTCTTTAGAACTGTTCTCTCTTGAGTTAGCAAACGTCACAAATTTACTTGCCATTCCCCACAGGCTCCTGGATTTAAAAGTGTTTGAAACTTTGAAACTTGCATAGTTTGTCGCCTGATCATTTTCACACTGATATCTGTGCAAGTACCTGTCTGTGTGGAGGCTTTGCACCCCCAAAGAGGAGGGAGGGAGAAAAGGAAGGAAGGGGCCAGATTGGAAGGCCCTCAAGGCATGCAAAAAACTCCTGCTTCCCTTTTTAAGAATTTCTGCCTCCCCGAAGTACCCATGGTGGACAATGGTAGCAGAGGGTAATTCAGAGACATAGAAAGAGAGCGAGCCAGAAGGGACCTCCTGGGCCATCTAGTCTGACCCCCCAGCTCCAGCCGGATCTGCTCATGACATGCCCACCATGTGCATGTCTAGCCTATCCTTGAACACCCTCACCAGTGGGGCCTCAACCACCTCATGTGGAAGCCCACTCCACACCCCTGGGGTCTTAACTGTCAGGAAGTGCTCCCTGGCATCCAAATTGAACCTGGGTCCCCTGAGCTTTGCTCTGTTGGAGCACGTCATGCCCTCCTCTGCAGGGGAGAACAGGTCTCCACCCACCTCCGTGTGACACCCACTCACATGCCTGTATGTCGCCAACAGATCCCCTTGGAGTCTCCTCTTCTCCAGGCTGAAGAGGCCCAGTTCCCTCAGTCTCACCTCATTTGGCATCCTCTGCAATCCGGCCACCATCTTTGTGGCCCTAAGTCAGCTGCACTGACTCCAGCCTGGCTATATCCTTCCTGTAATCTGGAGCCCAGGACCTTTGCTTTGCTGGAGCTAAGGGTTGGTCCAAAGGGCCGCAGAACATTTATGGATGCTTTTATTCCTCTGTGCCCAGTTAACTCTCCTACAAACCTTAAACCCCTGAAATGGCAGAAAGTAAGTAAGTAAGTAAGTAAGGAAGGAAGGAAGGAAGGAAGGAAGGAAGGGCTTCTTCACACTTAAAGACTTGTGTGTGAGAGCAGAGGCTCAGCTGGGGGAAGTCACCTGTGGGCCCAGTTTCTCTTCTTCCACTCAAGACAGTTTGAAGGGTTGATAAAGAACTGGACTTAAACTGAATCTCACTCCACCCCTGGCTCCCAATTGAGGAAAATGGTTTAACACAATGTAAAGCATCTTTAGCATGTTGCAGATTGGATGGATGAGATGGTTTGAATTAATTATTACCTTGCTGGAAGAATGTTTGGAAATCTTTGCTCTAAATGCATCCCAATAAACAAACAGTGCTTGACTCCATGAGAAAGTTCCCATCTCTAGTTCCTCAGCACTCCGATCTTGTTTGTTCAGCTTTGTGTCTTCCTCCTCACTCGCATCTCCCATCTTGTCTGATAACTTTCTCAGGGCTTTCCACTGGTATTATTCTCAGACTTTTACTGATTTTGAGACTTTTACTGATATTGTTGGTCGGATCCTCTCAGTTATGCTGTTAATTGAAAACACTCAAACAAGTGGCATCTGATGGTTTATTTTGGTTCCCCCACACATCAATGTACAGATCTGCATAACTCATTCTCTCTCTCATATAATCATATTTCCCGTGGCCTCATCTCATTTCCATGTATCTTTATGGTACCAATATCCAACTTTCTGATGAAACAAGATATGGTTCTATTATGGAAGATCAAAACTGTGTTCAAGCTCCTCTGGTATTCCTTTCCTTTCGTCTCCCTGCCTTGTCCACCTCGAGTTTTTGGGGAATACTTCATCTGCAAAACATCTCCTCCCACCTCCCCACAAACAGATGGTCCACTGTAACTTCAGTAATAATACTGATTGGCGGAAGAGTGAGAAAGATGAGCAAAGATCATAGAGAATCGCACAGCGGTATATTTCATTCATTCACAGTGCAATTGGATACTTACCGACTTAATTGCATTCAGTGGGGTTTCCTTGCTGGCAAGTACATATCGGAAGTTAGTCCCTTTCACTTACAAAGCCAACTCTCTCCTTTCTACACCCCACCAGAGCAGCATAGCAGAGTTCAGTAGTATTAAAATATAACTGGCATAGTGTAGTGTGGATGTATGAGGATGTTTCCATTCACAAACCATTCTATGATGCTCCCAACCGGATCATGAAATGAGCCTGCATTTTCTCTGAAAATGTTGCCAACTCCTGAGCTTGCACTCACATTCTCAGAATGTGTCTGTGGAAAAATGCATCGCTTTCTCAAAATACACAGTTCTTTCAAAATGTGCAGCTTTGAAATCGCTCATGCTTTCATCGGTGGGGAAGCTGTACGATATGGGGTGGGGTTATGCAGCATTCACATTGATAGCTGTTTGCTTGTGCAATTCTCCCACTTGGCCGTACAAACCAAGGAGAGATGAGCAGAGAATTGACGTTTGCAGAATTCCGGCAACCTCACACTTCACTCATCCCTACAGGCTGTTAGCAAAGCACACACTGGGTGCATTCAAGGACTCTCACCCAATAATTTTCATCTCCAGCATTACTTCATTCTTCGGGTAAGAACTATGCCACCCATAAGCCCCAGTCTTTCTGATCACAATGCTGAAATGCATCAGAATTGAGTTGTTGCTAGTTGCAAAGTTGTGTCCGACCCATTGCGACCCCATGGACAACATTCCTCCAGGCCCTCCTGTCCTCCACCATCCCCCGGAGTCCACCTAAGCTCACACCCACTGCTTCAGTGACTCCATCTGGCCACCTCATCCTCTGCCGTCCCCTTCTTCTCTTGCCATCTATTGTTCCCAGCATCAGGGTCTTCTCCAGGGAGTCCTTCCTTCTCATGAGGTGGCCAAAGGATTTGAGTTTCATCTTCAGGATCTGGCCTTCTAAAGAGCAGTCAGGGTTGATCTCCTCTAGGACTGACTGGTTTGATCGCCTTGCGGTCCAAGGGACTCGTAGGAGTCTCCACCAGCACCACAATCAGAACTGTAACTCCTCATAAAGGACCTAATTGGTGGGCATTACTGCTAGTGCTGGATCCTTGAACCTGTCCAGATGTTCTTCATCCCAGCTCCCTTTCCCTTTCTGACAGAGCTCCTGTCTGTTGCTGAAACGGCTGATTGCTGAGTGCAGGGCTGAAGGAGTTGCAGGGCACTGGAGTTGCTGGATCACTTTGCTTTGTGATGAACATCTGCGCGCTAGGATCCCGAGGAGTCTCGGGGCATCTCCCAGGGAAGCAATGGCAAGCTGGCTCCATAGCAGTCCAGTTCTGCTTTCAAAGCCTGCATGGCTGGCTCAGAAACTTCCTCTGAAAGATTCAGCCTTCATGCAACTCCACCTGGAAAACCATTTCAGGCAGGCACTCAAAATAAGCCTTATGCACTGTTCTCCTGGGCCTGGCTGACTTCAGGATGGAGGCAAATGATAGTCCCACATCCCGGCAGAGCCCAGTCTGTGGGAAACTAGTATCTCTGTGTCCTGGAACCCAGTTCCCTGTCTCAGGTATCCATCTATGATAGGCGGCAGGAAGAAGAGACCAGGCATGTTCTTCCTACACAATTTGCCTCTTTACCTATGAAGGGTGCTCCACTTATGTGCACAGAACAAGTGCAGTACATGGCTGCTATTCTATGGAAGCATGCTCCATCCAAAGGAACGGACTTATTTTCACATAGTGCCATATGCACAGTCCAGAATTAGACCTATTTCAGGATTTTTTTAATTAGAAAGTTCTAGGGATGAAGGTTGGACCTGGAAACGGTTCCTACCAGCAAAGGCATGCCTCTGGAAATACGCTGTTGAAGAAGTACGAATGGCTTGTTCAGACAGACCATGCAAACAGGAGGGAAGGTCTAGCAAAGCCTAAAACTAAGTTTAGCAGAACTTACATATGACTTCTGCTTACATTTACACAATGTAGATGATCTGATACAGAGAGAGCTGCACTCTAACTTCTCTGGAGCATGGAAAAAACCTTCAGGCCAGAAGATCCCTCCATGCCTTATCTTGACCTTAGTTTGGACAGTTTGTCTTTGCGACTTCACTTCTCCCTTTGCATGTCTTGTTCCTCGGTTGCCTCTGACCTTCAAGTCTCCTGCTGCATGACTTTGGCATTCCTCAAGGCCGTTGGGTGCTTCATCACTTGATACGGTGAAGGATGAATTGCCTGACTTGCTGTCCTTTCCACAATGAAGGGGTCAAGGAATTTCTCACCCCAGCTGAACAAAGATCATGAAACGTCCCCATCCCACACCATGGCGGATTGCAATGAAAGCAGAGGTGGACAGATCACCACCTTGAGAGACAGTGCGGTGCAGCGATTAGATGCTGGGCTGGGACCTGGAGTGAAGGTTTGAGTCACCACTCAGACACGAAACTCACTGGTTGTTAGCAAATGAATACATTGATTCGTGAGCTTTATCTCTTTTTGGGTTCGGCTGCTTCTCTGGGCTGGATTCCTGCCTCGTCTGGCATTCCTGCTGAGCTCTTTGTGAACATAACTTTGTGAAAAATGGAAAAAGGCCTCAAAATCACATTCCTACTGAGCACAAACTTCTTCCAAAAATGCATGGAAATAGAAATTCAGAACTTTTGGCTGAGTTCCACATCGGTCCACAATACACGCGTTCCCTTTTTCAAGCAACAACGTGGGCTTTAAAAAGAAACAAATGAAGGAGCAAAGAACCTGCCAGAAGCAGCCCAGTCTCTGTGTCTTCTCCAGCCTTCACAGCCTCACAGTTTTGACCATTCATTCATTCAGTCTCTGCACAAATAGAATCCCACATTTTCCATCGCAGGCACATTCAACTGCCCAGCCATATGTCAGTCTTCGGTGCCAATTTGCATTTGAAAGTCTCTCACTGTGCTCTGTGCCCATCACATCCGATTAAAAGACCACAGAAGAGACAGTTCTGAGAAAGGAGCATCTGCTGGGACGTTGGCGCGACATGCTGGAGGTGGCCCTCCGGGAAAACATTCTTCTGTGGTATCTTGGAGCAAACATCAGCTCTTTCTTCTGGAACAAACTGAAATTTCACCCAGCAGATGGGGAAGAGGGACAGTTCAGTGGCAAAGCACCTGTCTGGCATGCAGAAGGTCGTGAGTTCGATCCAAGGCCCCCTGTGTAGGGCTGAGAAAGCCTGCAAGTGGAAAACTTGGAGAATGCTCCTGACAGACTGCAGCTGAAAATCCTTATGGGACCAACTCGATTCAGACAACATGAGCACACACACTCCAAGGCTGAGTGTGGGCACTCACTGGACTGTGGTAGCTGTTGAAACATGGGTTATTGGGTTGTCTGAACCCAGCCAGCATAACAAGCCATGGGGTAGTAACGATGAGTAACCCACAGTTTGCAGCTCAACTGTTAATCAAAATACATCAATAGCCGCTAATTTGTTTGGATTCTGAAGCAGAGGAGGACGAGTTGGCAGAAAGCCTGGATCCCCCAAGCCTCCCAAAGGAGGAGGAATCTCAGACTCTGCAAAAAGATGGCAGGCTAAATGAGAAGAGCAGTTCAGCTGGGCCGTAAGCAGAGCAAGCCACTTTGAGCATGGAGTTAAGACCTTCCAGAAAAGGAGGGAAGGACCAGATTGCTCCAGTTTGAGTCCAGCTCTTCACATGGGCAGCAGCTACTCCCATGTATTGCAGGGAATCATTGCTTTGAATGATGCGGCTTGTAGACCTGCTGAGGTCCAATAAAGGACTGTGTTTCTAAAGCTTTTGTTTGTAACTGCAGGAAAGCGAGAAGTGGGTGAGATGTCCTCATGACAAACCCTGGGTTCTCATCCTAGGTTCTTTGCACTTAACAACCCATGATCTGCTAGCACAGCGGGGTTCAGACAATAACACAACAACCTGCACTTCAGCTATGACCCATGGTTCAGTGATGGCCCACATTCAACCCATACCCAGCCTTCCAAGTATGGGATACCATGCTGTCTGAACTTACTTTTTATTACCCAGGCATCAGAAAGTGCTATCCATGCAACAGAAGAACTTAAGACCAGCCAAGTTAGGTCAGACCCAAGCTCCATCTAGTCCAGGGCTCCTTGAACCCAGTGGCAAACAAGCAGGCGGGGTGCACGACTTCCATCTGCCCAGCGCCTCACCAACTGGGGAATACAGGCAGCCACCTCTGGTGAAGCAGATAGCCCATAGCCAGCAAGGCTAGTAGCCACGGACAGCCTCCTCCCCCATCAATCCCTTTTTGATGAGGGATTGGTGGCCATCACCACTTGCCATGGCAGTGAATTCCCTTGTGGAACTATGCAGGGTGAAGGACTTAGAAATATAGAAACAGAGCGAGTCAGAAGGGGCCTCCTGGGCCATCTAGTCTGACCCCCGGCTCCAGCCGGCTCCGCTCATGACATGTCCACCATGTGCATGTCCAGCCTACCCTTGAGCACCAGCACTGTTGGGGCTCCAACCGGCTCAATTCACTGCCAGTGCTTGTCTATCCATGCCAGGCTAACCCACGGACGTTTACTTAGACAACGCGATTGTATGATCCCCAGGGTGCTCCCAGCCTGGCCCCCAGCCTCTTAGGCAGGCAGGCATTTGGATTAAGACCATTTACTCCAATTGGCCTAATTCACGAAGCCAAGGCTGAGCGCTCCAAGAGTCTGCCACAATTTGTCCAGGGAGACGTGCAAAGTAAAGATCTAGAACCAGCACAGGAAATCAGGTACAAAACAGGCCATATGGCCAGCATACGGTTCTGCTGATCCATGGTGAGCTCGGCTGAGCCTTCCTGCACATATTCCCTCCTGGCTCCCGCTGCCCAACAGCATTTTTTCCCCTAACGGAAGCTAGAAATGGAATTGCACAGCCTTTCATTTTTCTAATCCCTCCAGATTTATTTCCATTGTGATTCAGTTTATCGCCCATCTAGGCTATGACATCAGATCATCAGTTATCTCAAGCGCAGGGGGAGTGCATTGGTTTTGTCAACCCTAAGCCATCACAAATGGCATTTCTAACCTCCCTCCAATTTTTCTTTCCTTTGCTGATGGCGCACATTTTCCTAATCTTCCTGTACTTCAACCTACACCACACTGCTGCTCATTTTGAGGACATGAGGGTGAAAGAGGGCTGGCACATTATTCATTTTAACAAGCTTGGTGAAAAACACCCATTTATGAACAATACAAGACATTCTGTGTGCACTGGGAGGTGTCAAACTTGTAGGCTCCACAGGGTCCATGGGCCAAAGCTCTCCCCTATGAAATCACCCAGCCCCTCAGTTACACTAGTCTCTTGTCCAGAACCCTTGTCAGGAACATGGGAGATTGGATGAATTTGCAAATGTGCTATCAGCTCAGCAGCAAATTCCATTTCATAGAATCGTAGAGCTAGAAGGGGTCATGAAGGCCATCAAGTCCAAACCCTGCTGTTGCCAGACACCACACAGTTCATGCCACCCTTGGAGAAATTTCATTCCACGCATTTCATGCCACCCTTGGGCCAGAATTCTGTTCCCAAAGTAGCTAAGCAGACACAAATACACCCTTACGGTCATATTCCACATCCACTGGTATTCACAATTGCACTGCCTTTGCTAATGGATGGAATACATACTTGTTTTAACCATAACTTTACCCTCCATGAATGTGGTTAACCCCCTTCAGAAACCATCCAGATTGGTAGCCTTCACTTCTGCTTGTAGTAAACAACGTATAGTTACTTTAGGGTTGTGATGATCCCCTGGAATTCAACCCTCTTCCATTTTTCAGACTCCTTTTTACTATCAGCCATGGTTTAGGAAGTACCCTAAGCCAAGAGGAAGCTGCCAACATTGGTGAATGCCAGTAGGACTCCTCTTGTGCAACCTGGCAAGCAACCTTTGCAGCACATGCAGCACAAATAAAGCCGGCACAACTGGTGGGTGGAAGAGGTTTCATGGCAGGTGATTCCAGACTGATTTCTGGCAAACGCCAGTGCAAACGCTTGGTACATTTGGCTCCAAGATGGGGTCTGGGGTCTGGGTAGTGAAGCTGAGGAGATCCAGCGGATTCCCACTCCCAAAATGGATTCCTCACACACCCCTACATTCAGATTGATCCTCCCCCAGATGTGCATTGCTTTAGTTCAGCGGTGGAAGAGACTTCTGAGAAAGCTGGCTTTGGGGAGGGAGTTGACTAACAAGTGTTCTGGATGAGAGGGGAGACTTTTTCAAAATTAAGTGTAAATATATATATATCCCCCCAAACCCTTCCACTAAAGTGCAGGTACCCCTAACCTTCAAATTCCTCAGAAATGTTTCTCATGATAATTCAGTAACACCCCCAGCCCCGTGTCTTAGAAAAGGGTTTGATGAATGGCTGTTACAACAGCTCCCCTTGAGTTGCTATCTAATTAGAGGCCCATTTCAAAGTGTCCATTATGACTAGAACTGTGTCCAAATAGCCTCTTAAAATTTCCACCCTATTTGTGGCCAGAGGCATTGGTGGGGAAATGACAGTGCTACGGAACTTCTCCGGGGAGAGAGGAAATTCTCGGTACGTTCCCACAGATAGTGCTCACTGCTGGCAGAATGGTCGCTTTTCCTTTTTCAGTGCTGTAGCAACATCCACTAGGTTGCCAGGCTGCCCTTCGTACAGCTTCCACCCACCACAACACAGGTGTGTGTGTGTGTGTGCACACGCACGTGTGCGTGCATGGGAGGGGACAGGTTGTGCCCAGTTCCAGCAAAAAGGCAGAGTTAGGACTGACTCGGATCTGTGCTTCAACTTCCCAGAAGTTTTCTTCCTCCTTGAGAAGGGAGTCCATTGCTCTGCCTCATTCTTAAGGTGCGTCCAATGCATTCCTGTGGTCTTTTTGAGCTTACCTAATCCTGTGAGGCAGCCAAAGACGCTGAGGGTGTTTTCTTGCTATGACACATCCCTCTCTTGCTCTGCATACTCCCAGTTTCCCCGCGCTTCCTGACCGGCAAAAGCCTGACACCCTTTGGAAACCATGTGAGGGCCACCTCATGGTGTCTCCTCCTGGACCTTAATGAAGTGTGATCATAGAATGGTAGAGCTGGAAGGGGCCATGAAGGCCATCAGATCTAACCCCTGCTGTTGCAGGACACCACGTTCCATCCCACTTGGAGGGCTGCCCCATTTCTTTAATGTCTCCAGTGTGGGAGAGCCCCCACCTCTCCAGGCAGCTGGTTCCACTGTTGTATTGCTCAGACAGTGAGGAAGCTTTTCCAGATGTCCAGACCAAATCTGGGTTGCCGCAACTTGAGCTGATTATTCTGTGTCCTACACTCTGGTATCAGCAAGAAGAGATCTTGACCTTCCTCTCTCTGACAACCTTTGAAGTACTTCTAGAAGGATACCATGTCCCCCCTCAGTCTTCTCTTCTCAAGGCTGAACATGCCCATTTCTCTCAGTCTCTCCTCACAGGGCAGTGTCTCCAAACCCTGGATCATTTATGTTGCCCTCCTCTGGACCCTTTCTAATTTACTTGCATCTTTCTTCAATCTTGGTGCCCAGAACTGGACACAGTATTCCAGGTGAGGTCTGACTAGTGAGGAGTATAGAGCAACTACTACTTCTCATGGTTTTGATTTTCATACAATGAACATCTGTCACCTCCTAAGTAATGTACATACAAGAAACCAAATTCAACCTGAACCAGTGTGAACTAATCTCCCAGAAAACTGGGCAACACAAGGGGTTCCCACCAGGTTCTGGGGCTCTCTCACCCTCTCCATCCATCATAACAGACCTTTTGGCAAGCCATTCTTTTCTGAAGTGGGAGCACAAGGCAGCTCAGGGCTACATGCAAATTCTGGAGTGATATTTGACATCCATCATCTCTAGTTTTCTGCCACACCGTTTAATTGATCCCTCTAATTGTGTGGCCCATATGTGGCCCATCAAAGCTTTTGAACCATAATGTGGTGATAGATCTTTGCCAACCTTGCTCCATCAATGCTAACTAAGCAAAGCTTTGAAATTATCATGCACTTTTAAAGAGAGGGAGAATGCTTGCTCAAGACATTTGTCCTTATGTCTATAATCCTTAAGACGAAGAAAAATCACAGGGTGTTAAACCTGAGTCAGGAAGAAATGAAAAATAATTTCTGCTGCAAATGATTCCCTGAAGGGACACTTTTCTAGCATGTGTGTCAGAGAGTTAAGGTCACGGTCCTTTAGCAAAATGGGAAGTGCAATAAAGAAGAATTGAATGGGATTTTCCAGTCATGGGTACTCTGCTCCATGCAAATGCAACCATGCTGGATGGCTGGAGCTCAGGGTGACCAGGTGTCCTAAAGAACAGCCCTTTCGAAGGGCTGTGCCATTGGAAGGGCAGCCCAGTCCAAACCCAGTTTAAATTGTGAGAAGTGTATGAATGGAGAGGAGAAGAAAGCACAGACCCCCGAGTTGTCCATCCACCACATTTGGCATGTCCAGGCCAAATGTTCACAGAACTATGGCTACATGTATTTTGATGGTTCCTTACCGTGGATATTCAGGTCTTATTCAAGCATGTCTTGGCATGAAGCTGATCTGTTGGGCTGGGATCCATTTTTGTTCTTTTTTTATTGTGTTTCAAAGTTTTTGTCCTATTATTGTTTTAATCCGCATTTATTTATCTATGGTTGTGAGCCATATTGAGTAGCGTTTTCCTGGTAGAGTGGTGGGGTGTCAATCCCATCCAACCCAATCATTCAGTCAGTGAAACATCTAGTTCTACTTTAGCAATTATTTCTAAATTTGTCACAAAGTGTATGAATAGGTATATGCAGATTCAATGCGGATGTGTGCTTTCTTTTCTCCTCTTTTTTGGCAATGCATTTCTTTGTTTTGGTGATGAATAAGAAGTCAGCCTAACAGAGTTGCACAATGCGAATCAATATGGACCATCTCCTCTCCCAAAGGCAGGACAGAATTCCCATACCAGAAACATACATGCTTTCTGCTCCTGTCCTTAGGATGCCCCTGCCCAAGCCTCTGAAAAGTGTTGGTTTAGGGGTTAGAGTTAGGTTTGAGCAGAGGAAAGAGACCCCTTTGCATGATCCAGGGTTTGGAAGAACTGAGACTGGGAGAACTGGGCATGTTCAGCCTTGGGAAGAGAAGACCGAGGGGAGAAATGAGATCCCTCTATAAGTCCCTCAAAGGCTGTCACAGAGAGGAAGGACATGATCTCTCCTTGCAGATGCCAGAATATAGGACACGGAGTAATCCATTCAAGTTGCGGCAACCCAGATTCAGGCTGGACATTAGGAAAAGCTTCCTCACTGTCAGGCAATATGACAGTGGAACCAGCTGCCTAGAGAGGTGGTGGTCTCTCCCACGCTAGAGGCATCCAAAAAGAAACTGGACGGTCATCCAAGTGGGATGGTGTAACTTGGTGTCCTGCAACCGCAGGGGGTTGTACTCGATGGACTCCATGGCCCCTTCCAATTCTACTATTCTATGATTCTATCCTGGGAGAACCCCCAAGCAGAAAGCCTTCAACGGGTGGTCCTTATCAAGGCACCCCCCCACCCCATGAGGAACCCTTGGAAGCAAGAATAAGGTTGACAGCCCTGCTATGAGTAAGAGCATTGGAAATGGAGCCTTAACCAGGGGTATGCCAAGGAAGGAATGGAAAGCCATGGGAAGTGTGTGGCTCCCATACAGTTCTATGGAATAGATGGTGGTTGGTTGGTCTGTGAGGTGAGGAGGGCACCATGCTTAGCCCAAACATGCTGGAAGTACCACAGAACTGAGTCAGAGGAAGCCTGCTCTGATGTGTGCCTCCCCTCCGCACTCATTTCACAGATGAAAGGTGAAATACAGGAGATGTGGCAGCTCTGGAGAAGAAGATGGTCTGGTTCCTCACCAGTGGCCTTGGGTGGTAGGAGCTCCATGGAGAAGTATCCCACATGAAATTGCTACAAATTGACAGAACTTTTTTCCATGCATGGAAGAAAAATGAGCAGAAGCACCTATCCAGGCTGTATTTTGCTCACCCTTCCCTGCTATTCCAGGGGGAAATAACCCCCCACCCCACCAAAAAATAAAAAATCAGGGTGGCCCTTCACAGGAAGGACTGCCTGTCAGTGCTCCGAATGTATGAAGATGCACCAGTGGCAAAGGAAACAGTCTCAGAAAAGCGTCGGTTCTCCGGGCTTGCAGGCAAAACACTGACTGGTTCTCCCAGATCACTTCCCAACCCTACATGGAGATGTCAGAGATGGAACTTGGGAAGGGGGGCTGGTTGCATGCAACGCAGATGCCCTCCAATTGACTTCTTCGTCCACATGTCCTGCCCATCTTCCATGCCCCAGTTCTCCAGGATATGGAGATCATTGGTCCTTCCATGACCAGTGTGCTTATCAGAATGGGAGGCATCACTCCGAACAGCTGCTGCGAGCCCTAGAAAAACCCACGAGTCCAGATGCTATTCATAACTGGCCCTCTCAACTGGCCAGCTCCATCCTGCCACACTGAGCCCCCGAACAGAGCACTCAGGGTCAAACTAAGACATCAACGTCCAAACAGATTTTGACACGGTGCCTCCCACCAGAAAAGTTTCACCAGGCGTGTGCCTCTTCCTTGCAGAGGTGGGGACCAGGCAGAGGAGATCTGCAAGCCCACGATTTTGCATTCAGGCCAATATTCCCCAGTTAGAGTGGTTCTGGATGAGTGAAGTTGAACAAATGAGCTCCAGAGAGATAGGCCGCTTCACTTATCTCCCAGCCACAGTCTCCACTCAGCTCAATAGTTGCTTTTCTAATCTCTGTTTCGCCGGCGTTAGTGTCACAGAATGACGCGGTGGCCGAAGAAAAAGATAACATGCCTAGATTCACTGTGCCAGCTTGGAGATACGATCCCAGATGCCTTCACTGCCCAGGGGTGCCCAGGCTGAGATGCCAGCGCTGCGGAGCTTGCTGACAGCAGTCCAGGGGCTGCGTTGCACCCCCGGTCTCCTCCCCCAAAGCCCCAATTCTATTTATGAAGGGGTGCTTTGGGCCAGCTGAACATGGAAGGAACATGTTCTGGCACGGCCATCTCACTGGTGTTCCAGAAAGGGAACGAACCATTGCCAGCCGTGGACTGGCCACTGCTTCCTCGCCCTAACAGACGGGTGACCAGATGCAATTTTCATAGAGGAGACTGTCCCACCTTTGAAGGCAGCCTAGAAATAACCTAACTTGGAAGACAGCCCTCTATTGAGGGGAACCATCATTTCAGAAGCCCCCTAGATTTGGAAGCCCCCTAGATTTTATCTTCTGGCTTACACCTCCCATCGACCCTAGCCAACATGGGCAAACAGAAGAGCCATAGCCCAGTGGGACAAGTGTAGCGTTTGCATGCAGGAGGTGCTGGTTCCGATCACCATTATCTCCCAGTACAGCTGGGAAAGAGCCTGGAGAACAACTGGCAATTTGTGGCAATGATACTGGGCTAACGGACACATGGACTGGGCATCACAGCCTCGGAGCCACTGTGGATTGGCGAGCCACCTGGAGCTGGTCCATGGCCACCCATCCCCGATCACGGCTGTGGATGGGGGCCACAGACGAGCCGCCTCTGAGTGGGCTTTCCTAGGAAGAGAGCTTGCCAAATCCACCATTCTTGCTTGGTGTCCTTGGGACTGAATTGCAGGCACAGTGGCGGATCGAATCCATGCCAACCATGGGAGGACTGAGCAGGGATGATGGAAACCATGATGACATAGAAACCACTGTATTGCTGGCTAGGTCATGGCAAGAAAATGCCAACTGTGGTAACCACATAGGATTACTTGGCACGTTGTATGAACCCAGCCACATACACACGCCATGGCTTGGACATCCCACCAAGAGCTCTGAGGTCCTGTAGCGCTTGGCCTCCTCTAGTTATCGCAACCCAAGGTCTGCATAACCCAACATCTATTGCTTACTACCTTCAAGGGTTAGGGTGATGGGGCCATGTTCAGCCCTACACTTCAGGGAATCAAAACAGCAGGCACACTGGAACAGGTTTTGCCAAGAATAGCCCTCTGGATGCTCCCAGGGGCATCCTTGATTGGGTAGTCCCACTTACACATTCAAGCACCCCCTTCCAGCAGATGCAGCTGCTTCCCCGGATTCTTCCATTTCCCTGAGCTTCTGCTGGGAGCAAATGCCACTGCAGTATTGCTGAGATATGTCACTGGAGAATTTTCCATTCCCCTCAAATCTTTTATTATCCGTTGCATTTCTAATGCAAATGCCTTTGCCCTCCTCCTTTCCTTGGTTCCTTTGAAGTATACCCAAACCTCACACGGGGCCATCCTTTCCCAATCCTCTTTAATTGGGTGGTTTGAGGAAATGGTTGTCACAGTCTAGTTGGAGTGACCTCTGCCTTACTGAAAGGTGCAAGATTAAAATTTGCAAAACCTACTGCAGTAAAACATTTTGGAGCAGTTTGATTCGGACTTCAGAAATTCTTGCTACGCTTCCTTAAACAAAGGGACAAGCAAATAAAATGAAACAACCAGCAGTTTGGTCCACTGAGGAGAGTAGAGATCAGAGGAACACAGAAGAACCCAATCACAATCACAATCTAGACTTTTGAGTTCCACAGAAAACTTTTTCCGGCTAGACATTAGATGCCAGATGCTGGGAAGTTTGGGTGAGAAGGTGTTCATGAACTCCTACCCTGCTTCAGGGTTCCTGCAGGCAGCTGGATGAGCACTATGTGACCCAAGTACAAGATGGGTCACATAGTGCTCCAGTGGGGCAAGATGGACCCTGGGGCTGCTCCAGTGTTACTCATACTAGATTCTTATGAGTATCAAGGCCTTCTAACCTTCCTTACTATCAATGGCTGATGTTCCAGATGTCTTGACGCCAACTCCAGGATAAGAGGTATTATGCCTGTGCCCACCAGTGTCTGGGGGACCTGGGAAGAGGGAGCTGTTGCGTTCCCCTCCTGCTTGAGTGATCTGGTGGGGTGTTAGTAGGCCACTGTGCGAACAGAACGATGGAGTAGATGGACCCCTGGTTGGATCCAGCAGGGGCTGGAAACATATACCTGTTTCTGGGCCCAATTCAAGGAGCTGCTTCTAGCTTATAAAGCCCCACACAGTTTGGGACCACAGTACCTGATGCAACACTTCTCCTAATCACAATCTACCCAGACACTATGATGACCATCTGGAGCATGCATCCAACACCACCCCTGAAGGTGGCTTGGTTGGTGGCAACCAGGAGAAGGGCCTTCATAGTGGTGGTCCCTCAATCTTGCAAGAAGCCCCCTACCAAGGCCCACCTTGTGCCAAACCCACTATTCTTTTGATGACAATTCCAGACTTCATCAGCCTTAAATAGTATATTGGGACATGAGGTCAGCTGTCTATCCAGCCTTGCGATCTCATTTGTGTTAACTATTGTAATTTTTTAAGCGTCGGTTTACTTTAGGCTTTTCTATGTGTGATGCATTTAATATTATTGGTATTTTTAAATAGTTTTCCTATTACATTTTATGTGCTTCTGTAAACTGTCAAGGAAGTTTCGGCTATTGGAGAGTATAGAAATAAAATGAATACATATCTAATGTTCTTACCTTCTTCGGCAAAACAAATAAGAAAGGATTTCAATATGCCAAGCATGTCAGTGCTGGATAGAAGTGGGGGGGGGGGAGGGGAGGGGGCCAGGCCAAGCCAAGCCAAGCCAAGGGAACCTGTAGAGTCCTGGTACAAGACTGCATGCCCACCCTTTTATCTTGTGTGGTTCAACATGAGCTTTAAGCAAACAGCAGCTCAGCCCTGCTCCTTGGCTGGAGGGGCAATTCAGCCTCCCCCGCTTTCTTCTAGACTGGGGAAAAGACCTTGGGAGGGGTCCCCTCCTGACCGAATGGTGGGTGCCAAACCAGTTCTGGATGGGGCTGCAGACCCCTTGACGAAGCAGGCTTGTGGCTTGGGGGTGCTCCTTCAGCTGTCATTATCCCCCAGTGTCCAGGTGGCTTCGCTCATACCAGCCTGGGCTGCCTACCAGGAAGGGACATCCTGGCCTCAGCAAACTACACCTGCTAATCGCCAAGCTAGAGTCCTCCATGTGGGGCTGCCATGGGAGACAGCGCAGAAGCTGCAGCTGGTGTAAACGACCTCCATCACCAGCTCTGCCCCCCTTGCCTTGGCTGAGCCCAATTCAAGGCACTGCTTTTAATGTACAAAGCCCTACCTGGTGCAGGGCCACAAGGACGGGTGGAATGCCCCTCCTACCCACAGTGCAGCCAGGCAAAAGCTTCACATCTGGGGCCTTCCTCCAGATGTCACCTCAACGAGAAGCTTGATAGGTGGCCACAGGGAAGAGGGCCGACTCTAGTAGCCCCACATTAGGGAATGATCTCCCCATCAAGGCCTTCCTGGCAGCAACATCACTATCTTGTGGGTACAACAAAGACCACCCTCTTTGCGAGTTATCCCAGCTCCATATGGCACATGATAGTGGTGTGGAGAGATTATTCCCAGCTCTTTTTCACCAGGCCTACCAGTATGGGCGGGTTTTAGCTCTTTAGTTGCAAAAATGTGGTTTTAAAAATATGGCTTTTAATTTTTAATGGAATTCCATAAAGTTTTATTGCTGTTGTCTTGCTTTGGGAATCCCACTTCTTTAATATAAAGATCACTACACTGAGAAAGTTAAAATCTAAATTCCAAGAGTGGACGAAATAGAAAAGGAGAGGCAGGAAACAAATGGATATGAGGAGACAGAGAAAACAGAAACAGAGTGAGTCAGAAGGGTCCTCCCAGGCCATCTAGTCTGACCCCTGGGCTCCAGCCAGCTCCACTCCCAACATGCCTACCATGTGCGAAGGACAGGAAACGCCAGACTCAAGCGATCCTGGACATGTTTGCTAGAAGCAGACTTACTTTTGAGTGATACAGATATTGCTGGCATTCACTGAATTCAATGGAGCAATTTTTGGTTTGCTGATCAGAACAAGAAGCTAAGCTAAGTACTTTATTTTTTTAAAGTGGGCTTTGAGAAAGGATATGAAAGCGAAAACAAAAGCTGCAAAATATGATTATTACAGAAAAGAGAAATAACACTTGCTCATTTCTTTTAAATTTCTGAGCACCTTTTACTTTTAAATAGAAGGGACAAAAAGGTGACTACTGGATTCATCTTAGAAGAGAATAAAACAAATAGGATTCTAGGTGTAATTGCAGCAAAACATCACTTACCAAAATGGAAACTATACAGCAGAAAGAGGGGGAAAAGAGCTTTTGATGATTTTTTTTTAAACCAATTGTCAAAACATACAATAGTCAGCTCCCATCAGTGGAAAATGGGTCTCAGTTGGCACAATTCAAAATGCTTTCACAAATGTATCTTCAGGCCAGAGTTAAACGTGGGATGATACACTATAAAAATAGCAGTGTTTCCATCCACGTCTTGTGGGGTATTGCTCTGTTTTGCTCTTTGCAAAAGAACTGCTCCACTGGACTGGGTGGTGGGGGCACTTCCTGATGACTGAACGGATGGAAACTTTGTGCAAAAGAAAATGGTGCCGTGTGCCAAGCTGAAGTTCGCACATCTGCCGATTGAGCTCGTTTGCTCTCCTGACTATTGCTACCTTCGCCCCATTTCTCCCATTGGTTTGGGAAACTGGAAAAAGTGGAAAGAGCTTATTTTGGCCACGTGGATTGACAATGGCTGCACGCCCCATGCCAAGCATTATCCACACTTGCTGAGTGTATGTCGCAGTCAAAACAGGAACAGTGACACAGATCTGAATGTTGCAGGTCATAAGATGCACCGTTGACTTAGGGGGTGATCTTACGGCGCCTAGAAATGGTCTCTAGGGCTGCAGGATAGTCCAGGCATCCAGCTCCGCAGGGGCAGGCATGCCCCAACTTTGGAGCTGGAAGCTCCACTCTCTCACCCCCTTGGAGCCAGCATGGGTGGAGCCAAGCCAAGTGCTCTCTGGAGTTGGGAAAACGACCCAGGAGTGGCTTTCTAGTAAACATGTTGAGTAGGAGAAGTGGAGAGGTAACATCGTGTTTGCCATTCCTACTTTTCTGTAGGCCTGGAAGCCTCCAAATTTGGGGACTGTTGGGCACCCCCATAGGCATGGACCCTTAGTTGTTCACCTCTTCTTCCCTTCTTGGAAAGCACAGACATTGGTACTGGAATGTGCAAAACCCATTCTGATATTTGCTTGACCGAGTCGACCTCAAGAAAGAATCGTTAACCTATATGGAATGAGAAATGGCTGATGCTCAAGTTGCTCTCTGAAAAGGAAGAGGCCCTTGAAATTCTGTGGCAAATTATATGTTGGCGACCGGTGCACACCAAAGAATTTCGAAAGATCACTCTATGCTTTATAGACCACAGCAAAGCCTTTGTGTGGATTATGAGAAGTTACGGATGGTCCTGAAAGCACTAGGTATGCCTCAGTGCTTGGCCACCCACCTGTATCGAGGACACAAAGTTACTGCTAGGACAGAATATGGAGAAGCGGAATCTTTCCCTGTAGGCAGAGGCATCAAACAAAGCTGTATTATAGCACCCCATCTGTTTGATCTGTACACAGAATGTACCATAAGTAAGTGGGATTAGGATCAGAGGAAGGGGTGAAAATTACCAGCAGACAGATCAATAATTTCAGATATGCAGATGATACCATCTTCCTGGCAGAAATCAGCAATGAATTAAAACAATTCCTAATGAAGGTGTAAGAAGAAAGTGCAAAAGCAGGGCTGCGGCTGAACATAAAGAAAGCAAAAAAGTTCCCAAGAATTACACAGCTTTACTGTCAACAATGAATAAATTGCCATTGTGGAACATTTTGCATACCTTGGCTCAATCAATCACTTAGAATAGGGACTACAGTCCAGAGAGTAGAAGTAGACCAAGACTTGGAAGGAGATGGTGTTAGAAGAGAGCTTTGCAGAGCCCTGGACCAACAGGAAGATGATGAAGGGGGTTCTGCATCAAATCAAGCCAGAACTTTCCCTGGAAGCAAAAATGAAAGGCTGTGGTCCTTTACATACATCCTGAGAAGGTAAAACTCCCTAGGGAAGGCAGCAATGCCCCCCACCACTACCTGGTGAGAGCAGATGGGGCCAGGGTAGCACCCTTTTTAGGGTGAGCTCCATGTCTGAGCAAGGACTACAACTGAGATCTCTAGAGTTCTAGTCCTGGATCTTTACTCTGAACCACTACACAACACTGCTGTATCTTCCAGCAGAGATACAGATAATCCCAAATCACCTCTAACCAGCCGTCCATATTTTCTCATCCTGTTACTTTATTCCTGTTGAGGTTCACAAGGCAATGGATGTGCACAGGGACTCCACCAATGCGCCTGAGCATCAGCTTTCAGCAGGGTGATGAAGCCGTTCGGTATCCAATGTTCTTCTGCCAATGTCAATCACAGCTCCACAAGCCAGGAGGCAGGAAAGCGCATGCTTCCCTCAGTAACAGCCACATTAACATGGCCCCAACTGAGTGGCATGGAGTCATCTTCTTTTATCAAAGGAGCGCGAGGCATAAAACAACATTTTGCACCAAATAGCAAGATGACATTTAATTCCAAAAAAGGAGAAGATGAAACACAGAACGTGTACATGGAACCCTGGCAGACCGCAATGGATTGGGCACGCCTTGTTTAATAACTCTCTAATAATTGCCCACTCTGCAATCATGTTTCATGTGTATTTTGTTCCTCCCATTAGCCGGCTGCATTGTTTGCTGTAACTGGGAAGAAGGAAAGCACAGTGATGCTCCAGAAAATATGAGAGGGCATTTCTCGCTTTTGTTTATGTCTACTGTAATTTGGTTTATCCTCATTCAACTGCAACGCTTCCAAGATGCTTTTTCAGATAGTTACCTTTGATTAACTGGTGGCATTCCTGTATTTTATTTGCTTCCACCCACACTCCAATTAAAGCTCCATTCAGATGTGCAAAGGTCACTGATGCTACGCATTCTTTTAGGTCTGGAGTGCACAGCCATGCCCCACAGGTCCCAGGCAAGCTGTTCCTGACTTTCCACGAACCCCCGCATTTACCACATATTTTGCTACTCCGGACCAGGACCAGGAACCGTCTGCAGAGTGAGAATCCATCAGATTCTCCAGCCTCGGCTTCCCGGACTTCAGTCTACTTTGCGGTGGCCCTGAAGCCAAGTTCATAGAATCATCGAGTGAGTGCCACTCACCAGGAATCGGGGCCCATGCGCTGCCCAAGCAGCCTCTCTCTTCTGTGCTGCTGCACCTGATGTGGAAGAAGGGAGCTGGCTGCCTGACCTTCCTTCTGCAAGCATTTGTGGGTTTCTCCTCAGCTCGGCTTGCTGTGCAAGACTGGGCAGAGCCAGAGAAGTCTGGAGGGATGGATTCCACTCAGGTGCGCCCAGCCCTTCTGTGGAGAGCCTGCTGCACATCGAGTGAGCAGGTGTGTCCATTAGTAGGATGTGTGCATGTGGAACATACGGTTGTGTGGGTGTAGAGAGAAGCTGTGCTTTCTGGCATGCAGGGATGCATGTGTGGGAAGAACGTGTGTGTGGAGAAGCAGGTGGACCTTCGAGCACGCATCAGATGAACCACTAGACAGTGACCAACGGTGCATGTGGCTTCTGGGGACAAACTACCATGCACTCCTGGAGTAGGGACTTCCTTGGGCAGAGGTGTCTTCCTCCCGCCATGTTCCAACAAGGTCCTGTGCCAGAATGTGGCACCCTTGGGCAGAAGCTGGGACGCCGGTGCTTCCGCAGAACTCAGCCCTGGAGCTCGAGGAGGAAGGTCAAGCTCTCTTCTCGCTGTAGGACACAGAATCATCAAGACAAGCTGCAACAACCCAGGTTCAGGCTGGGCATCAGGAGAAGCTTCCTCACTGTCAGAGCAACACGACAGTGGGACCAGCTGCCTGGAGAGGCGGTGGGCTCTCCCACACTGGAGACATTCAAGGTGAAACTGGGCAGCCCTCTGAGTGGGATGGTGTGACTTGGTGTCCTGCAACAGCAGTTGGTGGACTCGATGGCCTTCATGGCCCCTTCCAACTCTACTGTTCAATGATTCTATCATTCTACCATTCCTTTAAAAATGCCTACGTATCTGGGATTTTCCATTCCAATTTTTCCAGCTCCCGATGTAGCTTCTCCTTGAACTTGGTCAGGCTCCTGCTCCTGATCTGAGCAATGCTGCAGCCCATGGCAAGCCCCCCAGCATAGCTGTCTTCAACCAGCAAGATGAGCCATGGCTCAGTAGCAGCCCATGCTCAACCCTTGCTTGCCTGGACCCAGATGCTGTCAGTCTTGCAACAATTCTCTTCAGGGGTTCTCTAGCCCAGGGCACTCACTGAACCCCATCGGGCAAGTTTATGCAAAATTTGCCTGGCACTTTCATCTTTTTGGCTCCAAGAGGGTCTTGCCTGCAGCTAAGGCAAGGTGGCTCACTTGTAGTTTCCAAAGTAATTGACCAGAAATAAGACTTGGCAGGATCCAGAGACTGGCACTCAACACTCATGAAGGACTCCATTAATCTTTTTAAAACTGAGATACGCAACTGAACTGGGAGCTTTGGTATAAAAGGCATCCTGTACATTAGTACTTACTCAGTGGCTGTGTTCCTGCAGGAGGACAAGCGACCCTTGATGGCTATCACGGGGCCATGGTTCTTGACCATGGTCTGCCAGGCAGACGATCTGGCGGTTTCTAGTTCATCATTTCCATCTTCCCTGCTCTGCCCTCCCACTGCTGGTACAGATCCATCAGTCCCTGTGACTCAGATACAATCCCAGGTGCAGCACTCCCACCCTCTGGCGCCGGCCTCTTCTGCCTTGCTCCACACACAGAGACTGGATGGATGGAGCACCTTCTGAGGCTGCCTGCTTAAAATGGCACAGTCGCAACGGGACACAGGACAGAACGGAGTAGCTAGGGGTTTGTGGGTGCAGCCTCCGTCTGCATTAGCCTTTCTGCAGCTGCCCCACAAGGAGAGCTCCGGGCATGGATGCTTCAGTTCCTGATCTGGAAAGCGGGTTTTCACAGACCTTTCCCGTCCTCAACCTGTGTGCCATTACCATATTCCACTTAATTTCGCAGTCATAAACATTGCTGGGCTATCTTGTTCTCACCCAAGCTCAAGCCCCCGGACGATGCCAGTGCCTGTGGATCCAGGAAGGGCAGTTTTGCACTTCTGAAGCTGAAGAGTTTGAGGGCTTACAGAGCAAAATGTAATATAGTGACGCTTAAGTAGAAACGCTGGCACAAATACCAGCTAACTACATATCAATGCAGCCTTAATGCTGACTTCATTAACTCTGTGCCCTTCTCCTGTGCCCGGAGCTGGAGGGCTGTTCACTGATAAGAAAGCCCCCACCAGTTTAGAGACGGAGCTGATGGGCACATGCTAATTCCTAAAGTGGCGGGTGGCCTTCGCAGCAAGACTCTGACAGGATCGAGGCTTTGCAGAGTGTCAGCTCAGGATCCACCAACTGGGCTGGTTGGCTGCATGTCAAGCGATGCTGAAAGAAGTAAAAAGCGGGGAGTAGGCAGCCCGCGAGTGGGGGATATCGCCAGCCGAAGCACGGCAATTAAGGACGAAGCGTTAAGGTTCTTGCGCGAGAACTTGGGAAAGACGAGAAGTTTGCAGGATATCAAATCCTGGGGAGGAAGGAAACAGGAAATCCAGCCGGGGTCTTGGGCCATGTCCTCCCCAGCGGCAGATGGGCTGGCGAGCTTGGGGTTGGGCTGTCCCACTCCAGAGAACAGGTGGGGTCCTGGGATGGAACAGACCTCCAGGCACCCACATTCCGAGCTCTTGGCTAACTGGGTTGTGCATTCCCACCTCCGGTTGCCAAGGGTGTTGTTTCCTTGGGGGAAAGTCAATTAGACATTTGTAGGCAGGGGGGCTGCTGTGGACCAGCAACACCTGCTCTGCCAGGAGTGTGACTGGCCAAAAGAGTTGAACCCGAGTCCACTCGCCCTTCCCTTTTCAGCAGGCACCAGGTGCAGTGCGTGTCTGGCCAGAGAGCAAGGTGCTAACGGGTGGCTTATAAACAGATCTAAGAATAAACAAATCTGAGAATTATACATTTCCTCTTGGGTTGCCTGCTCCAAGGGAGCTGTGTAGCAGCATTGCCTTTGGCCTCCGGCTCTTAGGTGTGAAGTGGGCATGAAAGGAAAGAGGCCATGGAAAAGAGGCATCAGGCAAAAACCTTTTTATTTCCCCATCATTTTAGTGCTCAGGTACTAAAGCTGGAGCTCAGATCCCTGGGCCACCAAATGAGAAGGAAGGACTCCCTGGAGAAGAGCCAAATGCTGAGAACCATTGAGGCAAAAGAAGAAGGGGATGGCAGAGAATGAGGTGGCTGGATGGAGTTGCTGGGGCAGTGGGCGTGAGCTTAGGGGGCTCTGGGGGATGGTGGAGGACAGGAGGGCCTGGGGGAATGTTGTCCATGGGGTCGCAATGGGTCGGACATGACTTTGGAACTAACAACAACAACAAAGAAGGATTGGATTTCAGCTCCCAGAATTACTGAGCATTGACCACGGCGGCTTCCACACGCGTGACTTCTGGACTCGGTGTACTTCATGCAAAGAAGGCTGTACTGGCATTCCTGAGCATCCGTGGCCTTGACCTGGGCTCAGCTTTTGTGCTGGTCAGTTTAAGATAAGGGAAGAAGTCCAGGGAGGGCAGGAGTGCCAGATTCGGGCGAGATCTTTGTATCTACACTCAAAACAGATAAAACATTTTGGTAACTCAAATACTTTGGCCACCTAACGAGAAGGAAGGACTCCCTGGAGAAGAGCCTGATGCTGGGAACAATGGGTGGCAAAAGAAGAAGGGGACGGCAGAGGATGAGGTGGCTGGATGGAGTCACTGAAGCAGTCGGTGTGAGCTTAGAGGGCTCTGGGGGATGGTGGAGGACAGGAGGGCCTGGGGGAATGTTGTCCATGGGGTCGCAGAGAGTTGGGCATGACTTTGCGACTGAACAACAACAAATTCTGGGTATTATTATTGAGGTTGGATGCAGTGCCTCGATTTTTAAAAAATATTTTTGGGTTTTTTATTTTTCAAATACCCATTTTCTGGGTATTATTTTTATTTTTCATGTATTGGCCATCCACTACAAGACGCTTGTAGTGGATGGCCAATAAAAGCTATAAATAAGTAAATTCATACATACAATCTCAAACAGCAACGTTTAACTTTAAACTGAAGAAAAATGTTACTAAGGACTCACGAACCTACATGCAGATCCACAACCTGCAAAGGGAAATGGAATGCGAACGCGGAAGGTGGTTCTGCACCTTCGCAAGGTCAGCACAGGACCACGGCCCATGCCAGTGCAGCCACCGTCTGTCCAAAAGCAAACCTGTCAAACCCCCGTTCATTCGGATCTCAGTCTGAAAGGGGCAGGGACCGCGGGGGGAGCGTCGTGCTGTCTTGCCCAGCGGCAGCCAGCACAGCAAGAGGAAGAGTCTCGTCGGGCTCTGAAGCGGGCAGTGCACATTCTCCCCAGAAGTGCTAACCTGCTTGTCGTGTGCTGTTAATGTTCATGCAGGGCGTGAAGCTAAAAGGCACCGGCGCACGATAGATAAGAAGTGCGCAGAGGCAGGCGGCAGGTTCAGGGTGCTCTGTGACGGCAGTGGCGCATTAGCCCGGCGGATCCCGCAGTGGGACAACCCCCTGGAAATGGCGCCTTTTGCCCAGCGTGGTGCATCTGTTTATCTGCAGAGGCTTTGTCCAGCTGGCCGGCCTGCTCCGAGCAAGGCCCGCAGGCTCAACGAGGACCAAGCCCTGGTGCCGCCGGCCACCTCACAGTCTCATGGAACCCCTCGTGGATGGGGGGCAGGCCTTTCTGTGCCCTCTGTCGCTGTTCTCCTTCCTCTCTGAAGCAGCGGGGGGCAGCTTCATCCTGCAAAGCTTGTAAGGAGGTCCACAGCTCAGTGATCAGGCCCTGAAATGTGGGGACCGTGTGCCGGGAAAAAGACTCGCCCTGGTCTTGGACTTAAATTCCGCCATGTCCCCGGGGATTAAGTCCATTCTTCGTTGTCGGGGCTGATCTTTCCATCTGGGAGACTGAGGCAGCAGATTTTAGCCGCGTTAAAAAGGCAGCAATTATACAGCTATCGTTATCGCTGCATTCTTCTCCCAGGAAAGTTGATCCGAGCGTTTTGTTTCTCGTGCAACAGAATCACCTGGGTTGCAGGACGGAAAGAGCGCTCAGACCGAAAGCATCCTGGCTCAGCCCTGTTTATTATTTGGTTTGCTTGCTTGTTTTTATCATCCTTCCCTCCACTGTTCCCATGCTAATCTATACATAGATTTTAGTACAATGGGTAGAAAGAAAAATACTCCGGACCGATTGCATAAAAGGAGGGAAGGAAGGAAGGAAGGAAAACTTTATGCATCGCATGGTTGACCAATCATTTCAGTTTTTAAAAATACATACCGTGTGTTTTTTGGGAAACTGGAGGTGGGTTACGGATGGAATGGATCTAAAATAAGCCCACTTAAATGCATTGAAATGCCATCTAAATGCTAAAGCACCAGAGATATGGGGGGACACTTTTTGCTGTTTTATCTATTGGGGAATGAGACAGCCAAAAGCATCAGGAATCGAGTAGTGAATGTGAATGGAGCGATTTGCTAGCTCTTGCAGATGGAAATAAATCTGAAGTCAAGGGGCTGGTTGTGTGTATTCTGCGTATCTGTCATTTGGAGAAATATCTTTAATTTTGGAACAAGGCAGTGGGGCGGGGAGAGAGAAAGCAACCGCAACCCAGACTGCTCTGGCTGCTGGACTCCTGACTGGTGGTTGGAGGGTTGGGTTGGGGCTCTGAAGAGCCGGTTCTGGCTGTGAAGTTCCCTGGACCAGGCACCGATTCTCCTATTTCACAGGGCTGTAGTTGGGAAGATAAAATGGAGAGGTGAGGACCCTTGCAAGCTGGGTCATAAAGAAGTTTCCCCACTGGAGGAACAAGAAAGGGGATGAAAAATATCATAAGAAATAACGGCCAGGTCCAATTCACCTGAGTTCGTTCTTACAAGTAAACAAACGACATTGGATCGCTCTGTTCAGAAAGAGCAACTTTTTGTCAGCTTGTGACTTAAAATTTTATGAACTGCCCAGAGAGCTTCAGCTACAGGTGGTAAAGGAACGTAATGTCGTGGTTGTCGTCATCATCTGCCCAGAAGTGGAATAAATAAATAATATGCTCTTAGTGACTGGGTTTAGCATGCCGCTGTCGTACTGATAAAGTCAGAAGCATTTTTCAATGGCTGGGCACTTGGAAGGAGACAAATGTTCGCTCTGCTTCACTGGATTTTTAAAAATGATGCTGTGCTGTGATTGCTGTGGCTGTTTCTTTTTAAACACTCACACGCTTGAGCATAGGGACTAGAAGATTGCAAAAGGATATAAGGACAGCCCCGCTGCTGCCGCTACCCAAGTCTTCCTTATCTGGCGTCCCGTACACACAGTGTCCAGCAGACTGCCCACGGGGAAGCCACAAGCAGGATGCGAGCACAACAGTACTCTCCCACCCATGTTCCCCAGCCACTGGGGCGCATAAGGATGCTGTCTCTGATTCTGTGGCTTGCTTATAGCCAGTGGGACAGGAACCCTCCAAGCCCCACAAGTTGGTGGTCATGGCAGCATCTCGTAGCACTGACTTCCATCGTCTGGCGACTCCCCCTGTGCAGGAGCGCTTCTTTTCGGCTTCCCAAATCTCCTGCCATCGCCCATCCGACCCACTCCTTTCGCTCGTCCGGAAAAGACAGGAAAGCAACTTACGCCGAGTCAGACGGCTGCTCCACGTGGCTCAGCACTGCCTAGGCTTACCAGCAGCAGCATTTCCGAGGGCAAACTATCCCGACCCAGTTTGGAGATGGTCAGGATGGAACCGGCAAAATGGTCAGCATGCAAAGCATGTGAACACTGAGCTATGGCGCTCCTTTTAAAAATAAAGTAAGATTCTGCTCCTCTTGGTTTGGGATCGTGGTGCACTTGACACAGGAAACAGCTTAACGCCAAGCCAGTCCCCTGGGGCATCGAGCTGAGCACCACGGCCTCGGCGTGGCCTCTGTCGACACTGACTGGATCGGCACCCGGAATTCCAGGCAGTCATTCCTCCAGCCTCGCTCGGAGGTGCTGCGACGGCACTGAGGAATTCTTCCTGCAAAGCCCTCCCCACAAGCCCCCTGCCCTGCCCCAAACCGCTCGAGAACTTTGTGAATGTGGATCCGTGACCAGAGCCGACCTGACCTGAAGCGCTCACCCACCCCACAGCACCTGTGGCGAGCCACAGGGGCTCCTGACCACCCGCAGGGCTCAAAATGCCCCACTGGGGGCCCGGGAGACCAGAGGCGCCTGGCCACGAAGCTCATTTTCGGCCCGATCTGCCTCACAGGGGCATTGCGGTGAGGCTGCACCGGCACAGAGGACGACTGTTGAAGGCACCTTGGGCTGCTCACAAGAGAACGGAAATTCTGGGTAACAACAGCAACAGAAATACACTGCGGCTTGGGTCCTACATAGTGCAAGGAGGTATATTGTATTGCAAGTACACACCTACACACCTTTGGAGCCTGTATACCTTTTGAGCTGCGTAATTGTTGCGAAATGCCCAGGTATAGAAATATATCTATATCTATATAGATATATAGTAGATAGATAGATGAAGATATAATATATCTTCATCTATCTGCAGGAATAGAAATATAATACATCAGTAGATTAAGTCACTATAGAATGGCTGGTTCTGAGTTCTCCCCTTTACCCAGGTACGGAGGGCAAAGATGGCAGGCAAGCTTTTCTCATTACTTTGGGCTTTCCCAAGGAGAACTCCTTAACCCATCATCGCTTGCTGTTTGCGTAGGAAACAAAGCCCTAGTTGTGCAGGACATAATTTCCCAGTTAAAGTTTTATGTTTACGGTTGCTGATTTAGGTTTTTCCCTTGCCTTTTATTTGTTCTGCTTTTATAAGTCATCTGACCTGTTTTTCACTTGTGCATAAATTCAGATTCCTATGTGCTTTCATTGTTATGCCTTGTGCCTCACTTTAGGCACTTTCTGTAATAAATGCTCGAAGAAGTTTAATATTCGTACTATTAATGCAGGTAATACCACGAATATTAATACAGCGACCATCCTTGTGACTGGGGGACATAATGTGCAATTGGACGTGGTGGCCCATGTCCAGGTACGGGTGATTCAGAAGAGCACTGTGACAAACTGTGCATGCAGGATGCTGGGGAAGGTCCCTCCAGAAAAAACTGGGACTGCTGCTGAAGACCTCGGCCAGGAAACGCTCCTGGAGCTTCGCATTCCAAAAGGCTCACAGAGAAAGTGCAGCCGAACTCAGACTTCTTAATGCAAACTTTAGAGGATCCCAGAGGCCACTTGTGCAAGGGGTAAAAAGCAATTGGTGGTGACAGAGAGTTTGAAGGGGGGAAAGAATTCTGGAAAGATTATGAGATTTGGGGAAAGAGTAATTGCAAAGCTGGATCGAGGGCTGCTTTTCAAAGAGGCCTAGACGGCACCGGAGTTCACCCAGTGGCCAAGCCAGAGGGTTGCTCTTGTCCAGTGACTGGCAGCTGGTAAATACAATGATGTCTCTGGAGATCTGGGGGTGAATGGCGCCCTGCAATCTGGCCTGCTCTCTCAACCACAAAGCGACGGACGCCACGGTGGCAAAAACAGAGAGCCAATCAGTCAAGCTGGCCCCATGGCATCAATTTGGAAAGCAGGAGTGATTCCGCGGAACGGCACTGGCTGTGCTCTGCCCTTATTTACAACATTCGTTAGGCTGAGTTATTGCTTCATTCAACATTTCCTCATAGAAGGGAATCGCTGCGGCTGCAACAACGTATTAACATTGGTGCTCGAGAAAGATGGATAGGGGCGGCCGGGAGAGAAAGGTGCCACACAAATGCAGAATGAATGGCCACGTTGGAAGCACGGTTCTCCATCTTTCAGCACGAGGCATCCCTCAAGAGGCTATGCAAGTGCCGCTGAAGAGCAGAAATTTGGCCAACAGGCCCGGTGTGTTCTCGGAGAGAATACAATCTGAACATGTGGAAGGGATGAGAAATCTCTTCCAGTCACCGGAGGTGCTTATTCATGGCCTGGTAGATCATCTCATCACATGGTCCATGACTGATTCCTCCAGCTAGAAAGGAAGAAGGCCTTTCTCAGTCCTGCCCTCTGGGACTGTCCCAATGGGATACTGAACTTGGGCTCTTCCGTGTGCAGGCACAGCATCTGCAGCCCTGTCCTTAACCAGGAGGCAGGGGTCTTTCTCAGAGTCTGGACACGCAGTGTCTTTACTGCGATCCCAAAGAGCACACCCATGACCCCATGGGCATGCCTTTCAGAGGCCAAGAACATTAGAAATGCAGATCGCATGAATCTTAGTGGTGACAGATGGAATTTTGCAAAGGTGAAACAACAGGAAGGCACATAAAGCCAAAATAATAGCACAATTGCTTTGCCCTAGAGAGTTAGGGATGGTAAGGACGGGTGGGGGGGACTTTGCCAATCCACAGGTTCTGATGCATGCCTGAAAAATGTCCATCTCATGGAAGGCTTGATTCTGTGACACCTTGTGCAAATTTCCTGAGCTTTTTTTTTTAAAGAATAAATGTTTTAAAAGCAGAAATCCATGTGCTCACTCAATTTGTGCCGTATGAAGATGATGCCAGCATGGAAGTAAAGGAAGAGAGGGCCACGTCAGGAAAATCCGGTATGTCCTCACTGCCTGGACAGGTTCCTTGCACATCCCTCAACCTGGGATCCAAGAACGCTGTCCCAGCAAGAATCTGATCTCGGCTGAATGGCCCTCTCTGCCTCCCCTCCAACACTGTCCTGCACCTGAAACAAAGCCAGTGATGCTTATGTTGGCATGGAGGGTCTTCCTCCACAGCAGGCAGGGTCTAATTGAGAACGCCCTCTGCAAGGGATCGGTTCAGACGTCTGACAAAAGCGATCCAGCCTTTCACCAGCTGCTCACTTCCTGGGGAGGAAGATGATGGAGCCCCACCCCCCACTTCTGGCCCTGGCACACCCCTGGCATGTCCTGATGGCCATCATGGTGTCCCTTGACAAAAAGAAAGGGTTGCCCCCACTGCAGTCAGATGGAAAAGGGGCACAAGAGATACTGTGATAAAGTGCAGAAGCTGAGGGACAGTCTTGCAACCTGGAGTATATTTCAATTTGCTTCTTTCTATATACATCGACAGGCACCCGTATTATGGAAAGGGATTAGATACTCCCAGGGTTGCCTAGTCTCCTATCCGCTTTGTTAAATGACGACCGACTTTACAGCTGCAACCCACTTTATCCCACCTTCTAGGAGTCCTCATGACCTGCTCCTGCTTCTTCTTCCCCATCAGTCAAGGGAAGTTCTGATCTCCGTCCGAAGACGGTTTCCTGCAGCCATCTCTGTTACGGTAAAGACGCCGTGAGAAGAGCTTACCCATGGAGACCTGGCAGGCTTAATTCTTGACCGAAATGGCGATGATTATGATGAAGCCCAGAAGAACCACCAGCCCTGCAGAGATCACGCAGCACTTCACCCTCCGAGCTTGCCGCTGGAATGGAGAAAGAAGAGACTAGGATGAAGGCATTGTCCTCAGGGTAGGACTGGCTAAATGCTTTTTGGGAAACAGGTACTCTGTGTTACATGGGTCAGACCCCACGGCTAGGCTAACTAGGAGCTGCTTCCATCTTCAGAGATGTGCAGATAATTGGATGCACTATAAGAGAGCTGTAGGGAAAGCATTTGTCTTAACTTGCGGACTGAGAGCAAGAGAAAAGAGAAGAGCAAATCTCTTGTGCATCAGCTTTTTGCATCCACGTAATCTCTGAATGTTTGACGTCATTCCTAGTCCTCCTTAGAGCTGTTTCTCCACGTTCCCAATATCCCTGTGGCACATGTGTTGAAGGCTGAGTAATCTACCTGAATAACCACTACGCAAAGTTTTACTGGCACCCTTCCTCCTTTTGCACAGAATCACTGGTGAACTTTGCAAAAAATAAAGAGGAAAAACACATTACAACAAGGTGTTGTCTTTTGTTCATTGTTTCTGATCTCACATTTACACTGCCCTGCAATGAACGTCTCACTTGTGTTCCAAAAGCTGTATCAGTCACGTAGTACATTTCCAATCAGTTCTGATAAAGGAGACAAGACGTGGGGTGTGTTGAAAGAGAACTGGACAAGGTGACCTTTTAAAGGATGTACAAATTATAATGTGTTGTCCAAATCTGATGACCTTTGAGGCAAAGCTTCCTTAACCTTAAACAACAAATTTGTGATTAAATATCACTGCTTCAGCAGTGCACTAGGAAAGGCCAATAATATGATTAACTACTTTATTTTATTTCGATGGGGAGTATTTATTTGAATCACAAGTAAGCGGTCAGACAGACCAGAAGTCTCAGTGTGAACAATGGGGATGGGGGAACCTCCCTGTTGTCACGGCTTCTCCTATCTGCTGCTCCTTGGGTACCATTTTTTCCCCCTTCTAAGTACCGCTTCTGCCCAGATTAGTCCCATGGGCATTTCCAGGCATTTGGAGAGCATGGAATGGCTGAGACAGCATCATGACACTGCCTAACCACTTGGATTTGGTTCTCAATATATCAGTGGAAAAATCAAAAGCGAGTGAGAGTGAAAGCAATGCTTTGTAGCAATGGCCAAGCTCCCTTGATCCCTGACCTTCAGGCCTTCTATTGTGCAGCAAAGGGTTCTGACAAGGTGTAGATCAGCCAGGCGCTCTTGGCTACAGGACCAAGACCTGCCATCAACCTCTGAGTCTGAAGAGCTCCTAGCAAAACCCAGATTGCAAAAGTCTCAGGTTACAAAATCAGGTGAGGACGCTTTAATATTCGCCTGGATCCTCCAGGTGGTGCGAAGCTGATCAGATCTCCAGCTCCCTTCGGCTCCCTACTGTGACACCGTCTTCCTATTGTCCAAATAGGATGGAGTCCCACCACCAGGATCCACTTGCAACTCCCCAGAATTCTAATTTCTTCCTGCTGTTATCTTATTACCGCCTTTCTCTGTGTCCCTCAAGGGGCCTCTGAATGGGAGATAAATGGGCATGGGCAGCCAATCAGGGATCCTGTAGTGAATTAAATTATGCCATGGTATTACATTGCCATTCTGATTTATTCATATGATCATGTTGATAAGCAGAGCAATCTCTAAAGCAGAGATCCATTTACTTATTTTTCAAATTCCCTCTATCCCTTGGATGCCAAGGGCACAGGGAAATGTACTACACATTTCTATCTCATTTTACCCCCTACAACCTGGGAGGCACATTAAATTAACTGATGCAGCCTCAAAACACAGAGATGGGGGTGGGGGGTTCCAGGGCCAGTCTCAAGAACCTCAGTGAAGACATGTGACAAGAAATGAATGATCCATAGTCAGGAAGGTCAGGCTTAGGCTGGTGCACCAACGTGACTCTACAATCCCACAGTGGCATTCTTGTCTTTCCCAGTGCTGTTCAGGGGTATCACCGTCCACATGAAACAATACTGGATTCTTAAAATACTAATGATTTAAAAAAGCAAACAAAACATCGATCCAGTGTAATTATATTATGAATAAAACCTAACAACGAGAATTATTACCCTAGTGTTGACTAACTTCCTTGTTTTTGTTTTAATGATAATCGAGGTATTTAGCAGCTGCCCTCTAGAAGATGAATGCTCCAGCTCTAGAAACCATTCTGCTTCTGATGTACAGATGATGTTTGCATGTGGGAAGGGCGAGATAATTGGCCAGTGGCTGCTGATTACTCCAGTGTCAAAGGGGGCGGGGTTTTACTGCAGATAATGTCCACAACAGTGACTCTCCTCTGCTAGTGTTTTGTTAATTTGTTCCACTGTCCAATAGTCAAAAGTTCTTTGGAAGGTTCACAGACGCTACAAACCACTAAAACAAGATTATAAGATCCCTCCCTCCCTCTGTGTGTGTGTGAGTGTAATCATACAAGTATATTTAAATAGCTAAAACACTCATCTCAGCTTTAGCCCAAGGAGGAAATTTGCAGGAAAAATCAGGACATTTGCGCAAATCTTCCAAACCATCATAGGTTAGTTTGTGCAATGTTCCCATTGGTGCAAACCAAGCAGCAATCACAACTGCAAACTGGGCATGAAATGTGTGGCAAGATTATATTTGGAGTATCCTGGAAATCTTGAACATCAGAAGTTCATCCAGCTCTATGTGCATTTAAAGTGTGACTTTTACCCCAATAAACAATCTATGATTGAAACAGATAAAATAAAAATGTATTTTTCAACTGTACTCACACGTATGGGATTCTATGAGGTTTTTTTTTTTTAATGTGCTCCCATTCCCTTGCATGACATCAAATGGGGCACGTTATGGTACAAAACCAGTGAACTGAAACAAAATGAAATTCTTGTACAGCACTAATTGTACTAATGCTCAATTGTAGTGGTAATCGAGTGGCAACATTTACATTTACCTACGATTAGTCATGGCATAACTGCTGCTAAGGATTGAAATCCTCTGCTTGATCCCAAAGTTATACGCATGGAAAACATACCAGGTGGGCCAAAAGAGTTCTGTTGATTAAACCTAAGGCCCACTTAATTCAGCAATTCAGTTTCCAATGCAGGCCGGGCAATCTGTGGATTGTATACCTTGCTATTCCTACTTAAAGTAGTCCTTTTGAAATGACGCATGTCTGTTCATGCAGCCCAGCATAGCATTTGCCTGGCTCACTTTGTTGGCTCTACGACACTTCCAAGATCCTTCTCCCTTTCAGTATTGCTGGGCCAAGTATTCCCCATCCTGTGACTGTGCATTCGGTTCTCTTTCCAACGTGCAGAACTTGGCCTTTGTCCTACTCAATTTCATTCTGTTGCTTTCAGCTCAGTGCTCCAACCCATCAAGATCACCTTGAGTCTTCTTTCTTCCTCCCAGGGTATGAGCCATCCCACCAAATTTTGTGTCACCTGCAAGTCTGATCAGCATCCCCTATGCCTCTTTGTCCAAGTCATTTCTTCGTCAAGCAATGTGGAAGAGCACTGGGCCCAGGACTGAGCCCTGTGGGACCTCCCTCGTTACCTCTCCCCAGGCTGAGAAGCTGGTCTTGAGAAGCACTGAGTCCGAATGTTTTGCCCTGCAGCTGGTGACAGCCCCATCCTTCATGAACAGCTCTATGGGAGTACTTGCTAAAGAAATCCAGAGGGTCACAGGTTCCCCTTCCCCGTATTAACTAACGTTGGATACAACCCCTGAGCACAACCCTGACTACTTGCTTGCAAAGAACTAACTGGTTGCTCATCTGGGCATCAGTTTCAATCATATCCTTTTCTAGCTTCCACATGCTTCAGGGTGATCTCAGGATACAGGCAATTAAGTTTTACGTTTGTGAACTAGTTGAAGAGCAAACTTTTCCTCCTTTATCAGGACAAGATACTTCAGTGATCCACTTACTCGAAGAAGGAGAAAAAAAAATCAGGACAGGCCAACCCAAAGTGATTACCAAAATAAGCGGATTAGAGTTAAAGAGAAGCTTTAATGACATAAAGAAGCTAGGATGTATGATGATCTAAAATAAAAGTTAAAAAACTAATATGGTAAGTATGAGGAATGTGACAACTCAACATAATGCATGTGATACATACTTAAGGTTTCTCACGTGGGACTCAGCGTGATGTGTGCGTAGCTGTCTGAGGAAGGGGATATAAAGTTGTCTTCTCCACTGAGCCTCCAAGCAAAGCACCACTCCTTCCTCTGGGACCAGAATAATAAACTTCCTATTCCCATGACTGAACTGGCAGGTGGTGGGGAAGAATGTGGGAATGGTCCCACTGGCCAGTGGTCATTCATCCATGATCCAAGAAACCTGACATTTCGGGTTCAAGTTGTACTGAGGGATAACCTGAGAGCCGGTGAAGGGACCAGACCTTGATCCTGTACCTGATGGGGCCATTTTCGACATGGCAAACAGTCACAGGATGTGATGGCCATGATTTCAATCTCTAAACTGTTCCACAGCCGCTGGAGTTCATTCCCCACTGCACAGAGAGCTTGGGAGTGTTGAGCAAAACAGCGGGTTTTGCTCACGTAGAATGAGCCATTGTTTGGTGGAAAAGCAGACTATAAATTAAATGCATACAGGAATAGAAATAAATCACCACCTGCAACCTATTCCTTGGAAGGCAATTGTCCAAATGGCCATACCCCCGGAAGAGTAGACGGGCACATGACTGCTGTCCCCTATTTGAAGGAGCCATCTACGGCCCTGTAATAACAGCTCCTAAAAGCACCTACCCTCATGTCAAATCTATTTGCTTGCCTAGCAAACAACACTTTTCCCAATATGGAAACCAATTGCAGGGCTAGCAGTGTGAGAATCTGCAAAACGCAAGCACATTCTCCAGATTCTATCTTGGTGTTCATTCTGTCTCGTGCCTGCGTCATATTGTGAATTTTGTGTTCTCTTTGCATAAGAATGTGTGCCTATATTCAGGCGTGTTTTTGCAAATGTATGCATCAGTTGCATGCATCTTTGAAATATACATATTCTTCTCCCATTAATTCAAACACGTTCACGTGTATTTTCCAAAGTTACTCCTTTTCATGCATTTTTTCCAACTACGTACAGGGTGGGTCAAAGTAGATACACAGTACTGACTGGGACATGTTTAGTCTAAGTGCTTGAAATGTCCTCCATAAAACATTGCAACATTCCTGGAACCCAATCGCGTGCTGCGATGCAAATTCCAGTTAGCACCAGTGCCGACAAATGCTTGCGAGACAAACTCCTTCGATTCGTCCACTGCATGAGGTCCAGCCAGGACCCAATCAGTTCTGCACACCAATGTTGGGTCCTCCCTGTGCGTGCTGACAAGGTGTTCTGGTTTCGGTCTGCAAATCACACAGCAAGCTCAGAAACTTGGAGATTGTGTTCGACTCCATGTTCAGACCGGAAAATGAGAACAGGGTAAACCTTGACAAACAACGAACCAAAATTAATTTTTCATACACCACGAGGTTTGTAATGCTTCACAAATGAGTGTGGGCTTGCAAGGGTGACCCTGGAAACTTGATACTTCAGTAGTTACTGAGCGCTTCGCTTGTCAGGATGGATGGGGATGGGAACACCATAGATGGGAAACTGGAGTTTCATTCACATTGCAGGAAAGGGCTGGGCGCTATTTCCCCCTTTCCTTGCAACCCTCCGCATCTCCTCTGTGGAGTTATTTTCCCAATATTTGAATAAGTAAGCTTTATATTGTGTATTATATTTTATATGGCATTTTACCTCGGATTACTGACTGCCCCCGGCTTGGATGCTTTGTTATGAATTAGGTGTGGAGTCTTGTTCGGTTTATCGTTAGGGTTATATTTTAAATGTTGTGTTTGGTTCCTAAGCAAGTCTTTTGGTTCAGATTATGGGTTTTTGCATGTTTAACTCATTGTAAACTGTTTCAGAGAGCTGTTCAGCTCCCATCTCTGGAACTCCCTCCCTAGGGAAATCCGCCTGGCGCCATCTTTATTTTCCTTTCAGCGACAGGTGAAGACCTACCTTTTTAGGATTTTTTTTTAACATTTAGCCTGCATGCTGTGGCCCTTTTTAATTGTTTTATAGATGTTTAATTCATCTTTGTTTTAATTGGTTTTTAATGTGTTTTTACTCTGTTAGTATGTTACATGCATTGTAAGCCGCCTAGGAAGGCTTCGGCAATTATAGGCAGCCTATAAATACATATGAATGAATGAATGAATGAATGAATGAATGAATGGCATAAACATATCCTAAATAAATACATGAATAAAATAGTCCAGAGCAGCATGGAAGATGTCCCAAGGAGCAGTGAGTGGGTGGAGAAATTGGAGAAGGGGGGAAGATCGCGTCCCCTTTCCCTGCTGCATTTTTGTGAATGAAAGGAGCATTTCTGTCCACAGAATGGCCAACCGACCCCTCCCTGCCCCATTTCAGGCCTTCTTTTTACAGGAGCTGTGAGAAACATGTCCTCTATGAAAACACATTCGCTCATAGAGAAGAAGTGAATCACACTTCTGATTTCTTTCATGAGAGCTCCTGATACTTTTTCTTTCTGTATATATTACTTAAATCCTAAACTCTTTGCTGGTGTTGTTTTGCTTTCCCCTATTCTTGCTATGTGCACAAGGCACTTGTGGGGGTGGTTTTGACTAAGGGGACAATATTTGGAGATGGAATCGTTCTACATTTGGGAAGGAAAAATGCAGACAGTGATTAGTTTCCAAAATGAGGGTAACCTCTTGACCGATCTGTGCTTTGGGTGCTGTTCTGAAAAGACAAGACATTACTGCAGTGGAAACAAATCTTACTTCTTGGCGTCCAGGTTCTAATAGCTGTAGCAAATTCTCTTCCATATAGAAGCTCATATGTGTTGAGGAAGGGAAAAAAAACTTATAAAATCTGCAAAGGTGAAGGCGTGGGGTATCCCCGTGCAGCTCCCTCCTGCTGTGAATTAATTAAACAATTCTATTAGCTGGGCTTTCACTTCTGACACTTGGCAGCTGACATTAATTGGGCCACGATCAAGACCGTAATTCAGGTTAATTGGATTCCCACTGTCAGCAGCGATCAGCTTGCAAGAATGTGTTGCTGTCATTTAGAAATAATGACTCATGGATGGCTCTATCGGACGGCCTTGTTTGACAGCTGACGGCGTGGTGGGGTCGGTGGATGGCTGCGGGCCTGCTGAGTGGAAAACCTGGCGCTGTTAAAATGGGGTGTCTGTGTATCTGTGTGGATGCGTCCCTCTCAGCATGGATCCCCTTCACAGTCTCTGGGATCCAAGCATGTGGCACCAGGTGTTGGCAGGACATAACTGGATTCTGGTTTCATACTCATTGGTGCCAGAGACAGGAACAGAATCCAGATTTTGCAGGGCGAACGCTTGGAGGGAGACCATCATGGCATTTGGCTAGAATGGCAAAACAAAAGCAAAACCCAGCAGGCTGGCATCAGTGCCAAACATGGTGAGCCCTAGAGCAAGGTCACCGGAGAGGCGGTGGTGGAACTGGGACAAGGCATTGCGAAAACCATGAAAGAGGAGAATACTCCGAAGAAAGAGCAATGGAGGTAAGAATATAAGAAAAGTACTGCTGGGCCAGATGGATGGTACATCCAGGGGTGCAGTTCCTTCACATGGTGGACAACCAGCTGCCCATGGGATCCCTCAAGCAGGATGGGTGAAAAACCTTCTTTTGCCCATGCTCCTCAGCAACTGGTGTACACAGGCATGCTGCCTCTGGTAAGGAAGATGGCGCATGCACAGCAAGCCATGGGTAACCTTCTCCTCCATGAATTTGCCCAGTCCCCTCTGAAAGCCATCCAAATTGATGGCCTTCACAACTCCCTGTGCCACTGAATTCTATACTTTAAGTCCTTCCTCTTCTCTCTCCTGAATCTCCCACCATCAGCTTCATAGGATTACCCCCTTGAATTCTGGTACTATAACACAGAGAGAACATTCTCTCCTTTTCCACATTGTATTTACTTGTTCGTTTTTTTCTTTGTTCTTCTTCTCCTTCTTCTTGTTTAGTTGCAAAGTCGTGCCTGACCCATCACAACCCCATGGACAGCATTCCTCCAGATTCTCCTGTCCTCCATCATCCCTCAGAGCCCATCCAAGTCCACACCCACTGCCCCACTGACCCCATCCAGCCACCTCAACCTCTGCCGTCCCCTTCTCCTTTTCCCATCAATCATTCAGAGCATCAGGGTCTTCTCCAGCAAGTTGTTCCTTCTCATTAGGTGGCCAATGTACTTGAGTTCCATCTTCAGTACCTGGCCTTCTAAAGAGCAGCCACATTGTCAACATCATACATAATTTCAGACACCTCTATCATAGTTCCCGTTCCTCACAGGGGAGTAGCTCCAGCCCTTCATCATCTGAGTTGCCCCTACCTGCACTTTTTCCAACTCCGTAATGCCTTTTTTCAGTGCAAGGACCAGAACTTGTATGCAATTTTCTAAGTACGGTTAGAACATTGTGCGTAGATTGTAAAAAGGGGAGTCGCCTTTGGCAGGTTTATTTTCAGTCCTGTTTCTAAGAGTTTGCATTTTTCACAGCAGCTGTGCACTGATTCAATATATTTCTTTATTTAGATTTTTTTTATATACCACCCCATTCCCACAGGCTCTGGCGGTTTAGAAGAGATTAAATCCAACAATGGTAAACATTTCAATGAAAAACAAGCATATTTAATAAAATTAATCTGGGAACTAATCTGGGAATGCCTGTGAGAAGAGATACGTCATAACGCTTATTGAAGGTAGCAATCTGGGATATCAGATGCATCTCTCCCATCAGGACATCCCACAGTTTAGGGGATAAACAGGGAGAAAGTCCTCTGGGTAGCAGACATTCATGTCGCAGGGTTGAGCTTCAGTACATAGAAACAGAGTGAGTCGGAAGGGGATGCCTGGGCCATCTAGTCTGACCCCAGCTCCAGCCGGCTCCGCTCACGACATGCCCACCATGTGGACGTCCAGCCTATCCTTGAACACCCGCACCGATGGGGCCTCAACCATCTCTCATGGAAGCCCATTTCATGCCCTCGGGGCCCTGACTGTCAGGAAGTACTTCCTGGCATCCGTCTTGAATCTTGTTTCCCAAGGCAGAGACATATGAAGCTAACAACCCAGGATGCACCTACAGACAGTGTGACCCAATATGACTTCCCATAACCAGTTGCCTCCATGCTTCTCCCACCTGGCAGCAGGCCTAGGTTTCAGCCCTTTGCCCCAGAGTGTGAGAAGAGGAGGCTGAGGCACATCTGATGATGTCAGGCAGATCCTCTCTGCTCCAATCCCTGCTTGCTGAAATACCCCAGTTCAGTCCAAGATCACTCTTGCCTCTTGAGCTGGTCTCTCTCCTGACAACCTCTCTCCTTTTCCCTTCCCAGCCAATTAACTGAAGAGGCCCCTAATCAGATACTCTTTGTATGTTAAAGTTGGCCAGCCAGGACTGCCTTGGTCACATAAAGCCAATAATGCAAAGGTTGTTCAAGAGATCCCAGGCCCAAGACAGTTAGGGCTTGGAAGGTCACACCCAGCACTTGAATTGTGACTAGAAACAAATACACAACTCAAGTCGGACCAGACCTGCAGCAGGTCTACAGCAAGAGAGATCTAAAGAATCCATTGCGAGGTGAGAATCCAAGGGGATTTCCTGACCACCCCTCCAGATTCTGTTGCATTTTCCCCATCTGATGCTCACTTGAGTCAATTAAATCAGTCAGTCACAAGGATTTCTACTTTTCAGTTGGGCTACACCATGCACAAGTTTTTTTTTTAAGTGCAGACAAACTGCATGAATTGTGGAGCCCAAAATTTATGCACATCTCAAAGCTGTGCAAATTTGAAACTCTCACAGTCTGGCCTGACTGATTGCTAAAAAAAGGGGGGGAAACCCATGAACAGAATGATCACCAACAAGTCAATGCAACAGACAGTATTATTGAGACAAATCCTTTACCAAAAGTAATCAGATCTTCTAGGGACAGCATTACTGGGGAGAACGGGGGGTGGAGAGAAACTGAACAAGCAATCAAGCCAATAAAAATACCTGAGAGAAGCCATTTGCACGAATCTTGGGAGCCACAAAATAACAACAGAAAATAACCATTTGCAAATGGGTCTATTTGCTGTGTGCGAATCACACACCCTTAGCAGAAACCTCGGTGCTGGTGCTGAACTAGACAAACGGATAATGACAGGTCCTTTGTGAAGCTGGGAACATGGTGCAGTAATGATGAAATACTGAGAGGATGAAACTGACAAGGACAGAGACCATGGGAATATGGCTGGGCGCAGGGTTACGTAACAGCTTTGCAAATGTGCTAAAATATTACAAGCAGTGCAAACCCATTTATGCAAATGTAAAGATTCAGGCCCCATGCGCTCCAAAGACCCCATTTACAGAAAACACTTTTTGGGCCAATGGTGCTACAAAGACACAACTCTCTGTGTAAACAGCTGTTTCATACACATTTCTGGAACCTGGATAGAAAATCCAGCACGGTCCAACTCCTGAAGCTCAGCTTTCAGTCCTACTTGAAGTTTCTGGAAACTTTTCAAGGGAAGGACCATGCGCAACACATGGCAGAAGTCTTATTTGGAGAGAACCAGGCTGTGAACATCAGTGGCAAACGTCTGGCTTCATTAGGAGGGTCACCACTGTGGACCAGCCGATTAAGTACACAAAAAAATGCAACAGGACAGACGTTGGCTGCAGATCTGACAGGGGCACCAAGTCAAGAAGCATCCCAAAACGAGGGACCTCGTATTTAGGGGCTGTGCAACCCTAACCAAGGAGGATCCGCACCAAAAGTGAAGCAGCAACATGAATTCACCTAATTTCTCCACATTCCATCTCAAAGCTCATTCCGATTTGACTCCATACGAGAGTGTGAGTTTTGCTTTCTGCTCTTCTTTTTGCATGAAACCTGCTTATTCTAGTGCATATTTTTCCAATTTTTCAACAGCACACATTTTCAGTATATACATCTTCTATTGTCAATAAAAAAGTATTTGTGCGCATTTTTCAAAACTCAATTCCCCCCCCCCACACACACATTTTTCAAATCTTCACATGTGGTCGAATGCTATTCTGGTCAGCAAATAACACCGTAAGCTCAGGATGGACTGCATCCAAGTCCATGTTCCACCTGAAAGGTGCAACCAGATTAATTCTATTCACTAATTATTGGAAACAAGTTCCTCATACATTCCTGATTCAGAATGTCCACCCACCAACTGCCCTTCCAGTACTGTAGATCGAGGTTTCAAACAGTGTTGCCTAATCTGGCCTATCAAGGTGACCACCTTCTACTGATGCATTCAGATCAGACGTAAATGAGAAACAGAGCGACCACTTCATATTGCTGCCATCTCTGAATGACTTTATCCAGAGGGTTCTTGTAGATCAACAGAATAAGAGGCACCATCAAATCTTGCAGAATTGTCGCCACTCCTTTGCTCCGAGAAAGCTAGGAAAACCAGCGTGTTAATGCCCCCATCTCCTGGAAGAAGCCATGAGACTAGGCAATTTCTGTCCCCAAACTGTGCCAGAAGGCTTAGATAGCAAGTTTTCCTCCAGGATCTCCTCGAGTTTCATTGCCACCGTGCAACAGTTTGCAGGAGCTGTCAGTCTGAGAAGCTGGCAATGAGATGCTACGTAGTTTCCAGCAGACCGGATGCCCTTAAGTGCTCCCCATAGATGGAATCATTGCTTGAGTTAAAAATATGGGGGGCCATTTCCAACAGGCTAAACAAAGTTGCAAGGCAAACTCCCTTTGATCCCATTCAAATCCTTTCCCCCAAAAAATTAGTCAGAGAACTGCACATCCTAAGAGGAAGGGCTGCATTCGAGAGCAAGGACTAGATGCTGAAATAGAAAAGGATCAAGCAATCGCCCTGCCATGAGTTTGTTGCATTACCCCTGGATAAAAGCTTCATTTCCAAATGGATTTATCAAGAACATTTTCTATGTAAATAGATTCAGAAAATATGGCACTTTAAATCCAACAATTTGTAAATGTTTAGCCTGCATTTCAGATCAATTAGTCATCTATCTATCTATCTATTCATACCTGTGGTGTGTGTATAAAATAAATATATCCAATTCAGAAAGAGATGCATGGATTGTGTGCATCTCGGAAGCCCGTGTTGTTGTTTCAGGCAGTTGATAAGCACCATTTTAACAAATGGGTACATTCAGCTAAGAAAAGGGAAGACTCTCAAAATTGTGGGCCCAGTGTGTAAATTGGAAAAGCTTATCAAAGAAATGATGCTACAGCGGAAATAGATTAGCTTCAATCTCAAGAGACCTGTTTGTTATATGTGGCTCCTCATAGATGCATATTAAGAAATCATTGTTATTTTTCCTTCCAGCCCAACCTTTCCCGCCCAAGTATTGCAATCAACAGCCAGGTTGGCACGGCGATGGCAAACTGGTACTCCACACACGCCTGAATGCTGGGCTAGGTTACAACAGAGGTGAGCAAAACAGTTTTGAGGGAAGATGCCCACTTAGAATGCCAGTCCGTGGCATTAGGACTGCAAAGATATTTGGTCCCCAGGTGGAGGAACTGGGTGGAGGAAACCCCCAAGACACCAGAGCAAAACCAATTTTATTACTGTTTGTTATTATTTGTTGTTTACAATTAGGACCCTGAAGAATCCTCATTGTCCACCTTGACTTAATATGGAATAAGAATGTGGACTCTTGAGTTGTAGGGGAGTGTTAAGAAATTTGTTTCAGTTAATTTTTGACCAGGATTTACCCAGCTTGGAACTTCTGGACTGAACATCATCTCGGAAACAAACTGTGGTCAAAGTCTACACATTTGCAATGTGTAGTGTGATTCCTGGCACCCACAAAATGGATCGGACAGCATGTGGACCCTTGAAAATGTGCATAAAATGCATACTTTTGAAAAATGTGCACAAATATGCTTTAATCCATGGGAGAAGGAGATTTACATTTCAAAGAAGTGTGATACAGAAGTTTGAGAAGATGTACGGAAATATGCACAGATCTGCATGAGGAAAGGAAAATGAAAAGCTAGCATTTCTGGACTCTTTTGAAGGCAGGGACAAGCGCAAGAGGAAGCCTGTGAAAGTTTGGAGTGATGGATTGTTACAGGGCTCATCTCAACCCTACCGAGCACTAAACCCAGATGCTGAAAGCTACTGCTATTGCCTACTGCAGGGTCCCAGAGGAAATTCCTTAAAATGCAGCTACAGATATGGATTCGCAGTGACGCTCGTTTTGTCCTAGAGTGCTGAATTACTGGAAGAAGCTGCATTTGCTGAATTCTCTCCCTTCCACAGAGCCAAGAGGAGCACAGAAGAACTTTGACCTAATGAGTCTGGCAATTGTATCCACACCTGTCAAACTGGTAAAGCTACAACACCACACGGCAGAAACAGAGTACAGAAATATGCACATCATGGGTAGAAATCCAAGTTCCTGCAGGCTAAGGAACAGGCAGGCTGGAACAATATTTATAGCGCTGACTGGCACGTCGTGCCCTGCAATTTCAGGAATGCATCTTTAAATACAATAAATAATGTTCAAACGCAGCCTTTTGAGAGCAAAACACACCTGCAAGGAGAGATGGGAAACACGTCTCTGCAGCTGACAGAGTGAAAATTAGACAGGAGCAAGATGTCCGTAACCTTTGAATTGGGAATCTCTCTGACAAGCGGCTGCCTGCGCCATAAAAGGTGCGTGGGCAGGACAGATGGGTTTTGGCGAGAGAGGCATGGCTCGCTGCCACATGGGCGTGCGCACACTCACACGGCTGCCAAGGAGCTGTGGAGCGACAACTGATGAGAACACCTCGCACACATCACCCACAATAGCTTCCATGTCGGGACAAATCTAGGGATGTGTGAAAACTGCCGTCCTCTTATTTCCCTGGGTACCTCCGCCTTTCAGGAAGCGTATGGTTGCGTGGTCGAGATATTGATTTGCAGAACTCAGCGGACACCCGGATTGTGCAATGCGATTAAGTTATTACCCTGCAGCAAGCGAGTGCAAGCGTAAGGGCATGTGGCTTGCCGGCTTTGCATATTCGTGCAAAGAATTGTGTACTTTGCGTGCTTTGCACAAAGATGCTGGAGCTTCAGAGCACTTGTAGGTCTGATCGTGGCTCAGCTTGGCTCCTGGCCAGGGCCTGGGTGGTAAAGAAGCCCCATGGAGCATAAGAGAGCATTACAGTGGCTCTCTGTATCCCTACTCTCAGGTTTGGACTTGGGGGGCGGGGGGAGGGAATGGGGGAGAGAGAAGGGCAGATGTTTCTGTACCTAGAGGGCAGCTGCAGCTGCTGCAGCTCTCTTCCTTGCCTAAGCTGTTTGCAGAAAACCGATCTACATATGGCAACATCAAGGGGTTCACAGAAGGGATGGAGAGAAAATCATTCACTTCACATTTTAATGCAAAGTTTCCTAATTTCACAGTTCCAAAATGCACTGCAAATCCAAACTCGGTCACCCTTCAACGTTTGCACTTCTCTGCATTTTACAATAGCATTCCCAAGTTAAAGAATGCTTAGAACAACATATTAGAAGAAATGTGAACCACAATGAATTTTCATGCAAACTTAATCTCCCTCTCACAGTGAGAGAGAGAGGGAGGGAGGGAGAGAGAGAGAGGGAGTTCATGACAAACCTAACTTAAGACTGGAAAAAATAAGAAGTGGCAAGGACGTGAAAAGGACAGATCTATCCATCACTGGCTCGCAGTACATCCAAGAGCTCCTAACAGCCTGGTATTACTGCTATTGTCATTATTATTATAAAGAGGAGGAGGAGGAGGTGGCGGTGGTGACAGAGGAGGCAGTCAAAGAAAAAGCAAAAGATCCCACCCTTCTTGCCACGAACCCAAACCAACTCACATGGCCGTCTTCCTCTCCATTTTACCCTCACAACAACCCTGTGATGTAGGCTAGGCTGGGCGCTCCACGGCTAAGGGAGGACTAAAACGTGGATCTTCTGTGTCCCAGGCCAACGCTCGAACTGGAATGGTAAGTCCTTATGCAAACATGAGCTGAACTAAACTGCTTACCTACCCCTAGTGTGTGTGTGTGTGTGTGTGTGTGTGTTTATTTATTAAAAGCTTTTGTATGCCGTCCTATCATACAAGTTCTCAGGACAATATTTAAAATATTTACAATATTTAAAAAGGCAATTAAAACAACAATTTCAATAAATAATAAAACAGAGCAAAACAATAAATCACAAAACAAATAGAGCGGCCGAAGGTTAAAAGTTGTTAAATTTTAAAATACCATTTAAACAAAAATGTTTTGGCCTGGCGCTGAAGAGAGTACAAACTTGGTGTCAGACGTAGCTCTCTGGGGAGGACATTCCAGAGTCTGGGTGCCACAGCAGAGAAGGCCCTGCTCCGAGTTGATGACCCTTTTACCTCTTTTTGAGAGGGTTCCCGGGACAGGGCTTCTCCCACAGATCTTAAGAGGCATGAGGCCATAAAAGGAAGGGGACGTCCCTTCAGGTACCCTGGTCCCAAGCCGTTTAGGGCTTTATAGGTCAAAACCAGCACCTTGAATTGGGCCCAGGCATCAACTGGGAGCCAGTGTCTTTCTGGCAAATGCCTATGATGGCTTTTCCCTGAGTAGCATGGGCTAGGAGGCCCCATGCCCGGTTCTTTCCCAATCCCGAGCAGCACAAGTGCTCCATCGTTTGCTCATCACAAGCGCAACGCAGGCTTCCTGTCTCCCTTCCGGGGGCGGGGGGGGGGGCATTCCCTGACCAGTCTGGGCTTCCTGCATTAACTCTGGCCACGTGCAGATTTCCCTCCCAAGGCGTTTCAACCTGCACTTCAGGGGCTACCTAGCCAGAGAGGTCCACCTGAAGAGCTGAGATGCCCACTGTCCTTTCCATTTGCGTTCCCAGACTGCTGTGGGCAGGCAGTTTCCACTCCCCACAATTTCCCAAAGGCTAACGTGGCACTTTCTCTCTGTTGCATGCAGATTCACGAGTGCAAGCATTAAAGTGGAATGAAACACGCTCCCCAGAGAGGCTGGCCTGGTGCCGACCCCTTATTCTTTCTTGCGCCAGGCCAACCCCTTTTTATTTTCCCAATATTTTAAGGTTTAGATTGCACTTTTAATTGAGGTTTTAATAGAATGAATGCTGTGCTTTACTTTGGTTCATTGTAAGACTGTCCTGAGTCTATTTTGTAGTGGATGGTATACAAAAGTTTAAAATAAAAAGAAAGCAAGAAAGCAAGAAGAGAGGCACTTTTCCTTTTTGGAGTCATTCCACTGCAGACATTCCATTTTCGCCATCTTTGAACATCCCCTGCTGAAGAAAATTCTCATGAACCTTAGTAGATATGCGCATGGTGGGCATGTCATGAGCGGAGCCGGCTGGAGCCGGGGGTCAGACTAGATGGCCCGGGAAACCCCTTCTGACTCACTCTGTTTCTATGTTTCCATGTAGACACACCCTCCTCAAACAGGAAATTGCTCTGCCCACCTGTCCTATAGTTGTGTACAACGGGGTGTGTGCTGAAACAAAGATGTGACAGGCCTAATTCTACAGGATAATGGTGGCTGAATACACGGGGATTTGAGCCCTGACTTCCCAAGTGCTTAAAAGTGTGTAAATCCTTAACTTTGGTTTTCTCCAACATTTAATGTGTGTCCATGTCCAGTTCCTCCCTTCCTGTTTAGGATCAAAGTTTGGTAAGTTCTTCTGAAAACATAAGCTGAACAAAACGTCTTACTTAGCTGTAGTAAATGCCATGTGTCCGTCTGGCAAACGCCCACCTCTCTCCTAGCCCACGATCGCTTTTTCCCACAGAAGCATCGGCTAAAGGCCCCTTGCCCCGTTCTTTCCCAATCCTGAGTGGCACGAGCGATCCACCACTCACTCATCACACGTGCAACATGGACTTCTCGTGCAGAAGGCCACCCTCCCGCTGGGAAACGAAGCATTTTTTCCCAATTAGAGCATTCCACTTGAAAAAAAATGCGTAATAAGGGAAAGCAACGGTAAGAAGATTGGTGATTCTCAGCGGAATGGCCAGGGGATTGATGCTTCCTAAGCTCCCTGCCCAACTATCTTCAGGCTCGCAGTCTTCTGGTCTTGACGAGTGGTTATCCTGGCAGCACCGCTGCTTGCTTGCACCGCATAATGAATTCTGTCATTCTCAGCCCAGCTCTCCAGCAGCAAGTGGTGGACGGCGGTCTGCATGCCGATTACACAAAGGTGCCGCCAGCTCCAATTACAATGGGCGCCTCATTGGAGTGCAGAAATTCTAAGGCACTTATGAGCTCAGCCTCCTTCACGGAGCCGGTAGTACAGGATGCTGTCACTGTTTGACAGGGCTTAGAGCGGGGCCTGGGACGGCTCGGGAGGCAGCTTGCTGGCGCGGCGGACGGGAGCGTGACGGGACGCGTCTGCAAATGCCGTTGCAGGAGCAAGGGGCCCGGGAGGTGCCAGCAAAGACCACGAGGGGGTTAGCCTTGTAAATTCCTTCATAGAGGAGGTGTCACACGTCGCGCGGCCGATTGGCGTGCCGAATGGCGAAGGCAGGCAGGGGGCAAGGAGGCGGCTGGCTTAAGCCTGTCTCTGTCAGCCCGGGCTTTGCAAGCTGCCTTATCTTCCCTCCGAGGCTTGTCGGCAATTTTCTGCCGGGCGGTGTGGGAGGCCAGGAGGACGATAATTGTGGTTTGCTCAGGTTGCAAGGCGCTGACACGCTATTAGGGACCCTCGGAGAGCTGGAGCACAGGGGTCAGAGAGCTGGGAAATGCAAACTTGTCTGGGGGCTCGTTCTGCGTCCTTCTTTGCCTCCACGAATGCCGTGGCCGTCTTTTTCTAGAGCAGCACGGCTCGAGGTGTGAGCTCAGGAAATCCATGGAAAGATTTATGCAGGTGATAAAAGTGTGGCTACACTCGAGGCACACTTTACGGTTAATGTGCATTAGGCAAAAGTGGGGTCCCTGGAGTGTGTTGGTTTCCCTCTCATGTTAGAGGTCCAAACCACATATTTGTGTTGTTGTGTAAGCACAGGGTCGTTGGGGACCTGGTGCACCATCTGGTCAGTGCAACGGCATAGCTCTTCCCCCTTTTCCATTTGCCCACACCCCATCCCCCAGGGCTTCCTCTGCCACCATATTCTGGAGGTATATCCCCTTGTTTCCCCCTTTCCCCCCCTACCAACGACTTCTTCCATTCAGCCTCTGCCACTGGAATAGCGTAACAGTTTTGGGCACTGGTGAGATCTGGGCTGCTTGGTGTCACTGCTAGCCAAGAGTTTACCAAGGTCCTGCTAGAATCTGGCACCCCCTTTGCTAGACACCTGGTCATGATGGAGTAGCTCAAGGAAAGACCTGACACTGATTTATAGAAAACCGATCTGCTCCTCCTTACTGACAGGGGAGCCTCAAAACCATGTATAGTCGAGAATCCACATGACAGGCTTTCTGCAAAAATCAACCCCAAGAAAAGACAAAAATGTGTATACACATTTGAAACATGTGCAAAGAAAATGCACATGCTTCCAGAATGTATATAATTATGCTTTAGCCAACAGGTCCAAAATGCATCTCTTTAAAAACACTCATAAAATACGTACAATAATCCATGTGTATGTTCATGCACGCATTACAAAAATGCATGTAATTTCCATGCAGATCTTTCTTTAAGAAAAAAAAAAAATCAACAACCTGGAAGGCTGTGTCCAAATGGGCAGAGCAAGCTCAGCAAAGCTCTCTCCTCAGCCAACAATCTCAACCTTGGTGAGAACAAGATGCACAGATCTGTCCGTCACATGTGTGTACATGAGGGTTTTGATCAGTAAGTAAGATGCAACCAGGGTTGCTTACAGATCTCCTATCTGACAACTCCTACAATCCCTGAATATTGTTCATGCTGGCTGGGACTTGTGGGAGATTCAGCTGAAGAGATCTGGCTGGCACAAGGAGCTTCCATCACAGATGAAGATCAATTGGAGAAGGCAACACAGGCACGGAAAACCAGCAGAGGCTGGACAGCCAGGTGTTTGGGCGACCTGGGTTTCGGTTTTCTCCACTGAACTGAACAGACCGTTAACCAGATGGTGAACAAAGTCCCCAACAACTCTGTACTTACACAACAACACAAATGCGTGGTTTGGACGGCTAACATTACAGGAAAAGCAACACGCTCAAGTGATCCCACGTTTGCCTAAAGCATATTAACCGTAAAGTGTGTGTAAAGTGCAGCCACACTTTTTCCACCTGCATAATTCTCTTCCTGCTAAAAGCAGGTGGAAAAGCTGGTTCCAAAACTTTGATTAATAACATCAGTGAGGATTCTGTGTTGGAAAATGCCAAGAGATTAAATTGCCTTGCGTCACCTGCTGTCTTCTATCTAATAGAAATCTGGGCAATCTTGCTTATATAAGAGAATGGAATAATTGAAGCTTAGCGGTATCAGGACTGAGTGTAACAAATTATACTAATTCGCGCGAAGACAAGACTGATGTGGGTAAGGTGCTAATTCTGTAAACCAGAAACCTTGTTAATGGTGCTTTGAGAAGTGGACCCTCTGGTAAGTAACCCAACTGTGGGAGCAATAAGATGCATTTAAACCCCCTGTAAATCGTGCCATTTGGAAGTTAAGGGGGTGGGGAGTTAATCGTGTTCAGAAAACATGCTTTCTGCCCTATAATTTGTCGTGTGATTTAAATATATGCAAATCTGGAGAGTCAATTTCTAGGCTGCCCATTCGGTTTGCATCCAGCATGCACTCCTTGCCAACTTTATTGTTGGCAAGGACTTTTCCTCGATAAATCCTTGCACATATCTCACTGCCATTTCTTTGTCTATTTGCTCTCAGTCCCATGGGATGCTCCAGTACTGAGAGAGAGAGAGAGAGAGGGAGGGAGGGAGGGAGAGGGAGAGAGAGAGAGAGAGAGACTGGTTCTCTGGCACAGTTCCACTTCTCTCTCATTTTGCAAACCCTTCTTCAAAACCCACCTGTTCCATACGGGCTTCAAGCAGGACCCCTTTAATCAGAAATGACTTGACGGCATGATGAATTGATCTGTATAATTTTGTGCTACTGCATCCCTTTCCCGCATTTCCCCCCTTGCAAGTAGCCAAAGGCAGCTTATAGGGCACTCCCATGTTCTATGTTACTCTCACAACAACCCTGCGCGGTAGGCTCATCAGCAAAATAAAGGACCAGGGCAAAGTCTTCCAGTGAGCATCAAGGCTGAGCAGGACTAGAACTTGGACCTCTTGTGTCCCAGTTCAACACTCAAACTACTGGACCACACTGACTCTACTATGACTGTGTAAAAGTGTGGTTCACACACATGCCTGTGTGCACACACACACACACACCATACTGGGATAGGTGAGGAATTTGGTTTTGGAGATGGGAATCCATCGGATTTTTTCAACTCAGCTTTCCAAATTCTGCCCTGCTTTCTCTCTGCCCTGCCTCACACCGCGAATTTATGTGGGCATCTGGTGAGCACTACAAGCACAGTTCTGTTTCCAAACACGCAGGATTCATGTCCTTGAGCGAAAAGGATGTAATCTGCATGTTTTGCACAGAGAATTACACAATTTGCATACTATGTGCAAAGAAACCGCTGGCATTCCCAAATGGAAGCCGCTGGAACTTCCCACTATTTTAATTGCTAATTTATCCTAATCTGTGCTTTATATTTAATATTGGATGCTGGGCTACTTTAATTTTTATCTTATTTTATTGCTGTTTATTCGGAAGCATCCCAAGACGTCTGTGATGCGACGGTATACAAAAGTTTTAAATAAATAAATAACATAACATAACATAACATAACGGAGGGATCTATCTGGGAATGGGAATCAGTGGGATTCCCGGGCTCGCCTGCTTGAATTCCCAGAATTCCTGGTGAGCGCACCTGTCCAGCATCCGCATGGTGCTTGCAGGTAACTGAGTCAAGCACTGCAAAGCAGTGTCCCTCCCAGAGGCAGTGGGTGGCCATTCAAAGGGCAGTTGCACCCAATGCTAGAGAAGCTCCTGGTTGTGGGGAGCTTGGCTGAGAGAGGCTCACCCCTAGAAGCACCCCTTGCATGCGCCAGACGCCGTGGCTCCAATGGCGGGTGCTCCTGGCACTAAGGAAGGCTGGCTGGAGGTTTTCTCTTGGCTTTGCTCGCTTTGGGAGGCTGCGCTGACCACTAGAGGACCTGGAGGGATGGACTCCACCAGGGATAGAAACAGAGAAGCAGAGCAAGTCAGGAGGACCCTCCCGGGCCATCTAGTCTGACCCCCGGCTCCAGCCAGGTTCATCTTCATCTCAAGCCCTTTCCCCAGGCATTGTAGACTTGCTCTCAGTTTAGCTCTCTTCTTGGCTGGGGCTAAATGTAGGAAAGGAGTCCAGCAAGCAAAGGAGAGCTGCATTCCAGCACTGCCCAGTGATGCTGGGCGAAAACCAAAGCTCATGTGATTGCTCATGGATCATGGGACGTGTGTAGGAGGGGGGTAACGCTGCAAGTTGGTCTGGACCTCTGGACCTGCCGCTTGGGCACCGGGTAGGAAGGACCACATTTGCCCACATTTGGAGGAAGTATTGGGTTAGGGCTCTTAGATTCCACTAAGGGCATCGCTCTTCCGGTGGAAGTTGGACATTTCCCTGGTCTCTTTCGGTTATTAGTAACCAAGACAGTTTCTCTCTCTCTTCTCTCCATTCCTCCTCTTGCATTCCTCATTGCTGAAATGCATCTCATTATCTCCTTGGGAGAGACCTTTTTTGCTTTAACGAAGCTGATCAGGTTCATAATAAAACAGGATTTCATGTTTCATTGCTTGGAGTTCGAGCATTTTATGAGAATGAACCGGGCGCTGTTCCCAAGACACTCTTAATCCCTCTGTTAATAATCAGTGACAAGAGATGCTTTGAGCTGATCTTGGATAGTTGTGCCAACACTCATCAGCTCGGATGGGTGAAGCCACCAGCCACTCTCTGGACATGCTCAGGGTTTCCTTTATTTTTACCACTCCTTTGGTCATGGTGAAAACAGGCCTTTCCTTTTGGGTAACTACAGTTTTAGTACAACTGCAGTATCCATCGTGAGCTGAGATTTCCTCCCTCTGCATAATCAAGACCACAATCCATTCCTTCACAAAAGCTCTTCCTATACCACGGAACGCCAATGAACTAAATAGCCACTGAATGAGTCTCTGAGCATGCACAGAGTGGTTTGTTGAACCTAATATAGCAACTACTTCCGGGAAACCTCCCTTTGAGTATGTCTGGGCCCCAATCCCCTGGGAGGGTCCTTTTGGAAGCAAGCACCCTTTGCACCTGCATGCTGCCCCTCTGGTTGGCTAGCGCTCCTCTCCTGGTGCTGCATCGTGGGGGCAAGAGCTCGACCAGCCTCACTTGGCCCTGAGAACTCTTCAGCAGGTGTGTTCAGTCACAAAGTCACACCCAGCCCATCATGACCCCATGGGCAACCTTCCTCCAGGCTCTCTTGTCCCCCACCATCCCCCGGAGTCCACCCAAGCTCACACCCACCGCCCCAGTGACTCCATCCAGCCACCTCATCCTCTGCCGTCCCCTCCTTCTTTTGCCATCTATTGTTCCCAGCATCAGGCTCTTCTCCAGGGAATCCTTCCTTCTCATTAGGTGGCCAAAGTACTTGAGTTCCATCTTCAGCATCTGGCCTTCTAAAGAGCAGTCAGGGTTGGTCTCCTCTAGGACTGACTGGTTGGATTGCCTTGCAGTCTCTGCTTTTTAGTACGCTGTCTAGATTTGCCATAGCTTTCCTTTCCAGGAGCAAGCGTCATTTAATTTCTTGGCTGCAGTCACTGTCTGAAGTGATCTTGGAGCCCAGGAAAATAAAATCCGTCACTACCTCCATTTCCTCCCCATCTATTTGCCAGGAAGTGAGAGGACTGGATGCCACGATCTTCGTGTACAGGTGTACATCTTGGTTATTAGAGCCTGCCTCCGCACCTGGAGAAAGCGGCCTTGAGATAAGCCCTTCTGCTTCTCTCTCCTCCAAGTCTGAAGCCCCCAGTTCCCACCCCGCTCTGCCTCTCCTCTGGCCAGTCCAGATCTTTGTGAGCAGTGTGAGTCACTTCTTCCCACCCCGGCTATGCTGCCCATCCCTGAAGACTCCCACTGCTACTGGGGACCCAAATCTCCCCATACAGGAACTGGGTTCCAGCAGCAGCAAGGGCAAGACTCTGTGTCCTCCTCTGTCTGGGGGACGGGATGGTCACCAGAGCGACAAGCAGAGTCCAGAGACTGAGTTCCTGGGGAGCATGTCCGGGGAGCATGGGGTGCTGGCCAGGAATCAGGCCCATGCCCAGTGTAAGCAGCACCTCTCTTCCACACCTGCAGAAGCGAGTAGGGAAACATGCTGGTTGCTGGGAACAGCGGCTGGTGCAACCGCTCGCGGCTCCCTTCTTCCACATCTTGCAGCTGCTCCTGATGGCTGCACAAGTAGGGGGTCCATGAGCCTTTGCAGCTTCCTCCTGGCTCTGCTTGTTTTGCAGGACTGAGCCGACCACAAGAACGTGTGGTTTCCAAAAGGGTCCTTCCCAACCTGTTCCTCATATATCAGCATTTGAAGGGCAAGGCACTGGAAGCCCTGGGCACAGACGGATGGAATACTCAGTTGCAGGTTCTCAGACTGTCAAATTTTATAAATCTTTTTCACTGGAATACAGAGAGCTTTGTAAATCTTGTGAAATCCTTATGGCAACCAGACTGAAACACCAGTCTCACCTTTCCCTGGTTTGCCTGGCGCCGACTTAATATTCTTTTTGGCGCCAGGTAAAAACCTTTTTATTTGCCCAATATTGTAAGGTTTAAATAATTTTAATTAGGTTTTATCAATATTCTCAGTGGCATTTTGTTATTGTATTTTTGATCGCTTGTATAATTATTGTCATTTATATTGCAAGCTGTCCTGGGACAATTGGATTGCGTAAGATGGGATAAAAATATTGTAACTAACTAACTAAATAAATAAATATCCCGAGCCACCCATCCTGCTTTGGGAACAGAGAAAAAAGCCCTGATGTTGGATGAAGGTTGGATGAAGGGTCCACCCAGCCTGGCCTTCTGTTCACATGGTGTCCAGCAATGGAAAGTCCACCAGCAGGACCATGGCAGAGAGCCAGCCACCCGCCCACGTGTCCAAGCTGCTGGTGTACTCAGGCACACGGGCCCTGATCCTGGAGGTGGCACATATCCAGCACCCCTGGTAGCCCTATCCTTATCCATCCATCCGTGGGAGAAGGGAGACATGGGGGGCTGCTCAGGGAAGAGTGCATCTCCCCCCGATTTTCTGTCATTCAAGAAGGGACAGGTACATCCTCCGTTTGCTCTGCTTCAAGCCCTCAGCCCGCCCCTGATACATACAGCTCAGGATTCTGCAGCTCCCGTCTCCAGCACTGCATTCTCCTTAGACCAAAGACTGCCTGCCCTGGGTGTACTTTCCGTTTCTTTGAATGCTGGCAGAAAGATGGGGGTGACTTCTTTGGAGAGGAAGACACAGAGGACTGGGATTAAAATTAGAACAATAATCAAATCAAAGCAGCCCAGTGCACTGGAGGAAAGCAAAACCCGTGAGCTTATGGGTCACGACAGATGCAGTATTGATAAAAAGGAGGCCAAGAAAAGGGGAGCGGGGAAAGGACATGGAAGTGCTGCATGAGGCTGATCCGACCCGAAGGCTTCGTTCTGCTCCGCACACCAAACAATGAAGTCTGGGCTTGCGGAGCAGCGCGTGCGCGCGCGCGTGTGTGTGCAGTGGAGATCAGTGACTCTTCTGGGGTTTAAATTCTTTGGGGGTCTTTTGGGGGCTGAGCTGGGTCCACAAACAGGTCAGGTCAGCTATCGCCACATATGCCAAGTACTGCACAATCCTTGCACAGCCAAAGAAGTCCTTGGGAAGTGTCAGAATGAGAACCCACAAAGGAAAGATGCAGCTGGGAGTAAACCAACAAAAAGGACCCTCCAGCCCACCCTCCTTACTGGTGGGAGAAAATGGGGCCGGCCACTTCTCTCCCCTCCCTGGAAAGTTCTCACCTCCTATCCTGTCTGGAGATGGGCAGTTCTCAGTATGTTTCCCTATAGGTCATGTGGAATGGGAGCCACCACACAAGACGGGGGTGGGGGGGAACCTGTTTCGGGACACTAGATGTACCCCTTTCACCCGTGCATTCAGCTACCTGTACGCTGGTCATGGGCCCAATTCTTCAGGCACACATGCTGGCATTCCAAGACAGGACGTGCTGAGTCAGTGAGACTTTGTGGGTGAGGGTTAGAGACTGGGCTTGGAGGAGGAGGGAGGTGAGCAGCCCAGTGTGAGGATTCAGTTTTGGCTGGGCTCCCACAGCCTAGTGAACAGGCGAGGGGGCATGCTGGAGACAGATATGGCCATGGAAATGCCCACGTTTGAATTGGGAACCACGTTCCAGGGAAACGCCCAAGAGCTAGGATCCGTCCAAGCCATCTGGCAACTCTAGGCCATCGATGAAGAAGAGATAAATGAAGAAGAAAAAAGGGTTCTGTGAAGAGCAATGCAGCACTTTTCACGGCAGGTTCTTAGCATCACTAAGTTCAAAGGGGTAAGATTCCGGAGGAGATCAAGAGTTCATGTGATGAGTGCCTTCAGGAGCTCAGATACTAGTAAGTCCAAGCAGATGGATGTCAACCATTGCCTTTCAAAGCGAACAAAGCTGGACTTGTATGGATGAGGACCCCTGACCAACCAAGGTAGCTTCCTTCTGGCCTTCAGCTGAGGTGCTTCAATCCGTGTGGCACCTCTGAACTACATTCTCTCTTCTGTTAGGCCCTCACACAGAAGTTGCCACCTGCCTTCCCGGCCAAGGCCAAAGGGTTGGACAGGAGGAAGCTGCCACCTGCCTGGTCTCCCTGGAGAACACAAACAGAGGGAAACACCACGGATTCTGCCATTCCACAGGCTGAACCCTTCTGGACCACCACAATCACGTCTGGCAACTAACTGTCCAACACTGGAGCTTCCTCATGATCAGAAACCTAAATCAACCAGAGATCTTAATCACGTGGAGGCCCCGACATGCGTCACCAGCACTTCTATTGCTGCTACTATTATTATATCTACCACCCATGGTTGTCAGTAGTCCCTCTTTGTGGAAATATTATGAGTTCTGCAGAAGTCCTAAATACATACAGTGCTTTAGAGAAATAGTCACCCCACATCGACTTTTCTGCATTTTGTTGTGATATAACCTGGAACTGAAATGGATTTCATTGGCAGTGTTACCGCTTGATGCACATTAGATACTCAGCAACATGAAGGTGCAGAGTATTTGTATTGCAGCACAAAGGTTAAGTAAACAAATCCAAACTGGCATAAGCAGAAGGCAGAAGAGTCAGAAGAAGTGAGTATTCCCACAGAGCATAGCATAACAAGCGTCTGTGCTGCTTCTGGTTTTCATATTGCTGTTGCAACGTCTGAAGGGGAAGCTTGAAATTGTTGCTGCGACGATGAGCACTAGAGCAGCTTACAAAAAGAAATCACCACGCTGGGAACAGCGGCTTATATTATATGTGTAAATAAAGCATATAATAAACCTTCTTTCACACATGTGCAGAAGTACGGCCTTTGGAGACACGGCCAGCCTGTGCAAGCGTCCTCCCCATTTCACGCATTCTGGGTACGCGTGGCGCTTAAGAGTGAAAAGCAGCAGTGTCTTAATTCCTCTGCAGGCATTTTCCTGTGAACAGGAAAGCTAAAAGGATGCAGGGAAGTTGGCAAGTGTGTGGCTCCTGCAATGTAGCACATGCGCCTCGGTCTGAAGGGGATTTCTGCGTGCGACTGGGAACATGGACGAAACTCAATGCAGGCAAAGGCAAGAGGAAACCGGGGATCCTGGGCAGGGCTCGCCTGGGTACCCTACTCCTTCCTTCAAACTTTCAGCTCTCAAGTGCTCCAGCCAACACCCAAGGAGGACTAGAATGGATTCCGTTTTGAGACCTGAGCAGGGCTCTTCCCTCCAGGGGGTGGTTCAGAAAGTGTGGGGGCTTTTCTTGACATCCACAAAAGGAGGGGGGAAGCTTCTGTATAGCCCAAAGTGCCTGATCCTGCCTAATCTTGAAAGCTAAGCAGAGTTGGGCCTGGTCAAAATCAGGGCGGGTGACTTAAACGTTGTGCAGTGCCCGGAGAGTTTTGGCTACGGGCAGTATAAAGAAATGTTATATAATAGCAACAGTATCATGACTAATGCAAATGAGGCATCATCAATGCCATTGGGCAGTCCCACAGATACTATGGTGGTCCAATCATAAATATGACTCCCACTCCAAACAACATTTAAAAAAAAAAAGCTTATTCATATCTAACTTTGCTTTGGTCTCCTTCCATGTCATTTCATCCCACCATGAACTGCTATATTCCCCTTGCTTGCTTTCAAACTAGCTAAAGTACCTCTCATACCTAGAGATAGGTGGGGCAGCTTTCCCGAGTCTTATCCAAAGGTTATCCCCCTTTCCTGTGCATCCCTTCAATGCTTCCTCCAAGCAGGAATTTCCAAATTTGCCTCCAAATCTTTGCTTTCCGCAAAATTCAGCGACAGCTCTAATTGCCTTTGAGCTGAGGGCCCTGACAAGCCGAGGAATTCTGATCACTGCCGAGGAAGCATCCATCTGGGATCCTTCCCTGTCGGATGCTAACATCTGGACATCTTAGAGACTGCCGCTGCACCAGCATGTCTTCTTGGATTAGCTGAAAGTGTGCTACCCCCACCTCCCTTCACATCTATAAATATCCCTCTCTCCATATCTCCCTCTGCCTTGAAATATGCTTATCTCTGGCCCTTTTTTCCCAGGCAAAAATTCAGCGACATCCAATCTTCTATGCAAATTATTTTCTCTCTCTTTTTTAATCACAAAACACCGAACCAATCCCTTGATCGGGTCCATCCTTTATGATGCTTGAAATGTAAATGAGACTTTAATATTCCTGGCTGGAAGCAACAGAGCTTCACAAACCTGATCAAAGTCACATCTGCAAGGGTGGTGGGAAAAGGCTCTGGGAAGACATCCACCCCTGACCTAAATGAAGAAATGGTAGCATAATATAGCAAATATTATACCAATGTGACAATGCTGCAGTGAATACTCCTATTATTTATATATTTGGAATCATCGTACCCAGTCCTCCCAGCAGCTCAAGCTAACATACTGTGCTGGCACCCCAGGATATCTTCCCAACAGCCCTGCAAGGTGGGAGAGGCTGACAGAGATGCTACCATGTGGTTTTCATGGGCGAGGGGGGATTGGAACCTGTTCCCCCATCCTGGCAGTAGTCCAGCCCTTGAATCATGGCGCCACATTGTCTCTCCTTGCCCAAAGGCACAGTGGGCTTTGTAGAGAAGGGCAGAACTGCTGGTTCTTGGCATCCGAACTCATCACTGCTACCTAAGTTTGGGATACCTAGTCATCTCTGGGTGCAACATGAATGAAATCCCATTTTCTTCCTCAGGTCTCCCGAAGCTGTTACGGGAACACAAGTCTTTGCACATGAGGAGAGGGTGCTTTCTAACGGCAACCCCATTCCAGTCCTTGGACACGGGCAAATGCTCACTGAGAGCTGAACGGATGGGAGAAGAAGTGCGGGTCCACGGAGTCCACGGGATTTCCTGGAGACTGTTTGCTTAGCTCTGTTTGAGGGGAGATTAGCATGTAAAGAGACGACGAGAGAGAAGTGACATTTTAAACCCATTCAATAAAGTGCAACCAACATTAGGAGTCAGTTAGGAATTGTCTGTGGGCAGCAGAGGGGTTTCCTTTTGAAGAGTTCTCACAAAATGCCCCGACGGGGTGACCTATTACCAAATTGACCAGTGGGGTGTTTTCTCCCTTCACCAGTTCCAAAGTTTCCCAAATTTTACTTCAGAGCTCATCCCAACGTGAGTCCTTAGCAGATCGAGAGCTTTTATTTTCCCTTTTCACATAAAATGTGCACACATTTCTGTGTTTTTCCAAAAGTGTGTTTCTTCAAAATGTGTACATTCTCCTCCCAGTAGCTAAAGCCAATCTTTTTTCAAAGCAGGCATGTTCTGGTCCAGGGATCCCACTGCAAGCTCAGAGAAGTGCAGACTTCCACCATGGATGGTGCGCAAGATGCAAATGATGTAGAACATGATTGAAAAGCTGAACAAAATGCTTGTAGATTCAGCCTGAGATGCAGCTATCAGGGCGAACGGGTGCTATGGGGTGCCCCATATGCAGCCCCAGATGAATGGCCTGGAAGATGTTATTTTCTTTTTTTTATTGCCAATCCTAAAAAGTCACAAAGTTAAGCCATTTACATTATAATACATCCAATATTCATCTTATTATACACACAACTGCTTCCAAAGCTTAAACTGACCAGCACTCCAGCCAATTTCCTACTCTGTTTTCTGTATTGGTTGAGTCCTCATCCCAGACAAATAGTGGTTACCATATTTTCATAAAGTTATCTTGTTGAATTTCACAGAAACATAGAAACTGAGTCAGAAGGGGTCTCCCGGGACATCTAGTCTGACCCTCAGCTCCAGCCAGCTCTGCTCATTTCTCCTCTATATAATCTCTTCCAATTAGTCAGTTTCTCCATCAACAACCATCCATATTCTCTTCAGAATCCTTTGCAAGGAGAGATCTTGAGCGTATTTCCAGCTTCGGGCAATTTCATTCTAGGCGGCTTGTATACATACCGCCACCAACTCTGTATTAGATAAGTTTTCGTTTCCATCCATAAACAATGAAAAAAGTAAGAGAGCTGCATTTAAAACGGCCTGAGAGATGAGAGAGAGGATTTTTCGATGAACACCAGAATATGAGTAGGAGCGTTCACATGATGGCAAGTCCTGATAATGGGAGGAAATTAGGTTTGCCACACCTTCTTGATGAATGGGATGTTGTGGTTTTGGAAGTGTGTGTGTGTGTGTGTGTGTGTGTGAGAGAGAGAGAGAGAGAGAGAGAGCGCGAGCGCGCGCGCGAAGAGGAGAAAGTAATTTCCAAGCATTCCTCCGACGAGGTAAACAAACATGGCATTTAATCTTAATAAAATGAGAAGTTTAATAATGCGCTCTGTTTTCAGTGGCTGAGACAGGCCAGATGTAAACTGCCCATTAACATTAGTTCTACATGACAAACTGCCCACCTACGATGATACTTCGCTGCGAAGCGAGTCCTCCGGGCTGACAGCACTTCTGGAATGGCGGAGAGTTAAATCGTTTGGTTTAGGGATTTAAATAATCACAAATTAAAGTGAAAATTATCCGAGAGGAAAAGAGCGGCTTCTGAGCAGAGGGAGAGGGGCAAGGCAGCTTCCGCATCAGCTCGGAAAGGGATCTGAAGAGGCGTTTGCTCCCCAAAATGGGGGTGGGAGGGCAAAAGACAAGCAGGGTTCAGATCTTAAATCAAAAATCCAAAGGCTGCATTGCAACATCAGTGGATGCAAAGTGAAGAACACGCAAGTCATTCTGGCTCCTTTTAAACTGAATGTCAATGGATCTTTAAATGACTGTTTTTATAAACTTATTTATGATTACAAGCTGCCTTCAATTTCATTTTTCTTAGTAGCATGGTGGGATACAAAATAGATAAATAAATATGCAAGCACAGCCTTTTCCTTAAAGGCTGTGTATTTATCATATGGGCATTTGTCTACCTTCCCAGGATAAAAACAGCCTGGAAGTGGGGTTCTGCTTCAATTAGGAAGACGGGGCAGGAAGGGTCCATGTTTATCAATCACTTATGAGATTTATATACCACTTTACATCCAATAAAGCATCCAGGCAATGAGCAATAAAAAGGATGTCTCTCACTGCTCCTACTCATTGAAAAACAGAATTAAAGCCTTTAAAATCAGAGGGTACCCACTGAAGCTCTTCAGGGAAGGGCAGCTGAAGGAAGGGTGTCTTCAGGCACTGAAAATGGGACACTGCTGGGGTCTGCCTTGACGCGACCGGCAGGGGTCCCACAGAGAGGGGGCCAGCACGTTCTCACCCAACTGGGCTCCAGGCAGACTCCAGGTCCATGCAGAACCACCATGGCTGCCTTGCCAGAGACCCTCAGGGGCTGGGCGGGCTCATCCGGGAGGAGGTCCTCTCCCAGCTGTCCCAGTCCCAAGCGGCTTAGGGCTTTGCACACCAACAACAAAACCTTGAACTGGACCCTAGCGAAGAGAGAGCCCAGTTAGCTCACTTAGCAGAGACTGCAAATGCCGAAAAGGAAACACAGTGGGTCAGAAGGGGTCTCCCGGGCCATCTAGTCTGACCCCCGGCTCCAGCTGGCAAGCTGCTGCATTCTTCATGAGCTTCAGACTGACTTTGAGGGCAGCCCCACTGAGCTGAGATTCTGCCCTTATCCGCAGTCCAAGCATGAGCTTTTGGGGATGCTAAAAAAATTAGTACAAGTGACAAGGCTGTTCCCCAGATCTAGGAACAGCTCACCCCTAAGGCCTCTGTCTTGCTGGGATTCAGCTTCAGTCCGAAGTCCCATGTCCAGCCTGTCTGTGGCTCTAGGCCCAGATCCGGGACGTGTGCAGCCTCATCTTATCCAACCAGCACAGGGAGACATATCTGCGAACTGTTGCCACTTTGCTCCTAAGGAATCCACAGCTTCGTCTACCCGTTAAGCCACCTGAGAGATCCCCACAGCTGAGCTGCCAAGGAGAGAAGAAAGATGTTCCAAGCATTACCCCTGCAGCCGATCCACTGAAGGGCCTCCAGGGCCCAGTCCTCAGAGCCAATCCACGGACAGCATGGCCACTGGTCACTGATGGAAGGTGCGGTCCAGTCAAGCCAGCCACATACCTCCTGCCTCCCTCTTGCGGACTCTTCACTGGGGTGACCAAGGCGGATTCATCCAAAACCCAATCCGAAGTGGGTCCAAACAAGCCAAGTCCCCCAGGAGCAGTTGCAGTGCCTCTACCGTGATTCTCTCAAGCATTTTCCTCAAGAAAGGGGTCCGGCAAAGGAGTGGTAGCAGTCAAAGGCATGTGGATCTCCTGGGGTTGGCCTAGATAGATGTCTAAGATTCCCCTTCTGCTCTGGACTTCCATACTGGTGGGTAAAATCCAGCCAGTTTATACTGGGCCCTATTGCCATGCTTCGCCATCCTTCCTGCCAGCCACAGCTACGGGGCTGCCACCAATCACCCACAGTTAAACCCCCAAAATAGCCAAGCTTTAATCACAGATACTGCTAATCCAGAGTTTACGCATTATGTAAGCCTTCCCTGCTTCTGCTCCTCACCCACCCCACTCCGTCTTCCAAGAGAATTATTCCTGACAATGCAGAATTTAGGTGACTCAATGTATATTTTTGGAGGTTTTCAGGGGCGAGGGGGAAGCAACTTCTGAGAAAGGAAAATGGGAGGAAAGCAAATCAAACTCTTCAGCAAATGCTTCTAGTTAAGCTGTTGTCCATCGATCGTGGGCTGTTGTAATGCGGAGGTATGGAATCTTTAAGGGGATCACATGCAACATTATTTCCTAACGGATATTACAAGATTTAGCATCCTAAAGATAGCACGGAAATGCATTGCATGATAAGCAGTTTCTGATAAATGCATTCTTAATCCAGGCATTACCGCCTGCATTGCATCTGAAGAGCTCCCTGGATTTGATTCTTCTTCCTTTTTCGTAAGAAAGGATCATACCAGGTTAGACTACGGAAGCAAAGACCATCCGAATGGCCATTGGGCATCATCAGTGGGCAACTGACAGACAGTAGACAGCTTAACTCAAGGTGTATATGATAGATAGATAGATAGATGGATGGATAGCACATTTACCAAATATGCCCATAATGCTAACCCCCCCATTACATTTTTCCCTTTCTTTTAGTTTTCAGACATTTCACAAACTTAGAAATAGACAGGTGTCCAACTGCAAATTTTGTTTGGACCCACGTTTGAATTTGCAAGATCCATGGAGTGTGGGAAGCAACTGTGCGTAAAGATGCACATGCAAGAAATTTCTCACCCAGCTGTAAACAAGATTCCCTCCACGCCCACAATTCATCTTGATTTTGCAGGTGGTGAAATTTAATGGCAACGGTGCACCTACGCAAGACACACCCTCCCTAAGATGGAAGGGGCATCTTCACTCCCTTTATTTTCCCACAGCTGCGCATTTTTCATCACATAAATTCATTCCGGGCTCTGAGTCCCGAGCTCCAGTGAGCATTCATCGGTCTTTCCTTACACAGATATCCAAAAATGACGCCGCACGGCAAGCTGTGGCAATAAGGGCCGGGACTTGCGATATTGGCTTTGCATTAGGTTTGTTTATAAGAGACAAGGCATATTAATCATCAGACATCAATGCCGCGAGAAGCGGGCAGCAATGCAAGAAATGTATTCATTACGGAAAGCCGGGTGTCAAACTGACTCAGTGGCGTGCTGGATTGATGCCCTGCCAGAAAGCTCCCGCGCCTTCGACCTTCATCTAAAAATAAAAATAAAAATCCCCCAAAAGTTCAACTAGACTTTTCTTTCCATTCTCTCTCGCTCTCTTATGAATACAGGATATAGGTCCACATTCTTCTGAGTGTCTAAATTTTACAGAGGGCAGTCCATTTATGCGGGTGATAGATAAGTAGCTACATCCAGGGATGCAGCCAGAAAGGAGCACCTGGAGGCCAGGCACTTGCAAAAGATAACCAGTCCTCCCTCTCATTATCGGTGCGTGTTCAGAAGACAAGCCTTTGGCGTTTCTCTTAGGGCCTTATAATAAAAGCACAAAGCTTGTTTGCTACCCAATCGCTCATCATGAAGTAACCCCGTTCAATAAACAAGCTGGGCCACCAGAGTTCCCTTGGAATAGCAGAGCACCTGCTCAGTTGGGTTGCTCAGTTCGGTTACAACAAACCACCGGCCTCATGCACTACCTCCCAAATGTCCCCCAGATCTCCTGAGCATGGGCTATCGTGCTGCCCGGGGCTAGCTGAAGTAACAAGCCATGGTCCAACTGTAACTCACAGTACAAGAATGCACAGCCAACCTGTACCCACTTCCTGAGCATTGGGTGTCATGTTGATGAAACCGTCGTGCTACGGAAAAAGCCTGGTGCGACCGATGGCTCAGACTGGTGTTGAATCTGCTTCATCAGGTTTTGCAGATTTTTCCAGTCCAGAACCCCTCCTGGAAGTGGACGTGGATTAGATATGCTTATTGTGCAAACCGTTTTGACAGCATTTTGCTAATCAAACGGTACAGAAAGGCTTTAAATAACTAAAATGGAAAGAAATAAAAATAAATAAAAATGAAATAAATAAACATCAATAAAATGAAATAAACATAAAAAAACATGAAATAAACAAACATAATTACACATGCAATAAACATAAATAAAATGAAATAAATAAAATGCTTTGGAAAGGACAAGCCTGCTTCATCTGGTTCCACAGTGCTCACATGACCCACTGCTTGCCCAAGGGTGCTTTGATGTTTGTGAGAATGAGCCTTGATATGAGTTCGGAGGACTTCCTTCTATGAGCTCCACTGTCTGGCCCTGTTCCAGACTTGAATGTTTCTGCTCAGTTCATGCTTTTCTGGGAAGACCCCCGTGGCACAAAGGCTGAGCCCTGTATATGTGTGGATGCATTTGAATTTGGGAATCTGTACATTTCAGAATCTGCAATGCGTTTCACGGACCATGCCAAATTTGATAAAATGCATGCATCGGAAAAGTACTTAGGAACATGCATATATTTCCCCAAAAATGCATACAACTATGCTTTTTTTAGTCCATGTGTACCAAATTGCCTGGAACTTGAAATGTGCATTTGTTTTTAAAAATGCAAAAAAATCATATAAAACCTTTTCCATAGATGGACAAACAGATGGAATCTGCAAAGAACTGAAAAGAAATGGACTAAGAGGTGATAAATCAAGGAATTCTCAAGAAGCAAACCTGACAGATCCACTCATTCATTCCATTTGTGAAGGTGTATTGAGGGCAGAGCATCTCGTCTGACATGAGACACACATTTGCTTCCTTCATGTTGGTGTCTCAGCCTCAGATTATTTCTCTCTACCACCTGCCCTTGCCCACCCAGGACGCTTTAAGTCCACATTGCCTTTAAAAAGGGACTGGGCAAATTCATGGAGGAGAAGACCATGGATGACCATTAGCCCCAGCAGCCTTGAGCTACCTCCAGGACTAGAGAGTCTCCCTGCACACTTGTTGTGGGGGACCAGGGTGGGAGGCGCTATTGCTTGTGGGACCCCAGGGGCAGCTGGCCGGCCAGCGTGTGGACAGGTGAACCCTTGGCTGATCCAGCAGCGCTTCTCCTATGATGGCCACCATACATTACGAGAAACGGAATTCCATAGTGGAGCTCTGTACTGTGTGAAGAAGTGCTTCCATTTCTCTACCCTGAATCTCCCAGCAATCAGCTTCCCAGGATGAACCCTTTGGGGTCGAGAATTAGGGGAGAGGAGAAAAATGTCCCCCCCCCCCCCGCTTTCTTCACACCAAGCATCTCTTCTTCACACCTGCACTCATCCTTCTGGGCTACGCGATCCTAGACGTTGCACCATCCGTCTTAGGGAAGTCTCCTCACTGGAAGGTGGCGTGATTGCTGAGAGCAGCAGTCGCTGCTCCGGTGTGCTAAAAAACAACAGCTGGCTCTAGGAGTGACCGGCATAAAAAGCTCCTTCCGGAGAGCATGACAGCAGCTTCTCATTAAAAGTGGGGAGGAGCAGACAGGCCAGGAAGCGAGAGAGGTGGACGGAGGAACGGCTGCGATTGTCTCCAGCCACAGTTCTGTTGAAGAGCTGTTCAGGGTTCTCGCCGTGTGCCCACTTTCTCCCCGCCTCCTCGGATGCCTCATGCACTGCTTTCCTCAGCATGCTTTAGGATGTCGTGGAAAAAAGCAATCTTCGGAGAGAACAAGCAACGATGGAGGATTCTGCCTCACAGCTGTGGCCTTCAGGGCTGCCAGAAGGAAGCTGGTGGGGGTCCAGATGCAAGGCTGGGAATGGGGGAAATGAATCCTCATTCCGTGCAGGCGGTGGAAGGGCACTTAGGGGGTTGTGCAAGTCGGGGTGGGAGACTTCTGGAGTAATCCTCCTCTTCCTCAGAGCATGGGGGCTCTCAAAAGAAGGCACAGAGCGGTGTGCGGTGGAAGGACACATCTGCGGCTGCTCCCAGCAAGATGAGCTGGGCAAATCAGGATAGCTGCAAGGAAGTGGATTTCCCCAGTGAGGGAATGGTGGGGAGCCAATGGCGTTGCACTCAGGGAGGGACCTCGCTGCTTGTTACATTCTAGGACCGTGTGGTGCTCTTTGGTGTGTTTCTTGCGTGCGGTGTCTCAAATACACAACACAGCAGAGGTGCTCTATTCACAGAATATGTGCAGAAACATGTATGTATAGGGAAAGGCCTACAGAGAGGTGACCCATGGTGGGTTCACATGTTGCACGGACACGCAAGGGAGTTGTGGAGTTCGCTGCCCCCAGCTGTGGGTGGTGGGCACTAGCACAAACTCTTTCAAAAGGGGATTGGATGAATTTGTAGCCAGGCATTAGTCCACTGGTCTGTAATCAGCAAGGAGAGCAAAGCAGCTATTTCAGGATCCAACTAACTGGATAAGCTCACTGAAGCCCCGGTGTTTGCGAAGAAGCTGAGAGGAGATAAACCTGTCACTGGACAGGCACAGGTTTAATCTTAAGGACATTATGGAGGCTATGCTTGAGCAAATATCAGAGGAATTTGGAGGGTCAATGGCACTTCCAGAATTTCATGTACGCGATCAACATATTCCTAATCCATGCTAACAGACGGGTGACTCTTCCTTCCAGCATGCAAGTCAGCAAGTCACGAACAGTAACGTGGAAAACATACATAACAATTGCACGCTCACTGCAGTGCGTATCAGTCCGATCTCGATCTAACTAGTTTTCCCTGGGCTAATAAGGCTGATGGACAGTGATGTGAGATGAAGGCAGGGAAAGCCAAGTGAACAATAATGCAAGACTGATAGGCTAGGGCGGCTGCCCTCCAGCCGAATGCTCCACGACGCAGCAGGTCAAAGGAACTCAGCAGTGAGAGCTCCGCAGGCCTTCATGGTGGTGGACCCATGATGCAGAACGGCATCTTGAAGGAGGTCCACCAAAGCATGTCCCTGATGGATTTCGGAATAAGCTCCAAGACTGAACGATTTCAGAGGAAAACATGCTCAGAAGTGGGGGTCAGTTGAACTAAGCCATGATTTGCCTACAGCTGTTAGGAGCCATAACCAATACAGTCCATGTGAAGGATGATGGAAGTTGTAGGCCAAAACATCTGGAGGACAAGTTGCCCTCTGGGTTAGTTAACCTCTAGGCTGTTCACACTCCCCTCACGGGTGCTTTGAGAAATTTATCCTTGCTTGTAATTTTGTTTTTATCAGTAGGTGACAGGGTGATTTGCAATCATGACTATAAGCCACCTTGAACATAGGATGAGGCGGAATGTAAATATTTAAAATCAATACACCCACTTGTGTATTGATTACAATCAGTGGTAGCAGGATCATTATAGTAGCCCATTAGTACTTCATTCATAGAAGTCTCTTGTAAGCATTGCTCTTTGAGCTCATTCCCTTGCAAGGATTGGCTTCATGCTGATGCTTCAAATGATTTCATGATGACTAAACTCAAATATGTCAGTCATGAAGGAGAAGGAGAAGGAGAAGGAGAAGGAGAAGGAGAAGGAGAAGACGAAGACGAAGACGAAGGAGAAGGAGAAGGAGAAGATGAAGGTGACAAAGAAGACGACAACAAACACAGAGAAGAGGAAGATGAAGACAAAGAAGACAAAGGGGAGGAAGAGGGAGAGGAAGAGGAAGAAATGGGGAGGAGGGTGAGGAGGAGGCGATGGTGGAGGAAGGTGTTGGGAGGCTGCCTTATCTTTGCAATAAGCTGAATCGCATTTCAGAGGATATATCTGCTGGGTAATTATACAGTCTGTGAATTCAATCGTTATGCACTCATGCAAAATAAACCTACTTGTCAGCATAGCCAAATAGGAAAAAGACAAGCAGAATCTCTGCATGATTCTGCTTTACCAACAATAGGTAAACTTTTGGTTGTCGATGGCGGACATTAAGTGATGTTCCAACTGTAGGTCACCTTGGGGTGAGTTTAAATGGGATGCACAAAATAAGTAAATGAAAACACACACAGCAACTGACACATACAGGAGCTCATATCTCCGGTTAAGTGGGGAGTACTTAGCAAGCAAGGCTAGTAGCCAATCGTAGCCCCTTCCCTATTGCATCTGTCCAGAATGGTGGCCATCACCACTTTTCAAGGCAGCCAATTCCATAGTTTAACTACTGTTGTTTTTAGTTGCAAAGTCATGCCATCACAACTCCATGGACAACATTCCTCCAGGCTCTCATGTCCTCCACCATCCCCCGGAGTCCACTCAAGCAAGCTCACACCGACTGCTTCAGTGACTCCATCCAGCCACCTCATCCACTGCTGTCCCCTTCTTCTTTTGCCGTCTATTGTTCCTAGCATCAGGGTCTTCTCCAGGGAGTCCTTCCTTCTCATTAGGTGGCCAAAGTATTTGAGTTTCATCTTCAGCATCTGGCCTTCTAAGGAGCAGTCAGGGTTGATCTCCTCTAGGACTGACTGGTTTGATCACCTTGTAGTCCAAGGGACTCTCAGGAGTCCCCTCCAGCACCACAATTCAAAGGCCTCAATTCTTCGGCACTCAGCCTTCCTTATGGTCCAGCTTTCACAGCCATACATTGCAACTGGAAAAACCATAGCCTTGACTATACGCACTTTCGTTGGCAGGGTGATGTTTCTGCTTTTTAGTACGCTGTCCAGATTTGCCATAGCTTTCCTCCCAAGGAGCAAGCTTCTTTTAATTTCTTGGCTGCAGTCCCCATCTGCGGTGATCTTGGAGCCCAGGAAAATAAAATCTGTCACTACCTCCATTTCTTCCCCATCTATTTGCCAGGAAGTGATAGGACCGGATGCCATGATCTTAATTTTCTTAATGTTGAGTTTCAAAGTTTAACTATACCCCATGCAAAGAAGTAATTCTATCTGTCCTAAACTTCCCAAGCATCAGCTTCATGGGATAACCCTGGGTTCAAGTGTTATGGGAAAGGAAGAAAAATGCCTCCCTCTACTTTCTCCACATTTTACATTATTTTAAGCTCTTCTATCATGTCTCCCCTGCTCACTTTTTCTAAGCTGAGCAGTTTCAGTTTTTGCAGCTGCTCCTCGAAGGGGAACTGCTTCAGTCCCCTGATCATTTTTGTCGCCCTTCTCTGTAGTTTTTCCAACTCAAACTTCCAAACTAGTTTAGCGCAACAGGGACCAAGGCCAAGGGTGGATTTCTCCAAGCCGAGGAAGCACTGGCAGAACCTGGATTAGACGTTCTCCTAGGAACAACCAACCAATACCTGATAGCAGGTCAGAAGATCTGATCAACTGCATCTCCCTTTCCATGGGGAATAACACAGCAGCAATAAGACAAGCATCAATGCATCAGATTATATCTAGTAGGCGCAGAAAAGGGAACATATTTTGCACATGGTCAGAGGCACTATGTCTTGGGGCAACACCCTAGCTATGAGAAAAGACTTCTAAAGGATCTAAAGGATGTGGATAATGCAAATGGGGCAGTTGTGGAATGATCCTACTCCCCTCTAGACCGAAAAATGGGTTGCCAGCCAGGTCAGGCTGGAAGCTACAGGTCTTTTTGTGGTCTAAACTTGGGTAGAAGTACTTCTTTAGCAAACTAATTAGCAATGGAAGCAACAAACCCAAGGCTGGGGAAAAGACCAGGACCTAGCGATAAGGTGAGTATAAAAACAGAATTTCCTTCCCGGAAGTGAAAATCAATTTTATTCTGACTTCCCTGGCTTTTCATTTAGAAAGCAATAAAATTCTATTTGTCCCTTGTTCATTTTCTACATAAAATGCCACCACGCTAGTAGCTTTCGGCAACTGCACAAAATGTAATAGGGTAGGACTGCTGCTTTAAAATATGTTAGGGATTTTTAATGAAACCAATTTATATCAGTTTGCGGTGGTGAAAGGGCTGAGGCAACTTAATTTAGTTCCATTTTCCACACATTTGTGGCCAAAGCAAGGATTCACCTCGCCCTAATTCGGCTGCACCTCCGAATGTCAGTCTAAGCTATTTCTTCTTGATTTGGCGAGTGGCCAGGTGTTTGGCTCTATTAAAGGGATAAACTCTTGAGACCTACATGTGGATGCTGAAGAAATCTGTACATTAACAGAAATAAAATAAGACCTAGGTGATAGCTTCTTTTTAAAAGAAATGCTTGTCAGCTTTGATCACAGAAGGGATGCACAGCATAAGTCCACAGCCCTCCAATGAGTTGGAACTGGGCGATGTTTCTTTATCCCCCAAGTAAAGTGTGTATTACAGGTTTCTTCGAGGCTTGGTTTCACATCAGCAGAATTCCAGAAGAAGAGAGAGAGACAGAGAGAGAGAGAGAGAGAGACAGAGGGAGAGGGAGAGAGACAGAGAGAGAGGCCATTTTGAGCCATGCTTACTCCGAGAGTTTATTTTTGCTTTTTTAATGGTCCCACCAGTCCAGACAAAGGCGATTGTTCATGGGTTCATATATGCATTTCAACAGTATCCTCAGTCTCGTCTTGGTCTCGCCAAGGTCACTGTTGTGGTTGCATGCCACCAAGTTGCCAATGAATGATAGAAACCCTATGGATGAACGGCCGCCAAAATGTCCCTCTCAGCTCTTGTCTACTTGAGGCTGTGGCTTCCTTGATGGAAGCGATCCATCTCATAGTTGGTCTTCCCCGTCCTCTTCTGCCTTTGACCTTTCCTAGTGGTGCTGTCTTCTCCTGGAAGTCTTGCCAGCCCTTCGGGGAGGGGATTGCCTCCCTTCTAAGGACGGGGTGCTCCTGGCAGTCTCTCCGCTTGCAGTCCTTAAAGAGCCTCTGCACCACGGCGGGGAGGGTGCTGGGCTGGGGACCCAGGCAATCTGCTTCCGGTGCCCACTCAGTTGTGGAACTCGCTGGGTGACTTGCAGTCATCCCCTCGCTCACCTCCAGCCTGACCCGCCTTACAGGGTTGTGACTGCAAGGACAAAACGGGGCTACGTAAGCTGCTGTGGGCTCCTCAGAAGAGGGGAAAAGGTGGGCTATACATGCAATATCGTCGTCGTCGTCGTCATCTCCTGTATAACAGACCAGTTCCTCACCTCCTGCAAATCTGAAAGAGAATTGCATCCCTGCTGTTATATGGAGGTGCGATTCTGCTATAATCTTGCATAAAATAAGCCATATTCAGAATCGAAGGGATAAAATTTTGCATTCCATGGTCCACTCTGGAGTTTTGGTAGAGTTGGATGAAACTGTTCCACGTCTTGCCCCTCCAACTTGTTAGCTAGAAGAGCCTTCTCTAGTTCTCTTCTCTATGGGTGGCCTTTTCCTCTCAGAAGATGCGATCCATCCTTCTCTATCCTTCGCATTGGCGCATGTGCCACACAGTTACATTATTGCTAACTACCTCCCAATACCACAACTCATGTTAATTAATGAGGTGCAATTAATTAAAGTGACATTCTCATCCTGGCTATACAAATACATTTTGGAATGCAGAGCCTTTGTGTCACCAGTAACAAATGAAGTTATTCATTCTGATTTGCTTCTCAGAATTTATGCTCTATTTCATTTCTTGCTCTTCCGAGTCAGGGATGGGGAGGGATCAAGGAAGCGGCTTAAGGATTTTCCTCCGTGAGTGGGTTCAAGTTGGCTGCTCTAACATCGGCACGATGCACCTTGAAGCCAAAGGGGGCCGCCTGCATCAGCCCCCCAGTGTCCTTAGATGGGGTTGTGGTTTATCCCACCCCATCACTGGGAGAGATGAATCAGGGAATGAAAGTAGATAGGGCCTTCCTCGTGGTGCCACCCTGGCCTTGGAGAGTCCTCCAGGAGTGTTCCTGGCACCATTTCTTCGGGATATTTTAATTGACAGAGCCAACCAGTGACCTGACTGGTTGCTGCTGTGGTCAGCCTGAGGCTGATTGTGACATGATATGGATAGAACAGGGATGAGTGAGGAATCCCCCCTGGATTTCTGGGGATTTCCTGGGCTGCGCATGATCATGATCATCAAATGGGGGCAGTTCCTTGCGCCAAAGAAGGCTGACAATGGGGCAATTGGCCGCAGGAAAGCAGCCTCCTAAGCAGCCTCTTTCTTCCATCGTATGGGCTGCTAATTCAGAAGAAGCTGCTGGATTTGCTGCTGGGCTCAGCGGGCATTTGCGATTTCCACTTGGCTTGGCTGTCTTTGCAAGCCAGGCTGAGCCAAGAGGTAGCCCGTGAAGGGCTTGGAGTGACGGAGTCCAACAGGATACAATTCGATTTGGTCGCTGTTCTGCTTCTTCAGTGCTGGGTTAGCCCCCTCCCCAGATTTCTCGCTCATTCCTAATGCAAAACTGGTCACAACACGGGGAACAGTTGCCTTTGGCATGTCGGTTTTGCTGGGGTTGGCTGATGGTGGATCTCTGGGGTAACTGAGCTTTGTTCCTAAGCTGTGCTTTGATTGTGGGGTTTGGCAAGAGAAAAGGGGGCAGATGGGGTCTGTAGGGCATGTCCATACAGAAAATGTCCATCAGCCGCCAGCAAGCCTGGGCCAACCTTTAGGAAAGCTGGGATGCAAGCTAAGAGATGAAAAGCTGAATGATACCTTGATCAATCTGGCTATCAATTGAAGTCCGGGCCCAATTTAAGGTGCTGGTGTTGACCTATAAAGCCCTAAACGGCTTGGGTCCAGGATACCTGAAGGAGCGCCTTCTCCCCTATGTGCCCCCCACCCCTTGAGATCTGAGTTAGGGGCCCTTCTCTGGGAGCCCTTCTTGAAGGAGATCAGGAGGGAGAGTACCCAGAGGAGGGCCTTCTCTGTGGTGGCGCCCCGACTGTGGAAAACGCTTCCCAGAGAGATTCACCTGGTGCTGATGTTACATTCTTTTTGGCATAAAAATAAACCCTTTTTATTTTCTCACCATTTTAATGCTTAATTGATTTTAACTGGGGATTTAGTATATTAATGGTCAGATGCTATGGGGTTTGTTTTATTCTACTTATTGTAAGCTGTCCCGAGATGTTCTGTAGGGGATAGAATAGAAAAGCTTTTAAAAACAAACAAACAAACAAACAAACAAACAAACGTGTTCAGGTTGCTTCAGAAGAAGAGGGACAACTACTGTTCCCTTGTAAGACAATAAACACATGTATTTTTCTCCAGTGTGGCTTGGTGGAAGTCAGACTGCACTTGAAGTAGAGAGAGCTTAAAGCCCCATCAGTGAGGGAGTTCAAGGATAGGCTAGACATGCACATGATAGGCATGTCATGAGTGGAGAAGGCTGGTGCCGGAGTCAGACTAGCTGGCCCGGGAGGCCCCTTCTGTTTCTATGCTTCTAAATAACAATGCTTCCTGGTCTGGGGGTCGCGCTTGGCTTTGTGTTCAAGAGTGCGATTTGTAATGTTTCCGCTTGGCTTATTTTCAGCCGCAACTGGCTTTTCACCCCTGTTGGGATACGGTGCTGTCCCTGTCATTAGGAAGACGTAGGTGGCCATCCCAGGCAATGATGCAGACACCACCGCAGCCAAAGGCCATGACCAGGCCGGGCACAAGGCAGGCGATTCTTGCGTGCATGCGTTACTCAGCTGATGGCACACTGGCTCTGCTGCTGCAGCATTGCTTAAACCGAGTGCTTAGGGTGGAAAATGCATTCTCCTTTCTCCTTAGTGTAGCAACAAGGACATGTGCTGTTTCAAAGGCCTTTGTCACGTCTGCATGTAGACAGAAATCAATGTAAACAAACTGGGAAAGAGCCAACTGATCTATGCACATCACAGAAGCGAAGAACCGGATGGGGCCAAACAATTTCCAATTTACATAAGATATCCTACCGACTAACTGTCCAACTTCTTCATGTCTCCCTTGAAGTGTGGTGACCCAGAAAACCTTCAGAAAAATCTACGCACATGCTGACTACAGCAAAAAAGAGGCTCATTGTATTTTATTCATAGTTCGCCTGTTCTTCCGACTGAGTTTAGCGTTACTGGCTGTACAATGGCAGTCCATTGCTGGCTCAAGCTGCAAACAAAACCCATGTGACTTCTGCCTTGAGGTGTTCACTAGAAGAAGGTGTAAACAAACACCTGCTCCATTCTGACCATTTTCTGATTTGTAGCGATGGCTTTGAACTGAGGGCCCTAATCCAATTTCTTGAAATTTGGTATTACCCACAGGTCTTTGCTGGGTTTGGGGGTAGCCATTGGATTCGGTTCTGCTCATGGACTGCCTGCCATCTAATTGCTGCAGAAAACAGCACTCACCAATGGAAGATTATGCAAGGCATCCCGACTTCTTTGCTCAATACCCGCTAAGGGTCATTAGAAGGAAAATGGCTATAACAGGGAAGCATCCTTTCAACATCTCAAGTCACACTGCAGTCGTTGGCTCCTGTATCTAACATTCTCTAGATGGGAAGTCAATCAACATGAAAGACAGCTCAATCCAAACATGAATTGACCAGGCTGATCAATGCAGCGGGGGTCCATAAATATTCCACCCTCGTTTTTGGCACAAGCAGAAGGAAATGTCAAAAGAAAAGGCATCTTCTGTGTTTGTGCAGAATCCTTGAGAACTGTCAGACATCAACAGATTTGGGAATATTCATATCTCAACAACTCTCCAAGCTGCAAAAGAGGGTTTTTTTTTCTTTTTTAAAACAAAGATGGACAGATGGAATTAATTATCACCATTTCTGCACATTTAGGAAAGACGTTGGAATTGACACTTCGGAGCACTTTTCAAACCCAGCTGGAGCATTTTGGAGCTCAGAGATGCTAAATACATAAATGCATGAGGAAACTGGGCACACATGCAAACGGAATGAGAGATGTGTCGGTTCTCCATTCGGAGCTGCCCCAACTTTAGCTTCTGGAGTCCTTCGCAAAGCAGAGTCCTTGCAACCCCTTCCGGTTGGTGTACGAACTCTACAGTGTGCAAGGGTGGCTCGTGTTTTGGTGACTGCCCACTTAGCTATGTCCTGGAAGATGCTTAGACCCTGTACTTCTTCCAAAAGGGGCAGGTCAAGGGGACGCCTGTATGCTCCCCACTCTTGCTGCACATCGGCCTCCTGTGCACAGAAAGAGGCAGAGCAATGGCTATCTCAGCCTTTTAGTTAAGGACCTGCTTTCAGCTGCCTGGACATGTTTCAGGTTGGGAGCGGGAGGGGAAAAGACTGGGGCAAGAGAGGAACCAGTGCAAGCCCTTAGCCTGACCTTCTCCCTTCCCCACCACTTTTTCCCTGGATCCCAGCTGAGACCTAGGAGAGGCTGCTGGCGTGGTTTCTCCATTCTGCTGCAAGAGTGGGGTAGGAGCTCAGCCTTTGGGTCCCACCTCTGGGGCTGCAGGAATTCCGAGCCAGGACTCTCAAAATCACATGGTCCCCCAACGGATCCAGGGCCCAACGGACTGCGCCTTAAGATATTCTTATTCTTCCATACATTTACATACGTGTGTGCTTGAAGCACTGAATATGTGAGTTCTGCAGTGGTTTGCTACTGTTTAATTGATTTCTGTTTGCTTTCTTGTTCCATTCATCATTGTCATTTGGGGTTCCAAAAGCAGTGTTGTATCAATTGTGCGTAATGCCTCAAATGAAACAAGATGAATAACCATAAAGGAGAAACAGAAGGAATGGGGTGTAAATAATCATTTCATTCCTTTCGGCTACCCCCGGAAGCCAAATGTGCTCCCCATCACCCCATCTCAGAATTCACAGTACAGAACTGTGATCACCATCCTGTGTCTTAGATGCTCACAATTATTCTTTCTATTGTTCTTATTCATGTTATTTCTATGGCACGGAAAAGCGGAAGATTTCTGAGTGGTCCACAACCATTCTACAGAAGTCCCTTTGGCCTGTGGGAGGAAGGGTAAATACAGCCATTTTGGGTTTTTTCCAGCATTTGGTTTCCCAGAATCTCGCCTTCTTTGAATCCCAAATACAAGGAGCTTTGCAAATGCTGGCAAACTCTCACCTGAGCATAACTTAAAATGAAGCGCTCGCCAATCTCCACCAAGCAAACTCGGGAAGCCCCTGTTCCCAGGATGGAGAGAGCCAGGACAAGTCTGCCTGCCACCAAATGCTTAGATGAAGAGCCCCTCAAGAAAGAAGAGGAGACAAGCCGAATTAAGCCCTAGGATAGTGAGGTGAGGCCTTGAAAAGTTGCTCTGTGAGAACTCAATAGGCTCTGTGAGAACGCAGGAGGCTCAACAGCTTCAGCAGGTTCCACGCATTTCCAACCTAACAGGCAACCCAACAGTCTGAGCAGAGTTTTAGTTTCAGCTTCCGCAAAATGGATCAAACTGTTTGCACAACGGTGAAGCTGAGATCAGAGTATCTCTTGCAAATTAGCGCAAACTGCATTGCTTGTGCCATCAGGCACGACTTGACAGCTACATGTTCTGGTTTCTCGTACTGCTGCATAGGACGTGAGAGGGAGGCATGGGTCCCTCCCTCGCTGCATATGCAGAAGCTCTACCTTGGCAACCTCGAATTTTCTAACACTCCGTTTCAGATTTGTGCGGCATTCAGACTGCTACTCCACACATGGCACAACATTTACAGAACTGCAGAGTGGAGAGTCAAATTTTGCACGAATTCCCTTGACATTTTAAAATTGATGGATGTGTGTTGAGCGATGTGATGGCTTGACTCATATTTAATCAAGTTGATGCCACTGCAGGACTAACAGAACGGAATTCATGGGCCAAGCTGAGAAATTCAAGGAGTTGGTGATGACCTATAAAGCCCTAAACGGCTTGGGTCCTGGTTACCTGAAGGAGCGCTTGCGTCCATATATGCCCGGCAGCCCCTTGAGAGCTGCGGGAGATGCCCTTCTCTGGGAACCCTCCGTGAAGGAAATTAGGAGGGTGAGTACTCGGAGGAGGGCTTTCTCTGCGGTGGCGCCCTATCTATGGAATGCACTCCCCAGAGAGGTTCGCCTGGTGCCGTCGTTATTTGTTTTTTGGCGCCAGGCGAAGACCTTTTTATTTAAGCGTCATTTTAATTAACAGTATTTGCTTATTTATCTGGCCAGGGCGACTTCTTTTATATTGTTATTTATTTTATATTGTTATTTTTATATTGTTATTTTTGCATTTTATTTTATGTTGTGAGCTGCCCTGAGGCTTTGGTGAATGGGGCAGCATAGAAATGCTTTAATAAATAAATAAATAAATAAATAAATTCCATCAGATTTTTCACCCCCTCCCCCATCAGAACCATCACAAATTCCTATAATGAGCAAATCTTGACCTTCTCAAATTCTCCAAATTGCACCTGCAACCTTATTACAGCTTGAGCAGGTATTAGATTATGAGGTTTTTGGTCTTCTTTCTGAATTAAAGTCCATGGTGTTGTGTTGTGTTTTGTTTTTTTGCATTTTCCAAAGGTACACATAAATTTGGAGCAACTTCAATGTGTGCACATTCTTCTCCCATTAATGAAAGCACAGCCATGCACATTTCCCAAAAACTACACATACTTTCTACATCACTAGAAGGTAAAGCTTCCTGGAGAAGACAATCACATTAGGGAAAGTCGAAGACAGAAGACAAAAAGGAAGACCAAATATGGGATGGATGGACTCCATCAGAGAAGTCACCACCTTGAATTTACAAGAGCTGGGCAGGGCTGTCCTGGATAGGGCACTATGGAGGGATTTCACACATAGGTTCCCCACAAGTTGGAGATGACTTGATGACATATAGCGACAACAACACACTTTTACACATTTGTTTTTCAAATGTATGCTTGGTGTTGAACCCATTTTATTTCTCTGTGACTCACTCTGCGAACTTGGAAATTTTACAGACCACAACCCAGACTGCATCTGGGTCCATGTTTGGCCTGGAAGGACACAGTGTAAATGGGATCAATTCAGATCAAACATGCTCATACATCTCCAACTACAGTTGAACTGAGACAAAGTTCTTACCCATCCATCATCTACAGTAGCTTTGCCGAGCAAACGATTGCCTGCATCATTTCTTTCTTGGTTTGTTTCCCCAACATCCCTTCTGATCAATATTGGTTGGGCATCTCCAGGGATGCCAAGACCATGTTGTCAAGTCCATGATTTTATTTCTTCCTCTGGTTCTGAATGCACAGCATTTGGGCTTGTGCTTTTCCCACTGACCTTTGCAGGCCTCCCCCATTGCTGTTCTTTCATCCCTAGCAGGAACAGTGGATAAAATACATATCTATCCACACCCTTTGTTTTTTTAACGGGTCCAGATGCACATATTCCCATGATGCATTGTGGCATCCAATCAATATAGCAGGGCCCAGCTTCCCATGGAAAACAGGGACCGTACACATACCCTCCAAGAGGCAACACAGTTATGAGTTGCTGGCTGGATGCTTTTCATGGCCCCTGCACAAGCCTTCCAACTCCCAACCCCAACCCCAGGTCCTCACTGCAATCTTCCAGACTTCAGAAATGCAGACATCAAAAGAATTAGGCATACAAACAGCACCTGTATCTAGCTCAGGGTATGGGATCTGTATAGGACAGATTCCATTTTGGTGAAGTTCCTGAGAAACCCATTCCAGCAGAATGGACCAAATGCAAAAGAAACAGGAATCAAATCCTGAACCTCTTTTGGCTTAATGCTCTGACTGCAAGTAACTCTGCCTTAGCCTTTTCACCTGTGAAGAAACTTCACAGACTGAGAAACTCCCAAATGAGAGGAAGAAGGGGGGTAAAGAGAAGACCATCTGGGGTGGGTTGGATTGGGACCTGGAGTGGTCAAACCTGGTCCAGAGGACAGGGGGACAACACTACCATTCTAGAGTGGTAGTAAAGATCATAATGGGTGGAGTCAGGACTTGACTTTTTCAACATCATTGATGATGGATATCCAGAACAATTAAATTAAGTCTGCCACATGAATGTTGGCAATCCAAACATGGCCTCAGTTTCAACAGCTCAGGCACTCAGAATGGTCCTTCTCTATTTTGTACAGATTCAGAAGATGTGCTTTTTCTCCTCCTTCCATGCAATGTCTTTAAGATATCCATCTTCCTTGTAGTTATTCAGTGCAGAACAGATTGATTTAAATCTTTGCCCAAGGTTATTTTTTCTATTTTGCATTAATTTTAAACACATAAGATGAGGTTATATAGGGCCAGAATGTCCCATTTTGAAAGAGGCAGGGGGGTGAGCTTCAGCTTAGCTAGAGGGAGAACTATACACAAAAAATGAGAAGTACTTTCAGTTCATAAATTTGCAAATGCTTCCCTTTAGTGAGTTTGTGTGTATGAATGCACATGCATATCTCTGTGTATGCATTTTTTGCTGAATACCGCAGAGAAAGAGACAGACTGCCGCAAAAGTAGAAATCCATACAGACCTGATTAATGAAACAGAAACAAACAGACAACCAAACAAAGGAAGGAAAACAAAACCCCCTTTGTCTTCCAAGGTAGCAACTTGTTAAGAGCCTCTGCAGACCTCCTAATGAAATCCAGTTTCTGATAATTTAAACTGCTGTGTTTGAGAAGGAAAAGAATAAACCCTTTCCCATTTCTGCTGATGTTGGAGGTGTTGCTTGTCTGGACTAAGTCAGGAATGGCACAAAAGGAAATATAGAAATAAATTTATTTATTTAATTCGATTTATATTCCATCTTTTTCTTTTTCTTTCTGTCTTTTTAAAGAACTCAAAGTAGCTTACATCATTCTCATGTTGCTGCTCTCAATCTTAACCTCACAACAACAACCCTGTGAAGTAGGTTTGGCTGAGAGTCTGTGATTGGCCCAAAGTCATCCACAGATGGCTCCATGGCTAAGCAGGGACTAGAACCCAGATAACTGGAGTTCCAGTCCTGTGCTCTTAACCACTACACCAAACTGGCTCTCAAGTTCCAGAATGCCCCAAGTGCTGGTACACAGGCTGAGTAGGTGGAGGCCAACAAGAAGCCATGGTTAAAATGCCAAGTAAGGACTCTGGGGGCCTGGGAAGAGATCAGCACCATGGAGAGCTCAAAGTGGTGCTGGGGCTGGAAGCCAGGCAGGAGTTTCAGTATGTTGCTCTAAGAAGAAGCAGATCAGGACTGCACTGAAATTAAAAAAAGGTGGAGACATTTAGGTTAGATGGTCCCACCTTGATATTGATGGAGGACTTGTCTCTTAAGACCTCTTCTAGCAAGATCTCATAATTTAAGCCTAGATGTCTGCATCTGAAGACATGAATAGGGCTCAGTGTGGAGATGTTTGTGTGCACAGGAAAGCATTGTGTTTTTCAGTGGAGCTGGTTCACGTTTTCAGCTCCTGGTAAGAGGTGTATAGAAACAGGATGTGCTAACAAAGGATGGCATCAGGTGAGCTGCCCAATTCAGTCCTAATTTCTACCTCATTCGATTTATTTTTATTGTCTGTTTGAATGTAAAGTTCTTTCCCTCTTATGAGGATGCAAGTATTAAGTTCATCTCAAAAGCCAACTAAACTAAATTCTCACCCATCTGCCCAGGCTAAATTTCTATTCTCAGCACAGGGAAGGCCTCTGTTGTACCTGCTTGCCACGCAGCTACTAAAAATCAGCAGCTTAATAAGCTAATCAAATCAGAGGCGATCTTAATTTGGCATCATGGAAGGACTGAAACCCTTGAAGAGCTTAAAGGGTGAGAGCCAAAGCACCTCATATGGAGGATCTGCCACAGTTATGATTTATTTTTAATTCTCTCTGTCCTGCTCATGACAACATACGTGACTTTTTGCTAAGGTATTTTCTAAAAAGAATTGGGCAAAACTCTCAGTTCTCCCTGGACTTGGCATGTCGGATGGAGCACTTCCCCAGCAATTGCCCACAAACTGAACTCGCAACAGTCATAATTTATTCTATATGTCGTCTTCTTTCTGAAGCAGGTGTCCCTGTACCTGCTAAATGCATCCAGAGCGAATGGCACACCTTGGCAGAATATTCCTGCTGGACTGGTTGCATAGCCAATACTTTGCAAAAACCTGTACAAATCTCTATAAAGTGCTAAAAGGCACAACACCACAATGTGTCTCTCTCTGAGGGGGGCAGGAACTGTTTGGGTTTCTCTCTGGGGGCTTATAGTCTCTCTGAAATGACAGGTAGAAGGTTTATGTAATAAATTACTCCTCTCTGAGTAACCATTAATCTCAGTTACACTTCAAGACTGAAGTAAATGTTCCCAAAGTTTCCCTCATTAAAGGGAAGCCTTCAGCAAACCAAATGCAGGGCCAGCTTTGACACTGTTGAAATAATTCTCCATGTGTTCGAAGGGAATGGCAGAATTCCCTAATCTGCAAGAGCCTTCCTGCAGATCATCTGCATTCTTCCTCATGGGACACAGGAAGGGAAACAATGGAGAGCAACAGAGACTCGGAAATACCCACCCCACGTCCTTTGCTTCTGAGCTAAAGGGAAGGCAAACGCAGAATTGCTATGATGTTGGAGGGGAAAGGAATCCAAGGGATCAAAGACAGGGAGGCTAGCTTGCTTTAATCCTATCACAGGGGTGATTAATAAAATGAAAGAACAGGCTCTTTCAATTAGCTTGTTTCTGCAGCTTTTGGGTGTTTCTCTTTGGCCTCTGACTCCAGCCCAAGATGTCTTTCTGGCAAGGTCTCTCATGGTTGCTAGCACTGCCTTCAAATAAATATTGGGTTTTATTTGTTCTGACCCAAATTCAAGAGTGATTTATTCATTCCTTAAAAATTAACTAAAAGTAAGTAACCATTCAATTCTTAAATCAAGAGAACAGCAATTAATGCTTCCTTTTCCAAGTAAGGGGTGTCCTTCTCCTCTAATATTTTCTTATAGGATGATGGGCTGCCAAACATATCCATGACCTTGATGGGGGGTGGGTTGCAAAATGCCCATCCAAGTCATACTGAGAGGGGGGACCTTCCCCATGCAATGCTGCAAAAACAAATATGTCAAAAAGCAGCATTCAGCATGGTAAAGAGGACAAAATGCTTTGGCCACCGTTTAAACTATTAAAAACATTTTTTTTCTTGGTGGGGAGCTGGCAGCTCTGGAGTTGTCACCCACCAATTTCCAATGATCCCCTTCAATGCCTTGCACTTAGGTGTGAGTAGGGTCTGTTTGGGCTTCAGTGACCAGAGAAGCTATGTGAAGAACAACTTCCTTCTCTCTGTCCTACCCCTCCCATCCATCAGCTTCCTGGGATGACCCCTTCGGGTTTAAGTGCTATGAGAGAGGGAGAAAATGTCTCCCTCTTTACTTTCAGGCTTTTCCTGTGGTGATGACGCAATTATGGGCCTGCCTCTCTAGTGAGACTTGGCTGGAGCCATCTTTGTGGTGTGTCTTACCCAGGTGATGCTATTTCAGAGGTGACATTTTAAATAACTTCTTTTAGCTGAGGCCTGTGTGTGTGTATATATATGTGTGTTTGTGTGTGAGAGAGAGAGAGAGAGAAAGAGAGAGAGAGAGCAAGCACATGAGAGAGTTTTGGTTTTAATAGTGTGCACTGTCTTTCACTTATTTTAATGTTGCATTTGTTTCTGAGCTCCCCAGAAAACCTGTGTTAGATAAAGTAAAATATGCAGACATACCAGAAGCAAAGAAAGAATTCCAGGATAGAATTATGAAACTGGAAAGGAAGCCAAGCTAAGCCAACAACTGATCAGTCAAAATGGGAATGAAACACTCTTTCACATGTTCACACACACATCCACACATGCACAAAGCTTTTACATACTTGGAATCAGTCTGCTTCTTCAGCAACATTTTGGGGAATGTTGGAAAAGAACTTTGAAACGACTTGATTCTTCAGGTGTTCCTTGATTGGCTAGGAACACCTCGATGTGATGGGCCCCAAATTATATTCTACCCATTGGATTTCCTCTCTGAAAAGTTCTATTTTACATTCCAGGTGTGTTGGGAATGAAAGAGAGTTATTCCTGGCATGCTGCCCAAAGCTAGAGTGGTAGCAACTCATTGGATGAAGTTGGTGCGGCCTGAGAAATGAGGTGCGCAGACACAGATGGCAGAAACTGCTGCGCTTCCCGTTTTGTGCGAGGCCGTGGCCACTGGCTCAGCTTCTCCACCTTATCTGCCATAGGCCGTATCTGACCATGCCCTGCGATATACCCCAAATACTGCACCTCCTGTTGCGCTGTTCTACATTTATTTATTTATCGATTTATATCCTGCCTTTTTCTACAAAGGGCTCAAGGCAGCTTACATCTCCTCCTCCATGTTATCCCCACAACAACAACCCTGTGAGGTAGGTTGGGCTGAGAATCTGTGACTGGCCCAAAGTCACCCAGTTGGCTCCATGGCCGAGCAGGGACTAGAACCCAGATAGCCTGAGTCCTAGTCCCATGCTCTTAACCACTACACCACACTACATTCACCTGGATTAGTCGTCAACTGTCCTGTCTTAAAGCTGCTAATACTTGCTGAAGGTGGTCTAGATGTTCCTCCCAGGTGCAACTGAATATCACAATATCATTGATATAGGCACAATGGGAAAAATACCCCAAGACTTTGTCCATAAGCCGCTGCAAGGTGGCTGCGGCACCCCATGCAATCCAAAGAGCATATATTCAAATTGAAATAGCCCTGCAGGGGTGGCAAAGGCCATCTTTTCTTTGGACTCTTCAGTTAATGGGATTTGCCAATATCCCTTGGTGAGATCTAAGGTGGAAAGGAAACAGGCCTGCCCCAAAGGATCCAGCAACCCATCTATTTGGGGCATGGGGTAGGTGTCAAATGTTCATACTACGCTGACCCTTCTGGAATCAACACAGAAGCAGATACTCTGATCAGGCTTGGGTACTAAGAGCAGCTGGCTTCTCCAAGTGTTCACTGATTCCTCGAGGACCCCTAATTGAAGCATCTGTCTTACCTCCTCTAGTATCACTTGCTTCAGTTGAGGTGGGGAGGGTCCTGTTGGTACTCTGACAATGGCCCCAAGGACAGTTTGGACATGATGGGCTACGACTCTTGTGTGCCCTGGTTGATCAGAGAATACCTCAGCAAATTCTGCCTCCAAGGCCCGGACTTGTGCTACCTGAGCAGGTGTTTCCAACACTCTTCCAACAACCCAAGAGACGACTCTACACATGGACATCATCAGATGGTCAACACAAAAATCAGATTGACTATGTGCTCTGTAGTCAAAGATGGAGAAGCTCTATACAGTCAGTAAAAACTAGACCAGGAGCTGACTGTGGCTCAGATTATGAGCTTCTCGTTGCAAAATTTAGGCTTAAATTGAGGAAAGTAGGGAAAAGCACTAGGCCACTCAGGTATGACCTAAATCATATCCCTGATGAATATACAGTAGAGGTTACAAGTAGATTTATGGAATTAGATCTGATAGACAGAGTGCCTGAAGAACTATGGATAGAGGTTCACAACATTGTACAAGAGGTAGCAGCTAAAACCATCCCAAAGAAAAAGAAATGCAAGAAAGCAAAATGGCTGCCTGAGGAAGCTTTATAAATAGCTGAGGAAAGAAGGGAAGCAAAAGGCAAGGGAGAAAGAAAAAGATACACCGGAGCCAACTGGGTGAATTTGGGCCAGTCACAAACTCTCAGCCCAACCAACCTCACAGGGTTGTTGTTGTGGGGATAAGATGGAGGAGGAGAATGATGTAAGCTGCCTTGAGTCCTTTGTAGGAAAAAGGCAGAATATACATTGAAAAATAAATAAAAAATAAAATTGAATGCAGAATTCCAGAGAATAGCTAGAAGAGATAAGAATGCCTTCTTAAATGAACAGTGCAAAGAAACAGAAAAAAACAATAGAATAGGGAGGACCAGAAAATTGGAGATGTGAAGGGAACGTTTCATGGAAAGATGGGCATAATAAAGGACCAAAATGGCAGGGACCTAACAGAGGCAGAAGAGATTAAGAAGAGATGGCAAGATTACACAGAAGGACTATACAAGAAAGAGCTTAACCTCCCTGATAACCACAATGGAGTGGTCACTGACCTCGAGCCAGACATCCTGGAATGTGAAGTCAAATGGGCCTTAGGCAGTCTGAGCAACAACAGAGCTAGTGGAGGCGACAGTGTTACAGCTGAGCTAATCAAAATCCTAAAAGACGATGCAGTAAAAGTGCTACACTCAATATGCCAGCAAATTTGGAAAACTCAACAGTGGCCACAGGATTGGAAAAGGTCAGTTTACATTCCGATCCCAAAGAAGGGCAAGGCCAAAGAATGTTCAAACTACCGCACCATTGCACTCATTCCACATGCTAGCAAAGTAATGCTCAAAATCCTACAAGCCAGGCTCCAGCAGGATGTGGACCAAGAACTACCAGAAGTACAGGCAGGGTTTCGAAGAGGCAGAGGAACCAGAGATCAAATTGCCAACATACGCTGGATCATGAAGAAAGCTAGGGAGTTCCAGAAAAACATCTACTTCTGCTTCATTTACTATCCAATTATCAATCCATAAGCTAAACTAGGGACAACTCCCACCTTCTTTGGCCAGGGCGACTTAATTTATACTGTTAATTTGTATTATTTTATGGAAGTTTATTTATGGATGTGAGCTGCCCCGAGGCTTCGGCGAATGGGGCGGCATAGAAGTCTCCTAAATAAATAAATAAATAAATAAATAAATAAATAAATAAATACCTTCCCCCTTACCTCCACCTTGGCCCACTGAGTTGAGTAAAGCTTAACATCCCCATGTATACACTTAATCTGTAGTATCTTGGCCAAGGGGCTGCCCTGGGCTTGGCTAACCAGGGTGCAACCACAGCCTGGGTCTACCAAGGCCTTGATGTCCTTCCCATCCCCCCTGACCTGAGCCCGCCAAGCTTGCTGGGGGGCAGCACTCACCGGGGCAGACCACCAGGCTTCCACAAAGTCACACTCCATCAAAGGACAGTCCCGCCGGAAATGCCCCTCCTTGCCACACGTAAAGCACACTGGCTTCAGCTGAGATCCTCTTCTGTTCCCATTAGTAAGGTGTGAAGACACCAGAGGGGGCCCTGGTACACGCACTTCCAGTGGGCTAAAATTCTTGCACCTCATGCCCCTTCCAGTGGGTGCTGGTTCAGCTGGTCTTGACCTCTCCGAGCCTCTGCCGCCACGGCCCACAGGTGCTCTCTGTCTCTGGCCCTCTTGCCAGGGTGGACCCAGCCTGTCCCCTTCATCCGGCTTCTCAGCAGCCACAAAGGTTTCCATAAGTACGATGGCCTCCTTTAGGGTTTCAGGTCTCTGGCACCGAACCCAGTTTCTGGCTGGGGCAGGCAGGACAGTAATAAACTGTTCCAGCAGGACCAGCTCAGCCACCTGCTCAGCGCTGCGGACTGCAGGCTTCATCCATCTCAGCCCATCAGCACGAATCTTCTGTCCCAAGGCACTGGGAGACATGCCAGTGGTATATATGACCCCTCTCATCCGCCGCCGATAGGCCTTTTCAGGGACACTCAAGGTCCCTAGAATGGCCGCCTTCACTAAATTGTATTGGCCTGAGGCTTCTGGGGTAAGGAGATCCACTGCTTCTCGGGCAGGACCCGTGAGGGAAGGGGTCAGGATGAGGGCCCACTGGTCTTTGGGCCACTTGGCCGCCAGGGCAACCCTTTCAAATGCATTTAGAAAGGCTTCAGGGTCATCTTCTGCGGTCATCTTAGAGATCCGCATAGACCCTGGGCCTTTTCCTCCTGTCTGCCTGACCAGGGTTTTTGCTTGAGGGCCTTGTAGTCCTTCCCACACTTGCTGGAGCAAGGAGCGTTGGTTCCGGAGCTGGGCACTGAAGACTTGCTCGATGAGTTGTGTCTGTTGTGCCACTAACTGCTACAACAGGAGCTTCTGTTTCTGGGCCTGGAGCCTTTGCTGCTTAGTCCACCAAGCCATCCAGGAGTCAGCTGGGGTGTGGCGGGGATGACCTGTGTCCCCCCATGCCGCCCTGCCCCCATTCTCCACCATCGTGACTGTACCAGGAGGGAGGGGAATGCTAAGGGCGTCTCGTTCTTATATTTCCATGAGCAGAGACACAAGGAAGTCTGTGCACTCACCTGGCCTTTATTGCTGGTCAGACATTTCACCGGTTTGCTTCCCGAAGCGCCAAAGCCCTTGCCTTCTCCGGCCCTCTTCCCTCCTGTCTCTATGGCAACGAACGGCATCACCCTTGCAGTAATGCCTCCAGGTTTCCCCTCCCCACCTGTGTCAGCTTGCTGTGAGCAATGGCCAAACCAGCTCTTCCCAAACAACACACGTGTCTCTTTCGCCCCTCTCCTCCGTGTCTCTCTGCCTCTCTCCTCCTCTCCCTCCCCTTCCTCTGCCTCCTCCTTATACCCTCTTCTCATACACCACTCCACCCAACCCAGCTGTTCCTTCCCCGGCTGGCAACCTTGCACAGCTGCACGCTTGCCTGCATCTCCTGGCCATTGCAGCCTTGTGTGTTGATCTGCCCAAACAGATTCCCAGCCACGTCCTGCTGCCCTTGGCCCTGCTCCACTGAAGGTCCCAGGAAAACGGGAGAGCCCCTCTACCTCCTCACAACATGGCGTAACCAATTAACTCCCACTGTATGGATAGACCAGGGGAATGAACCACAACATCTCTACAAAACTGGGAAGAGTGTTTGGATTTTTAATCCATCCTGAACTGAAAGACTCTGTAACTCAGGCTAGGGATCATTTAGATAAACACAATTAAAATATCTTCCTTCTGGTGGTGATGGAGGACTTAAAAACTGACAAACTAAAAGGCTTTATTTTACTATTCCACTCTCCAAGAGGGATTTTACATCACATATCCAGCAATGGAAATGACGAAACAGACCAGTGAAACTAAAGGCTCATCTCCAAGAAGGGTTCGTTTGTCAATCAGATGTGTTTACCTAACTAGGCTTTTTTCCCATTCCACACACTTCATTTTATAACACCACTTCCACCATTCCCACAGAGGAAATAAAGAAAAAAAAATTAGAATCTAATGGATGTGCAACCTTGTCATTCAGGGCAGGGCAGGGCAGGGCAGGGCAGGGCAGTACCAGTGGTGGTATAAGGCCACTGAGTCCAACCCCATGGTCTGCTTCCACATTTGGTTACTCATCTGGTCACTCATCTAACACCGAAAACCTTGGAATTATCCATGTTATTTATTTATTTATTTATTTATTTATTTATTTATTTATTTATTTATTAAAATTGTATGCCGTCCAATTACTAATGTCTCTGAACGGCGAACAGCATAAATAAATTGATGACCCACTCTGGCTGCAATTAATAAAATACAATAATAAAATCTGATATTAAAACTTATTAAAATATTGATTAAATAAAAATGTCTTAACCTGGCACCGAAAAACATATAATGCCAGCACCAAGCGGACCTCTCTGGGGAGCGCATTCCATAGTCGGGGTGCCACCACAGAGAAGGCCCTCCTCCAGGTACTCTGTCTCCTAACGTCTTTCACAGAGGGTTCCCGGAGGAGGGCTTCTGTTGCCGATCTCAGGGGGCAGGAGGGCATGTAGGGAAAAAGGCGTTCCTTTAGATATCCTGGTCCCAAGCCGTTTAGGGCTTTATAGGTAATAACCAGCACCTTGAATTGAGCCCGGACTTCGATGGGAAGCCAATGGAGCTGATAGAGGACTGGAGTTATATGAGAATAATGCCCAGTCCCTGACAGCATCCTGGCAGCTCTGTTTTGAACCATCTGAAGTATCCGGACTGTGTTCAATATATATAAAAACCATGGGCATGCCAACAATTGTCCTCTTCAGCCAGCCACCACCAATTTGCAAGCTTCTTGCAAGATCAGAAGTAGAAATGCCCATTAGTGATAGCAGATTTTACTCCTGTACCTCTAGCTGCTGCATTACCTGTGTGTAACGACAACTCATAGACTCACAGAAGCACAAAATAGTATCGCTAGAAGTGGCCTGAGGGCCATCAGGTCCAAGTGCGGGACTCCAAGTGAAACTCAGGACCTTGGGATTGCCCTGATGCTCAAAAGGCATCCTGTCTTTCATCCAATTCCTATTTCTGCGTGAAATCAGTTCTAATTCTGGGCAGGCAGGAAGCTTGTGCAAACAACACAGGGATCAAATGGAGGATTTGTGCAAATTTCCTCCATAGGCAAAGGCAGGTGTGATTCAGGGGACCTGCACAGATCAAGCACTGACTTGGGAGTAGGACAAACCTAAGGAGTCCACAACAATTTACAAATTATTTCTGGTGAATAAAGGCTCGCATTCATGCTTCTTCTTGAAACTTCAGATGGGGCCTGCTTGCATGTTTTGTGAGCAAAAATAAGATTAGCAGACATCTCTAATAAGTGGAAAAATCAACCATATTAAACAGGACATTGCTTGAACATCTAAAAAGGGAATATCTATACAAGCATCCTGGCTGTCACCTCCAGTATGTTGGCAAACCACCACTGAATTTTATAAAAGATGTAGAAACGAAAGTCAGCAATAATAACAAGGAAGACAAGGCAAGCTGTAGTAAAACACTTTGATTTTGATGCCTACAACCTTTCACAAGTGACAATATTTCTAGAGGAAGAATGATCTATTCTAGCATTCCTTGAACTCATGGAGAATTATGGAGGCATAGACTAGACACAGTGACTCCCAATGGCCTGACTCTGCATTTGTATTTTATTTATTTATTTATTTATGGAATTTGTATGCCATCCAATTACTAACATATGTGGGCGGCTAACAGCATAAATAAATTGATGGCCTACTCTGGCTGCAAGCACAATAATAAAATTCAATATTAAAATATTGATTAAATAAAAAGGTCTTAACCTGGTGCCGAAAAACATATAATGACGACGCCAGGCGGACCTCTCTGGGGAGTGCATTCCATAGGCGGGGCGCCACCACAGAGAAGGCCCTCCTCTGGGTACTCTGTCTCCTAACATCTTTCACAGGGTTCCCGGAGGAGGGCTTCTGTTGCCGATCTCAGAGGGCAGGAGGGCAAATAGGGAAAAAGGTGTTCCTTTAGGTATCCTGGTCCCAAGCTGTTTGCGGTTCCTGGGTCTCCCTTGTGGCCACAGATGAGCCAGTGAGAATCAAGATCCCCAGGATTCTCTGAACACCATCTTGCCACTTTGCTCTCGCCTGGTTCCTGTTTGCACTGGCAATTGCTCTCTGTTCTATGGGAAGGCAGTATCTGCACAAATCAAGCAGTTTATGCAGATTTGCACGAATCTGCATAAACCACTAAAGACGTGCTGATTGGTGCAATTTTCCTTCACGGAGTGAGGTAGGGCTGATTCAGGCTACAGAGGAAAGCTGAGCCAATGTGGAATCTGCTCTGACTTGTACCAGGAAATTGCAGAAACAGAGCACAGATACACATTCACAGGGTCTGCGTTGCAATTAAAACGATGCATGTTTGCAAAGATCTTCAGCAGACGCATGGTTGTGTTTGGAGTTTGGAATGGGGCCCATTCACAGGGTTTGCATTGCAAGTAAAACAATGCATGTTTCATACATCCTTATTTTCTTGTTACCTGGGAGGTCTATCCAGAGCCCTAACATTTTATGCCTGTCATCCTGGAGAATCTGGTTAAGTGCTTATACTGACAGTCACTGATGGACATAAATTAAATTCTGTTGACTGACAGTAACTGAAGAATATATATTTAGCCCTGTTTTGCCAAATGCTTGCTCATTCTCTCTCTCTCTTGATATGTGTGTATATCAAACACATTTCATCAGTGTGTCTTACCCTGTCAGAATTGCCAGTAGATGGGGAGACTTGGCCATGAGATATATGAAACTAAATATGTTTCACTTTCTGTTGCTACCAGTAACATCCCTATTTCAATTTCTAGTCTTCTTAACTAGCATTCCCGTCTCTAGAAGCAAGATTCTCCTTCTGACTGCAAGCACTGGGGAACACGTAGTTTATGACATGTGGGCTAGAGGGTAATGAATAATTACATACCCCATTTCCATTCCAAATTGCTCGGTGTCATTGACTACAAAGGATCTGTGTGCAGTGTCCACTATGAAGACTATGACATGGAAACCAGTCCGTTGGGAGTGGAAGTCATGGAGGGGAACTCTGGTCATACAAGCATCAGGAAGAGGCCATGTCATAGGATTAACTTGATCCTGAGAATCTCCAGTTATTGGTGCTCAGGTAACAGGGCTTCTCCTTGGATTCTTCAAACTATCACAGAGCTTTGCTCTCAGCAATGTTACGAAGAGTTCCTTCTGCATTAGCTGCACTGGAATATTGTAAATGTATGAATTAAATGTTCATGGCAATGGGACAGAGATATGGAGGAGATGTAGAGTTGGATCTTTAGAGCAGATCCATTGAATTCATTTACTCCAGCCCAGACTAACTTGGGCCCTCTAGATGTATTGGACTGTTAGCCCCAGATCTCCACTAGCCTGGCATAGTGTTGGAAGAAGAAAGGAGGAGGAGGAGGAGGACCACCCACAGCGCTCAACGACAACCAGTACTCAAGCCATACTCAACCTATGTGCGTTACTATGTTGTTTGAACCCAGGCATTACAGAAGGTGGACATCAAGTTGGAATGGGGATCCTTTTGGAAGGTGCCACTCAAAGTGATTGAACACAAGATACACACAATATAGCCAAACTGAGCTTTTCAAAGTCTCGATGGTGAGAAGTTTGAGAATGAATGTGATATTTGCCCTGTCTTGGCCGGGGTTGCACTTTCCCTAAGGGACAGGGAATGCTGTTTGGGAGTATTCCTTGACCCCAAGCTATCCCTGAAATCCCAGGTGGTGTCTGTACCAAGGAGTACAGCTGAGGTTGGTCCATCAGCTGCGTCCTTACCTGGACAGGCAAGCCCTGTAACTCTTGCGCTGGTTACCTTCCGCTTGGACTACTGTAACACACTCTACGTGGGGCTGCCTTTGAAGATGGTCCAGGGATTGCAACTGGTTCAAAATAGGGCTGCCAGATTGCTGCCTGGGACAAGCAGAAGAGAAGCCAGTCCAATATCAGCTACACTGTCTACTAATTGAAGTCCCGGCCTGAATTAAGCTGCTAATGGTGACATACAAACCCCTAAATGGTTTAGGGCCTGGATATCTAAAGGAACATCTCCTCCCACATGAGTCTGCTCAGAACCGAAGATGATCTGTGGAGATCTTCCTCTGAGACCTCATCCTGGGAAGAGGTGAGGAGGGTGTTACAAGGAGAAGGGCCTTTTCTGCTACAGCCCCAATTGGGGAACTGGCTGCTCAGTGAGGGGCACATAGCACTGATGCTTCATTCATTCCAGTGCCAGCCCAAACCTTTTTATTTGCCCAGTTTTTAAACTGTTAATTGGTGTTTAAATTTTTATATTAAGTACAGGCACTAAGGAATTTTTAATTGTGATGATGTTGTTTAAAAACATGTAAACTATCTTGGGATTTTTAAATGAAGGACGGTATAGAGAATAAATAACTAAATAAATGGAGAGAGTCTTTTAGACTAGTTTTTTTTTCTGCGCTGGAAATCAAGATGAGCAGAAATTGCTGGGCAAACTCCCCTCTGCTGGACTTGTAAATGAGTCATTAATGATGATTATTTTTGACAGCTTTCAAGCCCTGCTCTTCCTGACGTATGTTGACTATTATCCTTCTGCTTTCAGAGCAGATCGTGGATTAAACTTATACCACAACACCATCCCTGCAGAAATTGGAGGCTTCCACGACTTCTACACTCCAAAACTTCGAAGGAACATCCCACAAGCTGGGTGATCCAGCTGCAGGGAGCTTCCTAGCCCAAGTAGCCACCAGCATAAGAAAAAGGTTGCCTTGCAAGATAACCTTCACTCTCAGGTCCCCAGCCTCTGAAAATCAATCTGGAAGTCTCGAGCTCAAAAGGGGGACAGGAAGAAAGTGAAACGGACAGATTCACCCATCCCTTGTTCAAACCTCATGTGCGCCATGCAATCAAGACGAGACCCAAGGCAAGCCATCTTATTTCAGCCTTAGCCAACTGCCACAGCAGCACTGACTTACCTTACTGGTTTTGTAAGGATTACAGCAAGATTAATGCAGGGAAGTGAAAGCTCCTGCAGCCCAGGGGCTGAGCTCCGCTCAGAGATGCGGGTGGGGGCTCCCTTTGAATGGTGGGAGAGGTCAGTGACCAAAAGATGGGGCTAAAGTACCAGCCTATCTTAGCTTAACCGTCCTACTCCCAATATTTATTTATTTTATTTATTTAAAACTTTTGTATGCTGTCACCACATGCCTTGGCATCTTGGGACGGCTCACAATATATACAATTAAAAACAATAAAATAATCTTTATAAATAACTAATTCAATAAAAATACATAAAAACAAAAAAGCGACTGTTCAACGATAAAATATTAGTTTTTAAAATAGCAATTAAATATAAAGGTTTTAACCCGGCGCCAAAAAGAATATAAACTCGGCGCCAGGCACCCCTCTCCAGGGAGCACATTCCTTAATCTAGGCTCTAGTACAGGCATTTCAACTTTTTGCAATGGGGGAAAAGCTGTAGCAAAGTCACCAAACAATCGGTGGCCTGGCAAAAGAGGGCAAGGGACAGGGGAATAGGACATGGACACTGGGGGATGCCCAGAAGGACAAAGTAGGACTCCAGGCGGGACTTGGGCCTGAGGTTTGGCACTCTGGAAATAATGGAGGTGGAGCACTGGGATGTGCTACAGAAATTGGAAGGATCCTTATCCAGAAGAGTTCACTACTGTACAGTAAAAAGTCTCCCAGATGCCGTGGTGAACAGGATTCTACATCCTGGAGTTGACAAGGCAAGCAAGTCCAGGTAGGGAGGAGCAAATGAGCAACACTCAAGATCACTTTGAGACTTGAAACATCATTTTGCCACTTGCCTTGTGCTGCATTCCTGTCTGTATTTCAGGCTGCTGCTCACTCCAGAAGGGTAAGAATAAAGGATAAAGGAGGTAGCCCATAGCTAGCAAGCAGTGTGGAAACCAGAGAAACAGAGCGAGTCAGAAGGGGCCTCCTGGGCCATCTAGTCTGACCCCTGGCTCCAGCCAGCTCCACTCACTACAGGCCCACAATGTGCATGTCCAGCCTATCCTTGAACACCCTCACCGATGGGGCCTCCAGCACCTCCCATGGAAGCCTATTCCATACCCTCGGGGTCCTAACTGTCAGGAAGTACTTCCTGGCATCCAAATTGAACCTGGGTTCCCTGAGCTTTGCTCTTTTGGAAGCTGGAAGCTGCAATGTGATAGAATGTGAAATTTCTGTCTATTTCCCCAAATGGGCACAGCTTTCCATTATAGATCAAAGTGTGTCCAATTCAGGCTAAGTGGGGAACCTCCACAAAACAGGGAACTTCTGCAAATCAAAATAGAGAAGTCGCACAAAATGAATGCAAGGAGACATGCAGTGATATCCGGGATATTTTTTGCAGGAAACGAGCTTGTGCTCAGAGCCATCTTCAGGGCTCCAAATCCTGTACACTTGTATATTTGTTGAGCAAAAGTGCAATCTGCACGCACTATTCCTACAGTTCAGTCTATCTCGGGTAAACAGCACATGCCACCGCTGCTTGGCATTTGAGGTGCTTTGTTCCCAGCTGAGGCCAAAAGGCAAGATGTGAAATCTATCAAGGAACTTAGCAATACATAATCCCAGTGCAAATTCAAGACGGATCTCTCGTGGAAGCCTGGAGGTGCCCGTGGCTTTGTGGTGCACGCAAGGCATAGAAAAACTTCCATAGCCTCCATTTATAGATTTCTAACAGAGGGTGGAGAAGAGGACCCCGTACGCAAAGCATTTCGAGAACCCTTGGATTTCCCTGCTTCAGCCCGCCTGTCTGGAGATCAGCTGTGCCCAACAGCTTTTTAGCTGATAAGATCTGACAAGCTGACTGTCCAAAGCAGGGCGGCTCTGGGCTCCACAGCTGCGGCATGCAGCCTTCGGCATCCTTGGGCATTTCTCTCCTCCAGGTGGTGCACCATTCCTTGGTTCTGCTCTCACTGTTGAGCGAGATTTGCTTTCTCTGCTTTTCTCTGCTTATACAACAGGCAGCTTCTGCAGATCGATCAGGTTTGGTGGACATGATATACGGACTCCACAGAGAGAGACTTTGCTTGGCAGTGGAAACCTCACGGTGTAGAGTCCCACATCCTGTAGGGGTAAAACAAAATCTCCCCATTCCCACATTGAATGTGCAGTGGAGGGCAAGTGAGGCTCAGACCGCTTGTAGCCACGGTGCAGGGACACCTAGAGTTGCAGGTCACTGCATGCGTTCCTCTTTTAGTTTCCTTTTTAATATCTGCTTAATAGATAGGGACACACAAGCAGGTGAGTGTCTTTCCTTTCTCCCTCTTTTACTCCTGCAGGTTAAAGGGAAAACCGATTTTGGCCAGATGAAGAACTTCTTCCCACTTCTGTGAGAATACCATTCCCACTTCCATGGCTTATGTCTCTGATATGACTGTGGACAAGCTCTTGTTCCAACTAGGAGGGCTTAATTTCCATCTTCCAGAAATGAGACAAAGCCCATCATTTCCTTCTCAGGGATCAAGGGGCTTGTAGTCCAGTCCATGATTCCACACGAGTAAACAAAGACTCATGTGTTGTTCGCCATCACATAGGAAGCCCACTGGAATTATCTATCCTTGATCAGTTGGCTCTATCCCTTCCAGCGAAACGGATGTTGAATAAACAAACAATGTTTGCATTTGCCTTCATTTGCTCAACGCCGTCTTGATGCAGGTGTCTTGCCAGATTCCTGTTCCCATTTGCAAGAATTGTGTGCTCTGCAGAATTCGGCAGCAACCAAAGAGAAGATTTGCATGGCTTACCAAAATTCTGCAATGTGCCATATTTGTGCACTTAACCTCCATAGACTAAAGTGGGACTACTTCCGCTGATGAAAGGAAATCCCTTCAATTAAACCAGTGAGTTGCAGCCAGATGAACCCAAGCACATGTTCGAGGATTTTCAAATACTTCCTGCAAATAAGTTCTTTGTGCTTGGACAATCATCTGAAGCATCAAACAGGCTTCTTGGGCAAAAATCTCACTCATCCCCCAGGGTGGAAAGCCGCACTTTCCACCCTTCCCCTCCTCTTCAAGGCAAGTGGTCCCTTCTTTTTATGCCTGTGGCGAGAGGGTGGATCAGTAGGTAGGGGAGGGGGATCTCTCACTTGTAGGGAACCTGCCCCACCATTACTTGAAAAACAGACCTCAGATTCTTCGTCTCCTGAATAGGGAGAACGCCGGCCAAATATTTGCACATTCCTATAGGTTGATGATGACCTATAAAGCCCTTAACGGCTTGGGTCCTGGTTACCTGCAGGAGCGCTTGCATCCATATACGCCCAGCCGCCCCTTGAGATCAGCGGGAGAGGCCCTTCTCCGGGAGCCCTCCGTGAAGGAAATTAGGAGGGTGAGTACCCAGAGGAGGGCCTTCTCTGTGGTGGAGCCCAATCTATGGAATGCGCTCCCCAGAGAGGTCCGCCTGGCGCCGTCGTTATTTGTTTTTCGGTGCCAGGCGAAGACCTTTTTAGTCAAACGTTATTTTAATTGTTAATATTATTTATTCATTTTATTCTTTGGCCAGGGAGACTTAATTTATATTGTTAATTTATATTGTTTTATTGGATTCTATTTATTCATGGTTGTGAGCCGCCTGAGGCTTCGGCAAATGGGCAGCATAGAAGTCCCTTAAATAAATAAATAAATAAATAAATAAATAAATAAATAAATATCAACACAAACTGAAATACAGTCTCACACACCTGCACCAGTCAAAGTCGCAAGGCACAGAAGAAAAGCCCTGGTGGATGTATTTTTTCATGCAGTAGCCAAATCAGGTACCCACAGCAAAATAGGAACGCAACGGCACCTTCCTGACCATGTTCCCCAGCAACCTCTGTACACTGGCATACTGTCTCTGGCACTGAAGGAAGCACCAGCCATCAAGACTGGAAGGCGTTGGCAGCCTTCTCCTGCATGAATTTGCCCAAACTGCTTTTCCAAGGGTGACCATCACAACAACTACTGGAAGTGAATTCCGTATTATAACTCAGCTTTGTGTTAAGAAGTTCTTGCTGTGATCTGTCTTCATAGGATGGCCCTTTTGAGTTCTAGCATGCCAAGAGAGAGAAGTTTCTCTGCATCATGCATAATTCTAGACACTTGTGTCGTATTTCCTCTTTTTGTGCTCCCCTTACCTGCCGGGGGAAGAGAGGGAGAGGGAGAGGGAGGAAAGTGCAAGAAACATGGATAATTGCACTGGGATGGAAACTCTTATTTTTAAATGTTAAGCACTGAGGCTTTTGGTTGCTCCCATATTTATGCTAAAGAGACAAGCAAATAAAGGCGTCTCAAGTTCTTCCTTTAGCCTGAGCATGGAGGGCTTTGTGCATTCAGTATCAAAACCAAACTGAAATGAAGTTCTTGCTGAACCAGCAGAGGACCTGAAGCGCAAGCAGAACCAAGACAAGGGCTTTCCTGTTGTGGGACTGGTCTCCTTTGATTTCTCTTGCCTGTGTCTGAGCAGAGTTAACTGCCTAGCTGGGAGCGCATGGCTTGATACCTTGCCCACCCTGGCTCATTAGCTGTGCAAAGCTCATCACTAGCACAGGGCTGTATGAACCAAGTCTTGGCTTCCTAAGTTTTCTCAAAAAGTCAAGGGCACCTGTTCTTGGAAGGTCAATTTCTTTCGTTGTGCAAGCACCCCTTGCTTTCTCAAAACCTGTTTACACAAACCAAAAACTATTAAAAGCAAAGCAGAAGGAAACACCTGCCCTTTGAGATCAGAAGAGAATGCCCATCTACCCAGCTGTGGCTGGCATCTCTCTGCAAGATTGCACCTTTATGTCTAAAACCCGCACTTTTCATGCTCAGAAGCACCTGAGCGTTTGACACCTGAAGGCTCCAAATGACCCCGACCCTATAAATATTTCATTGCAGATCCATTATTTAGAGAAAGCAGGAAGGTTCCAGAGCAAAACGCTAAAATAAAAATAGAAATACAGTCGGGGCTGGAATAAACATGACGCTCGGGCCTCGCAAAGGTTAAGTTGCCACGCTGAATTAGGTGCCTGCTTTTCCAGGGGAAGCAGCTGTTCCGAAAAAGGCTTGCATTAAGGTAAGGAGAAAAAACCCAGGTGCACAGACGCTGCCTTGCGAATCAACAGCACTTGACATACCTGTAATCACAGGCGAGTGTTTGTACTCAGCCGGCCGAAAAAACGAGAGTGCATGTTTTACTGGGGCCACCTGCTCCTATCTGTTCCTAAATGGAAATTAAAACAATATGGCTTAATTGCATCAAACGCTGCTCACACAAACACTGTCGCAGTTTGCCTGTCTTGTTGTTAACAATGCAAGGGAAGCCCTAAGTGGTTTGTACTTTGCTAATGTGGGTTAGACTCTCCACTCCTTCACTAATCAGGGCTGTCTCTGGCATATGAGGCTTCTAAAGATGTGATGCAGTGAATAGGACTGCAGGTATCGTGCTTAGAGTCCTTCCTGATCTTCAAGCTGCTTCCTATACGCAAAGGTGGAGCAACAAGCTTGCACAACGACCCTGTGAGGAAGGCAGATAAAGCACCTCATCTCATGCTTTTGGCTGAGGTTAAGACGGCCAAACTAAGCATCACCTGCAAACGAAGTATCCATAGCAGACACAAAATTGAGCTGGGCATATTTCCTCTTCCTCTTATTTATTACTTATTTAAAACTTTTCTAGACCGTCCTATTACCAAAGTCTCCAGACACTTTAACAATACAAAATGTAAAAAATTTAAAACACAGCATCCTAAAATTCAACTCATAATAAAAGCCCAATTAAAATAGTCAGGTCTTAAAACATTGGCAAATAAAAAGGGTTTGGCCTGGCGCCGAAAAGAATAAAGCGACGGTGTAAGAGCTCCGAGCCACGCTAGCTTTGTCCTGATTTATCTGCCTCTGTTGGTGTACATGTGACTTTACAGTGAGTGAAAGAGATTGGCCTCTGCCCCAAGGAGCTTACAATCAACCGTTCAGTAGGCAAAGGCAGAGTATGGGGAACAACGCAGCACAGACTTACCGTGCCAGTATGGGCAATCTGGGTTCGCCCTGCGTTCTGCTGCCGGTCCCTGGTTTCGGGGTACCTTTAAGCAAAGCACCCCCACTGGCCCTCCTTCCTGGGTTCTTGCTCATTCTCCTTGCACCCCTCAATACTTGCTTGTGAGGATCTCGTGAGAGCAGGGCCACAGTGACCTCCTGGGTAAGAAAGCTTGCAAAGAGGTGTCTTGTTCCTCTTTCAGTCCTTGACCCTCTTGCTTGAGGAAGAGACATTCCTGAGCTTTATCTGTCCCTGTGTCTGGCCGAGAAGGACAGCAAGCCAGAACTTCTCTTAGAAGCAAAAATGACAGATCCAGGGCTGTCCTACTTGGGACATCATGAGAAGGAAAAGCTCTCTGGTGACAGCATGAGAATGCACTCATGCTGGGGAACGCTGGGGAGGGCCAACTATGAGATGGAGCAACTCCATCGAGGAAGGCTCAGCCTTGAAGTTACAAGAGCCGAGCAGGACATATTGGAGCACATTCCAAAGTCGGAGAAGACGGCACATAAAAGCAAAATGTCTGACCGTCAGTCCTGACTTGTGCCTTGCAGCTCAGCCCTCCTTCTTTGTTTGCAGGTTGCTCCTTATCAGAGGCCTCTCTGAGTTCCCATCTCAGTTTGGGCCACTGCCCTTGACCCAGGTCTGACCGGTCCAGCTGCATCCGGGCCTTAGAATGACACCCCACTTTTTTCCTTCTCTTTGAACTCAAGATGGCTCATGGACATCCCCTCATCCTCTGAATCTTATCCTCACAACAAGAATCCTGTGAGGTATTCTTGGCTGAGAGTCTGCGCCTCAAATGGTGAGCTCCATGGCTGAGCCAGGACTCGATCCCAGATCTCCCGAGTCCCAGCTCTGCACTTTTACCCACTACGTTGCACTGCATCTGCATCCAACTGAGTATTTCCTAACTTGGATGCAACCCAATTCACAACGCCTACTCGGCATCCAAGTTACGTCTCAACACTTCTACTGCTTACATGTGTCTGCTCCGTGCTTGCTTCAGTGCAGACCAAGACCTGCTGGGGCTTTCAAAAGATGACGACATGTATCTAGTTCCCCCACCGTATCACATTTGCTGGCCACAGCATCTTTTCGATCAGTTGCCCAGTTATGACATGCCAGCAAGAATGGACACAGCCAGAACAGATGCGCTTGAACACCACCTTTCAATGGCAAATGGCAGCTAATTGTGTCACTTTTGAGTGAGAAGTGCAGAGTTCTCCAAAGGAAGCTGGTTGCCAACACTGGAGTCCTTTACATCTTGGAGAAGGAAAGATGGTTACACTCTTGTTTTAGGAACACTCTTAAAGACACTTTGAAATGTGGCATGAGAATTGCTGGTAGGACCCTGGGGTCCAATTGCCCGAGAGATTTTAACAAGCACATGCGTTCGTGTAGAACTATGCTGGATTCTCGACTTTTAATAATCAACTTACCTGGTGCTGGCTGGCCTTGGCCAACTGCTCATTGGCAGAGTCTACATTCGAAGACGCAGTCTCTATGTTGGCTTCGATGCTATCTGTAAATTAAGATAATGGGAAGTAATTACATGGTGCGGCGTGAAGAGCAAATCCTGTAACTTAATTTAATTTAATTTATAAATACTCAGCATAGCTTACAAACTACAGACCTGACAAGCAGTTGCAGATAGACAGTGCAAGGATGATAAAAGAGAGCAAAGCTATAGTAGGATGGAAACAGGGCTTTGAAAACCTCCAACTCAACTCAATCATCATCATCATCATCATCATCATCATCATCATCATCATACTGGGTAGGGATGAGGAATTTGCATTTGGTGCCCCCAATAAGGCAGAGAATAGACACGTGCTCATCATGGGAATTCTTAGCAGATGGAGCAGAAAATGACTGCATCCTGGAACAGAGAAGTTGGCAAATTATGCACCAACGACCACTGGCAGTGATGTGGTTGCTAGCACACCGAATTCCAGACTACCCCCTCCAGCTGGAGCACCTCCTTATCCTCTTTCCTCCTGGCATCAGTCCGGCCCCTTCCACCCTCCTCTTTGCACCCGGACGGGCAAACAGCGCATGAGTGGCTGGGACATGCAGCACGGAGTGCTGGAGCACTTCTGGAGTTTGGGGAATGCCACTCAGGAAGCAGATATTCCGGCCGCCTGTGAAGAGCAACCTTTAATTCAGTTCTTACTCCATTTCCTGCCTTCCTTTTTTCCTGTTTATATACAGCCGAAACATCGAGTGAAGCACCATTAAATGTTAACCAAAAAAATAACTGGCTCCGGCAACCTATTTGGATCAAAGAGGGTCTCACTCCAAGGCAACTTGTCAACAAATGTTGCCAGCGATATACACAACAGCAGTGTTGCGTGTACAAGTGGAGAGGGATCATGAAGAATAAAGTTGTTTTAAAGATTGGGAAACCCTGATTTGCACAGCTTCTTCCACCCCACCCTGCTGCCTCGGGCCAGTCAGCAGTGGGGCTCCTTGCACTGCATTGCGTGTGTAACTCCTCAGAAGAGAAATCACGCCCAAAGGGACACGGTGACAAGGGTCACAGAAATAACTGAAGCGTGCTGTCAGGCAGCTCGAGGCTTTCGCATCTGATATGCCTTCCGCAGCCCAAACAAATTTGAAAAGCTTAATTTGAGGCAAAAGGGGCTGCCAAGAAAGAACAGAACGGCGGTGCTTCTGATGTCATCTTGGGCTTGCTCGGTATCCATCACGGAGCACCACCTTCAGCCTTGAGTGGGCATGGTGGGCATCTTCCATGGAGGGGCTAGCATTGATGAAGGCTGAATGACCCTTGCAATTAGAAAGCTGGCTATTTCAGCAACCCAACAATGCAGCAATGCAGTGCTTCTGATCACTAATACACCTCCAGGGATCTTTCTTGGTGTCCACCAAGGTTCTCTTGCCACCAGCTCTGTTTGTTTGTTTCTGTTTTTAAATTAGCATGCTTTTCACCAGTGGCTGTGATGGGTGTGACCCAGATTCCTCCTCTGACTGAAAACTCTGGGTTTCAAGGAGTCATGTAATGTGTTGGGGATCCACTTCTGCCTTAGACTCATCTTCTGGGTAGGTGACTTGCCCTCCGCCCTGCCTCCCGTGACAGCCATTCTAGAGCAGTGTCCACAGCAGCTTCTCAAGTTGAAACGTGCCTATGGAAGGTTGTTTAACCCTGGTATATATGAAAAATAATCTTAATGTGCTAACAACCTTCTCCAACTTGGTGGCCTCCAGGTGCATTGGAACCACAACTCCCTTGAAGGCAGCAGCAGCATCCACCCAACAAACAGAACTGGAGAGCATTAGGTTAGAGAAGGATGATGCACAGGAATTGATTGCATGGAAACACTGAAAGGGTTGCTTTACACTGAGGAGGCAGGCCTGTTCCCAGAACACCCGAGCAGCGGTTCCCTTGCTATCTCCTAGCATCCCTGTATCCTTGCCATGCATGTGGTCAGTCTGCTCTCAGATGCACGGTATAAGAGCCTGGAGGTTCTTCTCAGTGTGTCTGAAACTGGGATCGACAAATCTGTCTGTTGCACTGTCTGTAGCTGGAAAGGGGGAAATGTGGTGTTGTCCCTGGGAAGGGGCATACTGCATCCCCCTTCCTCCATGTAATTAGACTGAAAAAGTTGCCATCTTCTCGCTCTCTTTGGGCAGTTTCCTTCACCGAGTCATCACAGAACCCTTTGCTGTGGGGTGATGGCGGCCTTCCCCATTCAAGTCCCAGGAGGCAATCACCATTGCACGTGGCATCTCTTGGTGACCCCATGTTATGGGGGTCCAAAGCCCACTAGGGTGCTCTGTTGTCTTCATTCTTCCTCAAGTTCTCATGTTCTCTCTCTCTCTCTCACTCTCTTGGGTAAATTCCCCTACTTCAGAGCTGCTAGTGCTCAAAATAGGTAGGAGTTGTGTCCAGAGATATGCTGGAGAGTTTTGTTTGAGGATCCTAGGATTTCCAAGCACCATCTTGGGCCAAATTTCTCTTTGCATCCCAAGTTGCTGCTTGCTCTGTGAATTTCCCTGAATTTGCAGAAATCCCTCCAAATTTGTGCCAATGTTCTCCAAAGGCCAAAATGCAGTGGATCTGATCTAACAAGAATGTCTGGCCTTCAAACAGAGCATGCTTGCATACGTTGCTAGAACAAAAAGCGACATTCTCATGTATCCCAAGGTGTGTCTTTTGCATGTTCTTCTGTTAAGAAAGCTAGATCTGAATTCCAGCCAAGCACTGGGTAGGCTGTCTGTTCAACACAGGAACTTGGGCAGGATTCTGGGCAGATCTGGGCTGGTTGGAGCTCACATAGGGAGAGCTGTTGTCTCAGCACCATGCAGAGGCTTGATGGAGGCTGGCTCACCAGGGACTACTGTTAACTCCACCCCTTCTGATGACCTGCATGATTCTGCAGCTCCTGCTTTTCCAGCATGAGTGTGGTGGTTGGGACCATAAAGGGAAGATATCCTCTGAATTGAAAGTGAAGCCCTCTGGCCTGGATGAAAGATGCCTCAGGATTGTCCTCCTTCTGATGTTCTTGTTATGGCTGATCTGCTGCTCCCAGGACTTGCCAGTCCTCCCATCTCAGAGACTTCCATTGTACCTAGAGCTCTTGGGGCTCTCCACTCCCTAATCCAATCTTCCTTTATATTCTGAAGCACATTTTATCATTGAGTATTTAAGGATAAACATTTGTCCAAATGCCTCAGCTGGCTTGGAGAATTGTCCCAGGTGATGTGCAGACACACATTGTTATGTTTTCCTCTCATGAATGTAGAAGCACAAGGGAGACTGCAGGAGATGTGCAACTTCTTACCTGTCATTTCACATTAAGCTCCCTTTGAATTTGCATGAGAATTCACAGAGGCTGCACCTCATGACTAGAAGGAAGAAATGTTTGGTAAAGAAGGATGGTCTATGTACAAATTGCAGGAAGTCAGAAAGACAGACGTAGCATTACTTAGCATCAGGCAGGCCCACCATGGTCAACAAATCATGGTCCACAGGCCAAACGCAACACAGAAACAAACTCCAGCTGAGACACAATACCACACTTCCTGTGTATTTCCATCCTGTCTTCTCCATTCCTGCATTTCTTCTTCCTTCATAATCCCCTTAATTATACTGGCCATTATCAAATGACATAGCATGGTATGGAAACACAGTCTGAAGTCTCTGGTTGCCTGCAGCAAGCCCGGGTTCTGACAAGTTCTACAGTCAGCCAGAGAGTCTTGTTCTAGCCCTCTCCCTCCACCACTTCCTGATTGCTCTCCAACACCAAGCTCCTTCTGAAAGTACAACAGTGTTCCAGATGAGGCATGAGCAGAAGCCTTGCCTTGCTGAACAACGAACACGTTTTATTTACTTATTAGCTTTATATTCCACTTTTTTCTTACAAGAAACTCAAATGGCTAATATTGTTGCTGCTTTCCTGCTGCTCTCAATCTCAGCCCTGCACCTTGTGAGGTAGGTTGGGCTGAGAGGCTGTGCCTGGCCCAAAGTCACCCCATGGAGACTGCTGCCTAAGTGGTGTCTCTCTTCTGCATCAGGTGGAACAGTCTTTGTGTGGGCTGGTGAGGCACGTTATGAAGAAGAAGGTGGCTGGTTGCACCATCTTGGTTCTATCAGAGGGAGGGATTCTATGGAGCTTCGACACATACTACCTGTAGGCTCTTCCTCGAATCTACAGCTGCTACAGGCAACTGAAGTCTTCTGGCTACATTGGCCAAATCAACACGATGCAGCCTTCCTCAACGTGGTGTACTCCAGATGCCTTGGGGTGCCACCCCCCCCAAGTTGTCTGGGGATGATGAGAGTTGTAGTCCAAGGCATCGGAAGGACATCAGGTTGAGGAAGTCTGGGGTAGTCAGAAGCATCCCTCTGCTTGTAGCGGCCACTGCTGCTTCCGCTCAGTTCTCTTGTGCTAAATGGGCTACTTCCCATTCCCTTGGTTACCAGCCTCCTGTTCCTACCCTCTTCCCTTGATCTCTCGCTGAGCCACGCGGTGCAAGAGTTCCATGCATCCATATTAGGTGTGCACAAGCCAATTGCCTTGATTCAAGATTGTCCACCGATCAGCAACTCCTCTGTTCTTGCAGGCTCGAAAACACAAGACAAAACCCCATGTGGCAGTCAACCCCGGCATACTTCCATCGGCATTTGGCTTCCGTTTTCCAAGGCTGTGCAGGCCCACTGCACCTCACCCAGGGATAGCAATTTGTTGCTGCCACTTTCCAATGGAGCATATTTTGTTTTCCATTGCATTCTAAAATATGTTTAAGCCACTTTTTAGAATGAATTTAAGGGCTCAAATTCAGGCTGTGCCTGGACTATCCCACCTCGGGTTCTGTGTGGAAGCTGATAAAACAGCCAAAGGTACGTTCACAGCACACCAAACTCCAGGAAAAAGGCTAAGCTACAATACATCTTAAGTGATTTGGTTCGGGCACACTTTGACGAGCTTGTCCGATCAGGAGAAGGAGGCACGGGCAGTATGACATGTAATGGATCCAACAAATATCAAATGCCAATCGTGATACCTACCTATCGAGTCTCCCTGCTCATATACCATGGAGGCCAGGTCCTTGATAATCTGGTTAACATCCAACATATCGCTCTGAAGGAAGAGAAAGGTAAAGAGTATAAGCATTTCTGAAAACACAGTCAGCATAAATCCATGGACTGGCTCAGCATTCCTTAAGATGCTCCCACCTGACAAGTTGGACTACAACCCCCATCATCCTCAGCTGGCCAGACTGTGGGTGATAGGAGCTGTAGTCTGACACATCCAAAGGCAGTGTGATGGGCAAGGTGATCCCTTTTTCAAGTGAGACGTGCGAACGTTTTGCATAACCTTTCCAGACTGTTCATATCATTTTTGGTTTCCTTTGAAATTGGGAACAGGCAAACGAGTGATGTTTGAGATCACTAAAGAGATCTCTGGGCCTCATCTCATGGGTGGTCTTGTGCCCAATTCCTCCTTCGCATTTGCGCAGGCTGCACTCTCTAGCCAAACAGGAGAATTGCACAAATCAAAAGATCTGCGCAGATTTCTCTCAGTTTGTGAAAATTTTCTAATCTGTGCATATTTCCTCCATAGACTAAAGAGGAGCTGATTTAGTCTACAGAATATTTGCATCTGTGAGGAAATCATGTGTAAAATCCAACTGGGAAGTTGGACAAATTGATCATGAGCACAGGTCTTGCCGTCTCCGAATATTTTAGCTGCACACATGCTTGCGATCGTGTTTGGGATTCTGAGCAGGCAATGCCTGCAACATTTTGTGAGCAAAGCCAAAAATTCCATGCATCCCATCTGAAACTCCTCAGTTTCTCTTTCTTTGTAGGAGCTACCAAGTTCATCTGGAACACCACTTGAGGAAGAATTTGGCACCAGCAGAAAGTGAAGAGAAACTAAAGAGCCTCTTGATGCAGGTAAAGGAGGAGAGTACAAAAGTTGGCTTGAAACTCAACATAAAGAAAACTAAGATCATGACATCTGGTCCTATCACTTCCTGGCAAATAGATGGGGAAGAAATGGAGGTAGTGACAGATTTTATTTTCCTGGGCTCCAAGACCACCAGAGATGGGGACTGTACCCCAGAAATTAAAAGATGTTTGCTCCTTGGGAGGAAAGCTATGGCAAATCTAGACAGCATACTAAAAAGCAGGGACATCACCCTGCCAAAAAAAGCGCGTATAGTCAAGGCTATGGTTTTTCCAGTTGCAATGTATGGCTGTGAAAGCTGGACCATAAGGAAGGCTGAGCACCAAAGAATTGAGGCCTTTGAATTGTGGTGCTGGAGAAGACTCCTGCGAGTCCCTTGGACCACAAGGCGATCAAACCGGTCAGTCCTAGAGGAGATCAACCCTGACTGCTCTTTAGAAGGCCAGATCCTGAAGATGAAACTCAAATACTTTGGCCACCTAATGAGAAGGAAGGGCTCCCTGGAGAAGACCCTGATGCTGGGAACAATAGATGGCAAAAGAAGAAGGGGACGGCAGAGGATGAGGTGGCTAGATGGAGTCACTGGGGCAGTTGGTGTGAGCTTAAGTGGACTCTGGGGGATGGTGGCGGACAGGAAGGCCTGGAGGAATGTTGTCCATGAGGTCGCGATGGGTTGGACATGACTTCGCAACTAACATCAACAACAGAGTCATGCAGAAACTTCTCAAGAACATTTACTTGTTTTATTTAAACCATGAAGACTTCCCTATTTGAAGGAGATCAAGAATTTCCAACCCCGCAAAAGCACATGAACTTTTTTTCTCTTTACCATCACTGAGAGGTTTTATTAGAGGAAATCTCTGCCATTTTTTATTTTGCATTTTACTTCAGGAGAAATGTAACAGCTCACTTGGAATTTCTTTGATGTGTTTTCTTCCATATTTATTTGGCCTCCACATTAACCTTAAAAACTATCATTTATGTGACATTCGGCAGCTTCAGCACATCACACATAAACACATCTAGAAATGGCTTTGGATTATTTCAGCATCAAAAGGAACGGAGTGTAATTGAGCCATTTCTGCTGGCGCTATTCCTAAAAGGGAGCCTTACCACTGTGCCGCAACATAACTGAAAAGGAAAGAGGAAAACAGGAGTCCCTTCAGCCAGAGTCATGCAGTATTATCCACTAATCACACTTCAGAATCAAGGTCCACAAATTATTATACAACATCATGTAACCAAGCCTTTTTTCTTCTCTCATATTTAGTTGATGAACCTAAGAGAACCTCAGCTTTGCATGCCACTGACAGTTCTGCAAAACAAAACAGTTAGAAAGGCTGATTTCTCCCCAGATCTGTTTTTCTCATAGCCTGCCCTTGCCTAATCAAGCGGCCGGTGGCTCTCAAAGATCTCGAGTGGGGAAAGAAAACATTCTCTGTGATCTCAGCCAATGCAGAGATGCAGAAGCATCTTCCTACCACTAGCCATATTGATTGATCGTTATGTTTATGCCGCACGTCTTCTTTACTTCTTGCATGGAAGCAAAGGCACCTTGCACAGTCCTTCCACCCTCCATTTCATCCGCCCAATGACACCCCTGTGAGGCAGGTTGGACTGAGCCCAAAGACACCCAGTGAGCCCCATGGCTGCATGTGGACTAGAACCCAGATGCCCAGTTGAACACGGTCACCACTACACCTTCCTGAACCTGCCTTGCAGGCGTCAGGCAGGGAGTCAGCACGTGTGGCCGCCCCTCCCTGCTGCCAAAGGGCAGAGAGGCACCACTGACATGATCAGGAGACTGGCTAACAAAAGGTGGCAAGGGCTGGGGCTGTCTGGCCTAGAAGAAAAGGGTGAGCCAGGGGAGATGAGCAGGGGGCGCAAAAACATGCAGAGTGTGGAGAACGTGGACGGGGAGACTCCCCCACCCCATAATACCAGAACACGGAGTCATTCCTGATGCTGATCAGTGGGAGATGCTCAGGACAGACCAAAGGAAGGAAGGCCCTCCTCAGAGCTGAGCTGTGGAATTCACCTCCACCAGATGCAGCGAAACCCTCCCCTTTGGGGCACTTCAGTGGGGGGTTGGATGAGAGTGGGGATGAAGCCGAGTGGAACCCGCCACTCCAGCTTTTGAGGACACTCTCTTAGGCTTGCCCCGTCTCATGAGCGAGCCGAGCCGAGAGGAAGCCCACAAGCATTTGCAGAAGGAAGACTACACACCTGGCAAGCTTCTTCTGCACTGGGGGCAGAAACACAAAGTTGTTTGTTTGATCGTTGACCGAGTGTGTTCCATTCCTGGTGAGCTCGGAACACTGGGCATGGCAACCCACGCTCAGCCTGGAGTCCAGGAAGCCAAGCCCTGGAAAACCAATAGATTCAAACTCTCAAAGAGTTTCCTCACGCATCCCTGGACTGGGCAAATCCATGGAGTAGAAGGCAGCCTAGGAAGCCCAAGTGGGTTCTGGGGACACCTGGGTTGGGGAAGAAATTAATTTACTGCTGAAATGCAAACTCCCCAGATTTCAGACTGATTTCAGAAGCCACTGTGCAATTTGAAACAGAGCTCTCCTTCAAGATTCACTCCTCTGGATTTGGTACTGGGACTCTCCAATCAAAGATTTTAGAAAACAAGAAAAATGGAAAAAGGAAAAGGAATGAAGGAAAGAAAGAAAGTGCACGTATTAAGGGAATAACATTGAAATGCAGAAAATTAGGAGACATATTAGTAAAAGCATGGATATGAGACAAAGATGCATGCGAAGAACACACGTATGCACAAAAATCCTCATGAATGTTCATGCAGACCTTTAGAGGAAAAGAAACTGAAAAAGGTCAAGAAGAACTGGACTTGGAAAAAGGTCAAGCTGAGAAAAACCAAAAGCGACAGACTGGTCCATCCTTGGGTGATGCTCCATGATCCTTATAAAAGCTTCCATCTCAGACTCGGCTCCTGCTCTGAAAAGCACAGAGACCTGCTCACACTGCTGGCTACAGGCTGTCCTTGAGCACTGGACTAGACCTGACAAGCTGTGCCAGGAACCAGCTAGTTGCTTTCTCATGCATGCACTAGGCCAGGGGGACTCTTCTATCACAAGTCATTCTTCAACACAATGCAGATTCGAAGGGAGTTTGTGATGCAAACATCTGAGGAGTTTGCATGAACTTGGTCACGGACTACATGGACAGACTCACTAACTGGGGTGCAATTCAGGCTTTGCTGCATTTGAAGAAGCGATGGAGGGAGAACACAGGCCGGTCCTACCCTGCGTGTTCCTTCTCCATCTGGTCCTTTTGGGTCCTCGACAATGCAGCACAAAGTAGGATGATTCTAAGTGTCTTCAGAAATGTGAATTTAGAATCCCTCTTATGATCATTTCTCTTAACCTCTCCTAAGGTTTAGGGTGGAAGCAACATTCATGGGGATGATAGGAGGTGAACCCAGCACTGCCCCCTCCCTGGGTTGAAATGGGTAGGCTCCGGATGGGGCTTTGCTCCAGATTATGGTGAAGTGCCCCAGAACACAGGTCCCTGACCTTGCAAAGAGAGCTCATGCACATGTACTGTTTTGATGCATGAAGGTTCCTGCAGGCATCATCCAGTAGGTGTTTAGAGCAGGCATGGATGATCTCTTTGGCCCGAAGGCCACGTGCAGTGATTCCAAGGGAGACCACAGCCAAGAAAGTCAAAGAAAACTGGACTTGGAAGAGCAGCAATGAAGGAACCAGGAAAGATCATCCAGGGTAAGGATGTTTCACTGGAGACCAAGGTCAAGGCCATCCAAACCACTGTGTTCCCAAGCACAATGGATGGGTGTGAGAGCAGGACTCTGAAGAAACCTGGCGGGAAGAAGATGGGTGCATTTGAAACATGGTGCTAGAGGAGAGTCATGCAAATATCTTGGACCTACAGAAAGGTGAGCAAGTGGGTCCTGGATCAACTCGAGTCAGAGCTTTCCTTGGAAGCAAACATGATGAAACTGAGGCTGTTATATTTTGGGCACATCATGAGCAGGCAAGCCTTGCTGGAGAAGACCATCATGCTAGGGAACGTCAAAGGCAGTAGAAGACAAGGAAGACCAAATAGGAGATGGAGGACTCCAAGAACGAAGCCACGGCCTTGAACCTGGAACAACTGAATGGTGGACAGGACATTCTGAAGGGCTTCCATTCACAGGGTCACCGTGACAGCGCATAACAGCAACACCTTGTGCATGAGTATCAACACACACGCAGACATGTGCCAACAGGCACAATGCGCATGCACACAAATGCATTCACTCTAAGGTGTACACACAAGCACACGCACACACCTGTCCTCTCTCCAGAGATCTACCTCAGAATCACAGAGGGAAGGGAGAGGACTTGACCTCACCATCACCCAGCAATAATCGACAAGATCACGATGCCGCCCTGCTAATGACTGCACAGAAATAGCAATCTTGATGGAAAACACAGGCAGAGGTGAAAGCCTTTGCTCCGCTGTCTTCCTCCAGGGACCCTAATTTGTCTCCTTGGGGAAGGGGATGAGTTGGTCAAAATCTGGACCACTTTCCTCCGTTGTTTCAGGATGTCTGCCACCCGCAGTGAATGGGTGGTCACCTCAGAGGCAGGGGAAAGTGGTGTGGCATCACATGGGACTTGGGAGTCACACACAGAGGGCCGAGGGCCACATGTGGCCTGGAGGCTACCTAGGTGTGGTTCAGGGGGATGGGGCTATGCAGCTGAAAACCTGCTAGCCCGCACTAGGGTGAGGACAATGCCCAGGGGCATCCACCCTCCTGGTATTTGCAGACGTTCTCCATGCTTGGACCAGTCTTAGAAAGCGAGACAAGCTGAAAGGAAGTCCAGAAACACTCGTGGAACTACGGTTGTGCAACCAGAGCGGAGTCCATGGAGCTGAGTCCAGGGAATCTGGCAGGTTCCCATCCCCGAGCAGCATCCTCACCCTCCACCCTTGATGCATTCAAATCACGTCTGAATAGTTTGGGATTCACTGGACCATACCGAATCCCGGTAAATCGGCTATACAGATAAACTAATTTTTCATATTCCCAAACGTGTTTTTGAGCTGTTGTTTTCCCCTCAGAGAAGCGCCTTTCCCAGCTCAGTTATGGAAAAAGCTCCCTTGAGATATTGAGAAAAGCTCCCTTGCATATTAAGCGGCATGGGGCCCAATTCATTTGCTACATTGGGCCTTCGGGGATTAGAACCTGTGGCATCCGAACATCTCCAACCTGCTGCGCGGACAGCTAAACTGTCTCCGGTGATGAATTCAGGAGAGATGCCAAGTGGATCTATGTCTTTTGGGGGAGAGTTCATTATGCAGTGGTGAATACCACGGTACTTAATTATGTAATGCAGTGAGAATCTCATTAATTTGTAATAAACCTGGAGAGAGAGAGAGCGCCGTTGTGGATTACTAAATACACCAAGAAAAGACTAAGCCCATGAGCAAATGCAAGAGACAAAAAGCAAAGAAAGGAGAAGAAATGGAACAAATGTAAAGTTTAATGTAGGACGAATATAGTCTCCCTCGGTAGTCAAAGAGGGTCTAAGTGTCCATGCTATTATTCATAGTTGCTAAATGCCCTTCACGGGAAGTGGGATGGAGACTGAGTTTAATAAAACCAGTATGTATGTCAACAAATAGCTGGAAAGTGCAGGCCATGATCCATGCCAGCTGAGGCATTTGAAAGTCCCTTGCATAAAACAGATGAATTTGTTGTGTTCCGAGTCCGAATGTTGGGCCATTAAGTCCAGTATTAAGCACTTTTGGGGCAGCCATGAAGGAACTAGAAAAGACCATCAGGTGTAAGGACATTTCTCTGGAGACCAAGGCCAAGAGCATGTACCTTATTGGATTCCCGATCGCTATGCAGGGGTGTGAAGTCAGACAGCGAAGAAAGCCGACAGGAAGGAAATGGATGCTTTAGAAAGATGGTGTTGGAGGACAGTGCTGGGAATATCCTGGACCAACAGCAGGATGAACAAGGAGGTCCTGGATCAAATCAAGCCAGAACTCTCCCTGGATGCTAAAATAACAAAACTGAAGCTTTGGGTACTTCATGGGAAGAAAAGACTCCCCAGAGAAGATGATCATGTCAGGGAAAGTTAAAGACAGGAGAAGAGGAAGACTGACTGTGAGATGTATGGATGGCATAAAAGAACCACAGCCGGAGTTGACAAGTGCTGAGCAGGGCTGGGAAGGACAGGACAGCTTGCAGGCTTCCATCCAGAGGGCCGCCATCCAGCTGGAGACAGCCCGGCGGTGCGTAACGAAGCAAGGCAGAGTGCTTCAGTCACACACGGGCAGCTCTAAGTCACAGGGAGCCCCCACCCCGCTCCCTGGCCTCTCATCTATTGTCCCTTTTTATGGATGGCTCTGGGGAGATGGGAGTGGTCCATGCTACTTCAGACTGAAGGCAAGGCATCCGCTTCTGCATGATCCCCCAGCCACACTTGCACATGGAGACAAAGGTCAAGAGAAACACGCTCTCAAATTAGCTTGATTCAAGCAGAGAATGTGAGACAAGCCCAGGTGGATCTGGCCCAAACACCATCCAGTCCGGTACTCTGTGGACAGGGGGCAAACCAGCCGCCCACAGGGTCCCTCCAGCAGGACGGGTGCAAGGCCTCCTCCTGCCCAGCTCCTCAGCAACCTGTGCATGCCGGCAGGCCACCTCTGGGGAAGGAGGAAGCCCATGGCCAGCAAGGCTAGTAGCCACTGGTAGGCTCTTGCCTCATGAATCTCTCCAACTCTCTTCCAAAGCCATCCAGATTGGTGGCCATCACCACTTCCCATGGCAGCAAACTTCACAGTGTAAGTATTCGCCGTGTGAAGAAGTCCTTCCTTTGATCTGCCCCAAGCCTCCCACCCATCAGCTTCCTGGGATGATCCCTTTGGGTTCAAGAGTTATGAGAGAGGGAGAAAAAAAGGGAGGGCGCTTGAGCTACACATGCACATGCATACACAGACCTGCAGGAAATATGCATAAGGAGTCAAGTCATTCCTGCTACAGGAGGAAAGAACAGAGAACTGAAACCAAGAATATTGTGCTCCGTTCTGAGCTCCACATTACAGGAAGGATCTAGCCAGCTTGGAGTCAGTGCAGCATAGGGCCACAAGGTTGGTGGCTGGATTGCAGGGGAAGCCACATGAGGCGAGACTGGGGGAACTGGGTCTCTTCAGCATGGAGAAGAGCAGACTCAGAGGGGATCTGTTGGCGACATACAGGTATGTGAGGGGGTGTCACTCGGAGGTGGGTAGAGACCTGTTCTCCCCTGCGGAGGAAGGCAGGACACGCTCCAACAGAGCAAAGCTCAGGGAGCCAAGGTTCAATTTGGATGCCAGGAAGCACTACCTGACAGTCGGGACCCCGAGGGTGTGGAATGGGCTTCCATGAGAGGTGGTTGGAGCCCCAACAGTGAGGCTGCTCAAGGGCAGGCTGGATGTGCACATGGTGGACTTGTCGTGAGCAGAGCCAGCTGGTGCCGGAGGTCAGACTAGATGGCCCGGGAGACCCCTTCTGACTCGCGCTGTTTCTATGTTTCCAACTGCGCTCACCACCAACAATGTGCCTGTTCTCCTGTCCTTGCTTTCTGCACATGTGGACGCAATGAGAGATAACTGTGCACATGCATTGCATGCACATGGTTCTCCTCCAAATGAGGGTTTGGGGGCTGACTGGTCCAGGACCCCCCTGCACAGAAGAGTTCCAGGCATCTGGAGGCCCTCCTGCCATGTTCTGAATGTAGGGAAGGGGGAGGCAGGGTGGTGGCATATACTCTCCCTTTGGGAAGGGGATGCTGGCAGAACAGATAAACTCTAGGAATAGGAAATGAGCTGGACGCAAAGCAAACAGCAAAGAAAGGTGTTTCTCCTGAGAACAGGCAATAATGTCAGTTTGGCTCTCGAAGAGCAAGTGTACCACTTTGGTGCTTTCCTTCTGCTGAGTGCTGGAAGCTTCCCACTCCATTAGTCCAGATGGCAGAAGCCTCCGGGAATTTGCAATTCATATTTGAAAGCAGGGAGCAAAAGAAAGAAAAGAAGAAAGTGAAGAAAAGCAAAGCAAAGCAAGAGAAGCAAAGAGAAGCAGAGCAGAGCAGAGCAGAGCAGAGCAGAGCAGAGCATCATCTTATCCTCAACAGATGGAACTTTCCAAAGATGACTGCCTGTATCACCCCATCCCTGCAGGTTAATTAATCGCAAATAAGTACCATCCTCACATGTTACTAACAGCATCACTAGGGTGAGAAGGACTCCTTGAACTCTCAAGAGCACTATGATTTGAATCTTATTAGACCCCTTGAACTGGACAGCTTGCTGGTTAAACTTGCACAGTGTCGAAAGAGCATAATTCCAGAGGCTCCGGCTGAACACGGCTAAATATAGTTGGTTTGTTTTCCTTGCAGAAGAGAAGAAATGCCAATGTGGAATTCGGGGACTTTAATGCTGGGGCTGAGGTATACCCAACCAACTCACGTTGTTATGAAGAAAGATACCCCTTGGGGTTGAGCTATTTTGAAGCAAAGATGCTTCCCCCAATATATTGATATTTCGGAAGGTCTGCCCAGCTGGATCACTCCATGCTTCTAGGGCTTTTATCTTTCAACCAGTCTTTGTGTTGTCCTGTACCCTGAGATGCGGAGTGTAGAGCCTATAGCTCAGGGAGGGCACCTGCAACAGCAAAGAACAGAGCCTGGGGCACAAGGCTTTGCTGCTTGATCTCATTTTCCATAGATGGGGAACTGAACTTGCATGCTGAACATGGTTGCAGAAAGGATTCCAGGGTTTTCAAATGGTTTTACTACGTTCATGAGGAGGAACTGAATTGCCCTTCATTTTTATAATTTAGTTTAGTGATAGAGTATTATGGGTTAAAGCTCCGTGTGTCTGCACATGTGAATGCACAAACACATATTTGTGTATGCATCCACTGCACGCATACTTGCTTGCTAGTCAGGTTTGGCTAAAATGTGAATAGTCTAGAGGTCATCATTTTAGTTGGATCATAGAGATGAGAATTTTTGTGGAGAGAGCAGGAGGTTAGAAAGGTTAACAGAAGGTCTGAAGAAGTGGGAGGAAAACTCAAGAAGCAGAGCTTACTTGATAGAAATGAGCAAGAAAATACTCTCCTAATTTATTAGAGTTGGGAAGTCAGGGAGAGATCAATTGTTTTTGAAAATGAGAGGAAACAAGACCTAGACAAAAGCATTGCAGAATCATAGAAGAGTAGATTTGGAAGGGGCCTTTAAGGCCATCAAGTCCAAGCCCCAGTGACATGCAAGGCTCCAATTAAAGCATCTTGGCCAGACAGCTGTCCAGCTGCCTCTTGAATGCCTCTAATGCTAGCAGACCACAAGCTCCCTCGCTCATTGGCTCCACTGCCCTAACACACAGGGAGTTTTGGGATTCCTAGGAAGAGATACTCCATGTCCTTGAAGAGTGGTATCCTACCCCCCCTCAATCTTCTCTTCTCAAGGCTAAGCATGCCCAGTTCTTTCCATCTCTCCTCACAGGGCTTTGTTTCCAGTCCCCACATCACATTGGTGACTCATACCCAACTCCTGTTCTACACAAATTCCAAGCTCCTTCTTGCTTGTAGCTGTGTTGAGTCAGGGATCCCCCATCTTGCAACTGTCCATTTGGTTTCCTTCTCTAGGTGTAGAACTTGGCAGTTGTCTCTTCGAATGCCATTTTGTTGCTTTCAGCTCGGTGCTCCACTCTGTCAAGATCACATTCATGTCTGTGTGTCCAGGGCATTAGCAAAGAGTGTTGCAGAGATACGGAGCGGCAAACATTGGTTTAGATGGACAGACCGATGGTCTGGTTCACTAGGGTATTTCTACTACGAACTGCATTTTGCTGCCATGGGCAAAGGCTTTCTCCAAGGCTGTGCAGAACTAAGCCGCAGCACGGAGGCCAAAGGACCCGTCGATGGGCAGCCCATCAACCAAACATGGAAGGAGAGCCCCAAGCAAAGGCAAGGCCAGAGCTGGTCCGTGCCGGTGTGAAGGCTCCGCTCTGGCCAAGAGGCCTTTATGGCCAGGCCAGGCCAAGGCAGGGCAGTGATGCTTGGAGCAGGACGCTCTTGCACTGACTCCCGGCTGATCCTGGCATGTGTGGGTTTTGCTGGCCCACCGTTCCGGCCTACCAGGAGGACACAGGGTGCTCTTCCTGCCCCTGCCCCTCTTAACGTGCTCCTGAGCTTTGGCACGTGTTCTAAGATGCCGCACATGGCAGCTCTCTGGTGCTGCACTGCTGAAGACCGGCGAAGCCTCGCCGCCTGCTCCGTGCGGAGTTTGCATGCAACCGTCTATGCTAATCATAGCACTTGACTGAGTTCATTGCTATGCAGCTCACTAGCTAAACTCCTTTAAGCAGAGCCCAGAAATTCACAGAACTCCAAGTACAGATGCCATAATAAAATGCAGCATAAGGTACCGGCACACTGAAATCCTGCACACCGTTGTCAATATACAACATATAAGATGGCTGTGACAGTGGAAACAATTTCAGTTAAGAAAGCCAACCCAAAGTAGGTGACAGGTCCCATGGTGTGTCACTGGATTGTGGCCAGTTGAGACTGGCACCAAAAAGTGATAACGTGGGTGCCAGGCAGGCCGTGGTGAAGAGGTCATTCCACAGATGGAGGCCACCACCGAAAAGCCTCTCTCCCTTACTGCTACCCATTGAGGTAGTTTCAGGTCATGAGAGGCGTTCCATCAGATGATATTATTGTTGTTGTTGCTGTTCTTGTTATTCATTACATTTCTATACCACCTGTAGCTGAAGCTCATCACAGTATGAAGTCACCCATCCAAATTTCAACCAGGCCGGGCTCTGCTTAGCTTCCAAAATTAGGCAGGGTCTGGCACTGCAGGCTATAGAAAGCTATTGCAAGTCCCGCAATTAAAGCATCCATGTAGTCTCTGTGCACACCCCCCTACCCTTTGGTTCTGATGTATATCTATAAGAACGCACAGCTCTGAAAGGGATTCTGGAGTAGAACCACCGCCAGGATCTGATTTCTCAGGGCTGCCCCGAGCACTTCCCAATCCTTGCTACGCAAAACTGCCCTTGGGAATGATCCTGCTATCTCCCAAATAATTAACTTCAGAGAGTTATCTCCCCTCGCTCATCCACATTTACATATTTGCTTCTCTATTCTGCATCCAAGATGCCCTTCTCCATCCCATTCTCAGCCGCCTTAACGAATTCCTCCCCCTCGCCATACGATTAGGCCTCCATGCATTCATGGAGGCATAGAAACTGTGCCCCCAAACAGATCCGATGAGACGTCCTTGAGGCTGCATTTCCATCCCGTCCTATAATCTCTGCTCGTAAATTATACCCAGCACCTCCATCATTCCCTGCAACTTATCTCAGAGAGTGGGAGGAGAAGCCGGTCTTTGCCTCAGTCGAAACTAGCTATTTGCTGTAACATACACTTGGGAAACAAAAGAGACAAGTGCGTGCAGAAATCCATGCTAACACACCTGTGAGCACATGGTGTGTCCAGCAATGGGAACAGAGGAAAAACAGCCGGATTGGTCCTGGTGTGACTCACTCCGCTATAACCTCCAGGAGGCAGGGCAAATTCACCTGCGGCAGGGACAGAGACAGGTGCCGTGCTCCGTTTTATGCATTTAATAAACCAATGGGCTGTTCTCAGGCTATTGCAATGCTGACGCACAGACACGTAGAACAAAAGAAACCACTCATATTTGGCCTGGACAAAACGACATTTTGGTCCAGTGCTGGAAAGACAGAAAAGCGGATGCTAGGTGGGCCTGTACTTTAGTATTTCCCAACCTGGTACCCTCCAGATGTTTTGGAACACACTTCCAGCATCCTTGCACATTGGCCTTCCTATAGTTGATAGGAACAGTAGTCCGAAACATCTGGACAAACCTGGCTCTAAGTCTACCCCAAAACGATGCCAGCGGCCCTTCCAGAGAGAGCGCGCACAGGAAAAACACGTGTTTCCTTGACCAAAGAGACAACTCTTCCTCCTGAGGTTTCATCTAGATCAGGAGTGGTGAACTCTTTTGCAGGTAGTCCACAGGTACGCTGGACCGCATTCTCCCTTGCAGCATAGGGAGGGCACCTTTTGCCCAAAGCGCCACTCAAGGTCTTTCTCCATGTGGAGAGAAACCCACGCTGCTTGCCTTTCTGATCATTCTGTGCCTCTCTCTGCGTGACCAATTAATTTTTATTTATTTGAAACTTTTCTAGACTGTCCCTTACCGAAGTCTTGGGATGGTTTAACAACACAACAATGTAAAATAAAACATAGCATCCTAAAAAAATTCAACTGATAATAAAAACCCAATTAAAACAATCAGATCTTAAGGTATTGGGAAAATAAAAAGGTTTTAGCCTGGTGCTGAAAAAAGTGACGGCACCAGGCAAACCTCTCTGGGGAGTGAACTCCACAATGGGGTGCCACCGCAGAGAAGGCCCTTCTCCTGGTAGTCACCCTCCTAATCTCCTCCAGGGAGGGTACCTGGTGAAGGGCATCTGCCCCAGATCTTAAGGGGCAAGCAGTCATGTATGGAAGGAGATGCTCCTTCAGGGAACCTTTGCTGCTTGGCTGCTTCTCCCCTTCTCTCCCTCACATTTCCTACCAGGGCCCACAGGGAGGGAGTGCAGCAAAGCCATCTCTGTTGCCCGCTTCTAAGGGGCAGGACTTTCGGAAGAGGAGGGACCTCCCTCAGGTTCCCACTCCAAACAGGCTGGTCTGAAGGCTAGAAGTGTTGAAGACGCAAGGACAGGGGTGAGACGGATCCAGAAGCACCCCAAAGCACAACTGCCATGGACGGGAAACTCCACACTTCCCCCCACCCCCAAATTGCTTGTATAGGAAGGAGTGGAACCCCACAGCCTCCGATGCTCCCCACATCCCGTTGGTGGGACAGCCCGTGGCTGATGGTATCAAACATAGAGATGGATCGGCGAGAAACCAGCCAGGACCAGGGCAAGGGGAACAGATGTGCGGCACAGCGGCATCGAACACCCAACATTCTCTGGCGGGCACCGTCTGAGCAAGTGCAGAGAGAACCATCGCCTGATAAACAAGAGGTGCCGAATTAATATTTTCCTAGCCAGAATGTTTCTTTTTAAAACTTACAGCAACATGGCAAACAAGTAGACACTTCTAAGCTATTATTAGATTTTTTTAAATGGTTTCTTTAGCAGAACTCCATTAAACACGCTCCTTAGAAATGATGCCTAAATATACAACTCTTGACTTGTTAATAGCTGTCCTTTAAAAGGGGGATTGTTTCAGAGCAGCGTCTTCCCTTCCAAAATGACTTTGGCACCATTCTTACTGCAATTACTAATCAATTGTATAATGGAAATGAAGGAACAAACACACGCATCCATCTCTGAGAGGTTTAAATAAAGAATGCCATTGTCAGTATTATTAATACGTGGATTAAGCATCAAGTCTGAAATAATTCAGGACAAATTAAATACACTAGCTGATAAAAATTACTCCAAAGAGCTATTACTAACTCACTGTGCATTTCCAACCTGAGCCATAACCTTGCTTTTCATTGCCTGCAGTCTCAAGCCTTGTTGTTGCTACTTTGGTATTCTAGCTCCACATTCCCCATTAAAAAACGACTAGATGAAGATGAAAATAGGTTGCAGCAATACTCGATGCTCCGATTTGCTGCACATACAGCTCCCAGGAGCTCTTTTTCCTGGACTGATTAAGCACGATCTCAGCTGCCAGTCCGTTCTCTCACCTGCAAAATACCTGTAAAAACTCCCTTGCAAATTAGACACAATCAATACAGATTAAGATATATGGGACTACCGAAGATTGGCAGTTGCTTCCCTCACACTCCTCCACAAAACTTTGCGGTCACTTACTGACTTTTAAAGAGAAGTTTCCCTCTACTGGGATGCCTTGAATGAGCTTCATTTGGGGTTTGGCTAATGTTTGAAGAGAACACAAAAGAAGTTCCTTGAGCTCTCCTTAGAAGAGATGAATACGCACGGAACATTTCCATACTGCTTTCAGCTGTTTAAACTACTATGCATGTGTTATGTGCCGGGCACACTCCTCGCAGGACTCTGTAAAGTAAGTAGCAATTAGGGCCCCTCTACTGCAGCTGTGTGGACTGAGGCGGCATCAGGCCACTGAGTGGCTCTCAACCAGAGATGTGGGCACATTTATTCAAAGGCTGTCACAAAGAGGAGGGTCAAGACCTCTTCTCGCTGATGCCAGAGTGTAGGACATGGAATAATCAAGTCAATTTGTGACAACCCAGATTCAGGCTGGACATCAGGAAGAGCTTCCTCAGAGCAATACAACTTTGAAACCAGCTGCCTAGAGAGGTGGTGGGCTCTCCCACATGAGAGACATTCAAGGTGAAACTGGACAGCCATCTGAGTGGGATGGTGTAATGCGGTGTCCTGCAACAGCAGGGGTTGGGCTTGATGGCCTCAATGGCCCCTTCCAGCTCTACTATTCTATGATTCTATGAGAGCATTATGACGGTGGAACCAGCTGCCTGGAGAGGTGGTGGGCTCACCCACACTGGAGACATCCAAAGAGAAACTGGGCAGCCATCTGAGTGGGATGGTGTGACTTGGTGACCTGCAACAGCAGGGGCTGGACCCAGTGGCCTTCATGGCCCCTTCCAACCCTACTGTTCCATGATTCTATGACAAGTAAACATGTTTAAAGTCCACAAGTACGCACTTGCACATTTTTGTAATTAAGCACTGTTCTGGTGAGGCTGTGCGGGCATGCACTGTTGATTGCGTATTGTTGTTTTTAATGACACCACATCTACCCAGTAGTCACTCTTGTTTACTGAAGGGGATGGTTTTCCATCACATGCATCCCTCTGGCTAAACAGAACAAAGGCAGTTACCCTCCCCCAGACCAGGGATTTTGACCAGCTGGGTCAGGATTGTGTACTCTGACCCATATATTCAAGAAGAAACTGGGCAGCCCTCGGAGTGGGATGGTGTGACGTGGTGTCCTGCAACAGGAGTGGGTTGGACCCGATGGCCTTCATGGCCCCTTCTGACTCTACTGTTCTATGATTCTATGATTTATTTATTTAAAATATTTATACACCACCTACTCTACCTACAGCATCTCTAAGTTTTCCATCATATTTGTCAGCAGTAAACTTAGAGAAAGAATTTCACTGAATTTCTCAGGGGGAGCAACAATTCCCAACAGGTTCTTCCAGGTAGCAATTCACCTGTGAAGGTTCTATAAGGACATCTTATTTTTCCCCCACTAAGATATTAGGCTGTCATTGTAAGTGACAACAGGTTCAGCCAAGCTAATCCGTAATTAAAAGGTTAGACAATTCTTTATTGGGGTGGGGGTTATTTCAAAGTCCATATATTATTTTGTCTCCTCTCCTGCCCTTCCCACATCCCTCTGGGTCACAACTCCTTTCCCAAAAAGATTTTCTGTGCATTTGTGGCTTTCTACATTGGTTGGAAGGGGATATTGTACTTCCCTGAAACCACACTCCTGCAAGCTATCTCTTGTGATCTAGTTGTATTTCCTGGGCTTGTGTATACAAGCCCAGTACAAATATACTTTTAACAAATTCACAGAACTTAGAAACCCTCACTCTGCCCAAAATACTCAGAGGCCCAGGGTTATTCAGCCTGGGCTCAGCCTGAATGGTGGATGCCATGAACTCATGCCTCCGTCCTTTTCATGATCCTTATGTGAGAAGTAGAAGATTACTGTGACTAACAAACTAGAATGGGTAAAGCTATACAGATCACTTCATGATTAATAGGAGTATTGTGACCAACTCAAACTAATAGACTACAATATGTAATTGGTAGACATGGCATCAAACTTTTGAACTTAGAATCCAAGGTACGGCTGTGTAATAAGCTAATGCATATTAGTGGTGCCTCCTACTATGACTGAGAGGGTTATTAACATGAACATGGGACGTAAGAGCAGGTGGGGGTAACATACCAAGGAGTAGTATGATGAAGGCGGACGGGAAGAGTGTGAATTCCCAGCATCCCAGCCAATGGGAGGAAGGAGGCAGGGACTTTGCACGTGAAGTAGGGAATAAGAGGCTGTGTAAACTGCTCCCCAGTGCACCACCTTCGGGGTGAGTGCCCGGTCTGGCCAGAACGTATTAAACTGTTGCTGCTTGGTACTTTGCCTCCCGTATCGTCATTGCTTGGATTTCATTCCTTACACTTAGACCAACCAGAATCCACTAGTAAGGAAAGAACTCACCCACACGCACTTCTCTCTGTTGGTAATTATCTGGCTGGAACTCATAAAAGTTACACCCCAACAAAGCTTAGGGTAATCCAGAGTCTTTCCTGTTTCCATTGCAACATCCCCAAAAGAACTACTCTCTGAAACATTCACAATTGATCAACAAGCAAGCAGGACATTCTGGTTCATTAAGTAACATCACAAGCTAATCAGACAAAGTCGGTTCCCTCTCATTATCTGCGAACAATAACTCTCCAAGACATGCATGTTCTCATCTCAAGAGCTGCCAATCAAGGGCAAAGCCCTGTGTCTAGAAACTGAAGTGACAGAAACGAGATGCTTTGCACTTCTTTTGGAAGTGCATAGCCAGAGAACAAATTGGATGGGGTGCGGTCATGTATTTCAGCAACGATCCAAGTTTTTGCTATGAAAGACAAAAAAATGTGATCAATGTAATGCTGATGGGAGCCAGAGATCGGGGAATGCCAGTGGTGAAGAGCTTGCAGAAAAATACCAAGCACCAATTATTAAAAAGGGGTTCCGGACCGTGATGACAACAACGAAGGGAGTTTTGAAGATCTGGAGGGTTCTGAAGCTCGTACTACAGTTTCTACTCCTTTGACAGGACAGGAGACTACAGCAGAAACCTCAAAGACTAGGCACCTAGGAGATGCACACTGATACATTTCAGAGGGTATCTCTGTTAGTGTATCACGGTAATACCAATCGTTGGGGAAAACGGGAAAGTGCCGGAATGTAAGAATGCAAGAGTAAGAGACGACCGTTGTTGTAAAAAGGCCATCCAGTCCAGCAATCTTCCCCCCACCCCACCCCATAGTGGCCAACCGACCAAATTCCCCACCTGCACCCCTAGGGTGCTTTTTAAAGACATGACCTAAGATGGACCTCCAAGGATCACCAATGCTTTGCCTAGTTAGGTCTGAAAGACAGACCTCTTTGCTCCAGAAAGCCACCTCTGCACTGTGCACAGACTCACACACACTTAGGAAAAAATGGAAAGAAAAATGTCCTAGATCCCCCACGGCTGGCTGGGGTATGCTGTGAATTTCAGGATTTTTTTCCCTGTCTGAACGTGTATAGGACTGCACCTTCAGTGACTTTTGTAGGTACACACTTTACAAGGAAAGGGTATAACACATTGTCCTGCAGGCGTGCCCCATACTCCTGTTGTACTCCCTGCACGCACGCTCGCTCGCTCGCGCTCTCTCTCTCACACACACGCACCCCCCCCCCACACACACACGTACATGATGTTGGCTGATCTTAGCAGAGCTGAGAATGATGTCAGAGCCAAATTGTGCTGAGCAGGCTGCCAATCAAACGCCAGCCTCGGTGGATCGATGCATTGACCGGGTCAATCCAAAGCGGCTTTTGATGTGCTTTGAATCATCTCCGAGTTCCCCTCAGAACTCCTCTCCATCCTCGTAGGTGATGCAAATAGAATAAAATGGCTGTGCGAGGCGGAGGGAAATGTGGACTGTTGAGCAGAGGGATAAGACACTGATACGGATTTACTTCTACTGCCAAGAGGCTTGATTTGGAAACCAGGAAGCGACGGCGTGAAAGGAGGCAGCTGGGAGCATCTGTTGCTTCATTTAACTAACTATGGCTCAGTTGAAAGATTACGCTTGAAACATTTCGCTTCTGCTATGCTGGGAAAACTTACACGTGCCCCCTCGGCCAAGGCAGTCCCCCGACTTTTTAACTCTCTCCCGAGATGCTTCCTTCTACAAAGCCTTCCACGGATTACCAGAGGCCCCATGTCTTTTGTCTGTGGCTCCAGAAAGGCGGGGACCCTTTTCCAATGGAGGAGTCCTAAGAGCCTAAGGAAAGCCCAGCCAGATCGGACCAGCTAATCCAGCAGTCGGTTCACAGAGTGGCTGACCAGAAAACATACCGGAGAGGAGTGTCACAGCACCCTCTCACCCATGCTCCCCAGCAACTGGAGTAGACAGCCACACTACCTCTGAACCTGGAGGTAGCTTAGAGCTACCAGAGCTTCAGATGGGAACCTCTCAGATTCCCCAGGGTCGTCTCCCGGGACTCTCGTCTGCTTTGTCGCAGCTATGCATCCGTGCTCCTGGCAAGCGATTCCGCGTTCGTGGGCACTGGCCAGGAATTAAGCCCCACACAACCGCTGCATGAGCCGGTGTCCCTCTGCTGCAATGGCAACCAGACCAAGGCTGCCATTCCACAGATGTTTACGGACTTCCTCTCAATGCAGCCTACTTTCTAAGCCAGGACGGAGCCCAAGAGCAAGTCTGAGAACCCTCAAAGTACAGATCCCACGGAGGCTCATCACACCCCTAACCAGGACTAGTAGCCATGGATCACCTTATTGCTCACGAGGAGTCCTCTCCTCCCATCGCTCACACACAAGGGGGTTGGCTGCGGGTGCCCACCCGTAAGATGCTCTGCATGTTCTGGGAGGATCAGACAAGGCAAGAGTTCATGGCTGTGTAGCTCAGACGGAACTGGGATTCCATCTTTACTTGTTGCTTCCTGACTCGTTTCCTTTGCAGCCCCACCTGGCCGGTGCAGAATGGAGGTGCAGAAAACCTGCTGCACAAGCTCACACTTTTGGCCGAGTGTTCCTGAATTAGCCCATTAACCACACTGCTAGTTTAGAACTGTGGTGCAGGGGAGAAGCCACATCTTCAAGGTTCTGAGCACAGCTCTGTCGCCGGGAGGTGATCATTCCCACCATTCCGGGAGCCACACGCCAGAGACTCCGGCATCTCCACAAACTGATTCAGTTTTCCTGTCCAGTAGGGGCAATTCTGCATAGGTATTGCTTCTTGGTCGTCCACTTGAGACCGATCCATCTATCCATCCATCTGTTTACATGTATTTATAGGCTGCCTATAATTGCTGAAACCTTCCTAGGTTGCTTACAATACATGAAATGTATTATCAGAGTAAAAACACATTAAAATCAATTAAAACAGAATGAATTAAACATCTACAAAAGCAGTTAAAAGGGGTCACAGCATGCAGGCTAAATGTTAAAAAGTTTCCTAAGAAGATACTTCTTTGTCTGGCGCTGAAAGGAAAATAGAGACGGCACCAGGTGAATTTCCTGAGGGAGAGAGTTCCAAAGATGGGGAGCAGCAGCGGAAAAGGCTTTTCGCCTAGCTGCCACCCCTCTCATCTTGGAGAGTGGGGTTTCTCAGATGCCATCATCCTCCCTGCTAATTAAAAAAGTGGTGGTGGTGAGGAGGAGGCATTGATCTCATGAGAGCCAGTGTGGAACAGTGGCTGAGAGCACGGGACCAGGACTCCAGCGATCTGGGTTCCAGGCCTGGCTCAGCCTTGCAGCCAACTCTGGGCCAGTCACAGCCTCTCAGCCCAGCCTGCCTCACAGGGTTGTTGTTGTGGCGGTAAGACTGAGAGCAGCAAGAGGAGGACGATGTAAGCCACTCAGAGTTCTTTGTAAGGAAAAGGTGGGCTAAAAATCTAATAAATAAATAAAATTGCCTTATCTGGAAATGCCTGCAGCTGTCTGTTTTAGCAGTCTTTACAACCTGCGAGGAGTTAGTGATGTATTTATTTTTCAAGCCCGAGCACAGCTTGAAACCTTAATGGTAAATGTTTAATGGCCCAATGCAGGGATTTGCAATAAGCCAAGCAAGCATCACCACTGTGATTTTTCTTTCTTTTCCTTTTGCAAATAATAAAGTGCAGAACTTGTTCTTCTGTTTGGAAACGGAGGAGGAAGACTGCCGGGGCCTCGCCCAGCCCCTTGCAGGCCGCTGGGCTGCTCTGGACAAAGGGCAGGCACCATAGCTGTCGGGGTGCACAACCTTTGTGACTCTTGGAAGCCTCAACCCACGCCGGTCCTGTACAATCTGCACTGGTTTCCAATTGAAGTCCAGTCCCAATTTAAGGTGCTAGTGATGACGTTCAAAGCCCTAAATGGCTCGGGACCTAGATATCTGAAGGAGCGCCTCCTTCTGTGCATACCTGCCCAGTCCCTAAGATTTGGAGTGGAGCTCCTTCTTCGGGAGCCCTCCTTGAAGATCAGAAGAGTGGCTACGTGGAGAAGGGCCTTCTCTGTGGTGGCGCCCCGGCTATGGAATGGGCTTCCCCGAGAGATGCGCCTGGTGCCAGCACTTTTTTCATTTTGGCGCCAGGCCAAACCTTTTTATTTTCCCAGCATTTTAAAAGTTAGCATTGTTGTAATGTTGATTTTATATATTATCATGATGATGTGTCTTATTTGTCTTATTTATCTATGTTATCACCACCTTGAGACACTGTAAAGGGTGGGATACAAAAATGTTGAATGGCTGGACGGATGGATGTCTGCATGGGAGTCCAGGGGTCACAGACGCATGCATGCACGCACACGCAAGCAAAGATGCCGCAATCACAAATGTTATCTGCAGGATGCTGGGTGGGGGACTTTGCAGCGGTCAGAGGGAAGCAGGGCTGGATCAGCCGGCAGCCCTTTCCAAAGGCATCCTAAATATCAAGCCAGTGCAGAAGTACACAGAAGCAAGCATGAGCAAATTCCCACAAGTAGGCAGGGAAAGCCTCAGAAGTAAGCAGGACTGAATCAAGCAAGCAAGCCTCCAATGGCACCCAAATACTGACCCCTCCATGTCTACTTGGAAGGACGCATAAGCCACACCCCCACCCATAAGTAGGCAGGGGAGCCGCTGGATGTCTGCTCAGAAGTACGCAGGAAAAGGCATCCGAAGTAAGTAGAACAGCTCTTCCCTCTGATCTGCGGCTGATGGGAGATAAGAAGCCTTCCCCGTTGGGAGAGGTGGCCAAGCCTGGAAAGAACGCTGGCGATGGGTGGAGGGGGGGCGGGTGCAAGACTGCTGCAATTCATGGGCAGGAATGGCGGCCGCCAGGACTGTGTGTTGCTGGTGCAAGCAGTGTTAGTAATGCAAATTCATTGATCCAGGAAACTATAGGCACTGCCGCCTCCCCAAGATCTACGTGCTCCCACCAGCCGTTAGTGGCAGCTTTTAGGGTGGTGTTCTATCAAAAGAGGCCTGGATGGCACATCAGGTGGACTTCAGACACCTTGAAAAACAAGGGACATGTGGTAGAGCCTTGTGAATCAGAGAGAGAAAGAGCGAGAGAGAGAGTTATCGTGAGAAGCAGGTCTAGAGGTTTTTTGGGGGGTAAGCATACTCCCACTTTTTAATAGCCTGCTGGGGGGTGACTTTCTCCCTCACCCCCACTCCATTCGGAGCTATTCCAAACTCTTCCCAAACTCCTTACCTCTCCCTCCAAAATGCTGCGGGACTGATGGAGAAAACGCCCGTTGAGCAGCATACATGAGAAGGAGGGTGGGAAGGTAAAACTCATCCCTGTTGCTTCTCCTACATAGGAAGACCCTGAACTTCCAAATTTGGCGTCTTACAGGTGTCACAATAGGATTGGATTGTACAGTGAAATGCAACTGTAAGAGGAAAAGGAGATCTTAAGCTTACAGAACTGCATTTTCTCCTCTCTCCCATCAAGATCACTGTCCCCCCCCACCCCCTGGCATCATCAGGCTCTTTAGCACATCTGGTGGGTGAGGGTGGACAGGTCATTTCACAAATTCAATACTGCCCCACAGGACATAAATCTCACAGGTGTTGCTGTCATGGACACAAATGGCATGAGGAGAAGTGTTCCATGCCGGAAAAAAGAGATAAAAGCCTTTTTTTACGTTGTCAGCGATGGATAAAAGAGGAACAATGGGATCTGAGACTTTACCAGCAGCTGGACTGCCTGAGAGAGACCCATCAAAACACTCCCCATCAGGTGGATGGTCATTTCAAGAGGTGCTTTAGTGCACATCCTTAATGCACATTTCTAGACTGTGCATTACTCGCATTCAAGGATGTTTTCATTTCTCTCTGGCAAAGGAGAGGCAAATGGCAAAGGAGCCCTCACCCCGCAAACTGTGTATTCCTACCCAAGGGATGAGGAAATGGGGTCCCACCACCTCACCAGAGCAATGCCACGCTGCCCTCAAGAGTTTCATTTGGTGGGCCAAGAAGGGCCTCGGCCAATTCCAGCTCACAAGCAAAGATGCATCTCAAGGGCCCCTTGTTGGGATGGCAAACCACTTCCCTCCTTCTCCAGCATCTTCTTGAGTGACCGGTCTCTTGATGTACAGCTTGTTCAGGAGGTTCCACCCCGGAAGGGGCTCTGGAAGGCCTGTGTAACAGGTTCCTCTGCTTCCATCTACTGATCGTCAGCCAGCCTTCCCATAGGTCTTGCTGTGAGCGGCCTCGAGCTCTCAACCTCAGAGCCTGTGCACACCTGTCCTCTTGCACACCACCAAGGTTACATGTTTGGACATCCTGTGAGAAGGAAAAGGGTTCCCAAGAAATCGTACTGATGCTGCCCACGCAGGCTGGCTTCCATCTGGGCGTGTTCAGTCTTGAGAAGAGAAGACTGAGGGGGGACATGATATCCCACTGAAAGGGCCTCAAAGGCTGTCACAAAGAGGGAGGCCAAGATCTCTTTTTGCTGATGCCACAGTGTAGGCCACGGAATACTCAAGTCAAGTTGTGACAACCCAGATTCAGGCTGGACATCAGGAAAAGCTTCCTCACTGTCAGAGTGATGCAACAGTGGAACCAGCTGCCTGGAGAGGTGGTGGGCTCTCCCACACTGGAGACATTCAAGGTGAAACTGGACAGCCACCTGAGTGGGATGGTGTGAATTGGTGTCCTGCAACAGCAAGGGATGGACCCGATGGCCTTCTTGGCTCCTTCCAACTCTACTATTTTATGATTCTATGAGTCGTCTCTTCTCAGTTGGAAGAGGCATTGGTTGAGCTTCAGGTGGACAATCCCAGATGTTGGCTTGGCTTCCTCACTCTTCCTGTTACTTTGATTCACTGGTCCTGTGAATGGACCAGCATCTCATTCCACTAGTGGGGCAGGTCATGCGTGTGAAAGGGATGTCGCTTTCCAAGCAGCTGCCCACACAGCTGCCGCAAGTGCATGCCACCGGGCCTCAGGGGTGTCCTGTCTTTTGGGCTGTTGGCAACCATGTGACCTGCAATTCCATGTGACCTGCGATTTCTTTATTAAGCAAGATTTTTGCTTTTAAAAGTAGATTTTAAGCAACTTTAGTTGTAGATACACACAATGAATGAATACAAAGTAAGAAACAACCAAAATGCACATTTCTCTTCAGGCTAAAGAGTAAGAAATCAAATGGGGGCATTCAAACTTTGGGGGAATTCACACATTTTTCAAAGCACAAATCTAAACAAGTGTGCACGAACACACGGGAAGCTGAAAAAAAGATCTGCTTCTGTCAGGGAACAGATGAGGGAACAAAAGGTGCCTAACACTCCAAGAAATCCAGATGGAACCGATTCAACAAAATTTGCACAGGACTCTTAACTGCACATCAAATTCCCCATCAGAAAGCACAGACTGCTCTCCAACTTGCACAGTGCAGAGCATACGACGATTTTCTTAGAACCACAACACTTGATGGGATGCACTTCCCAGCTGCCATCCATCCACACCCTTCAGTCAATTTCTGGAGCCGTCCTCTAATTTTCAGTTCGAAGGAAGGCTCAGTTGTAGCTCCGAGGGGGAGGGTCTTCTTGGTGCTGGACCCCCAACTGTGGAACAAGCGCCCCATAGGCACCCACTCTACCATCTTCCCAGTGCCAGGTTAACAGCTCGAGACAGTATAAAGAGGCATTCCTGCAGCTGTTTTATAGCTGTTTGTGCAAGTGGTTACAGATGTTTTTAAATGCTCCTTTTACATTTTGGAGTGAAGTGGCAAGTTTTCGTTGTTACCTACATTTTCTACCGCATCTTTACTCTTGTATTGTTGCAGACTATCAGCAGAGTGGTATAGAAATAAAAGATCAATAATCATAGCAGCTTTGATATCCGATTGATCAATCAAGTTATTACAGGCTTAGATTAGCAGAGTAGCTGCGGTTGTAGCGATAAGAATACAAATAATTCACTGATCATGCTATTCCTTGTCCACAGTGGGCTTTGTTGCCAGAAATCCCTGCGCAAAACTGTTTCTCTCCCCCAATTCTCTCCAAGCAGCCGAGTGCAGACGCGAATAATTGTTCCTCATCGTATGTCTCATGATGTTAGTAAATGGCTTACGAGTGGATCAACGTGCCCTGGCCGTTGTTGACAGTATCCTTATCAGCTGCAACAAAACCTAATCCAAAAATAGCAAAGATGTGGTTTCCAGGACCAGAGCAGAAAATCACAGATATCCACGGCACATTGGGACAGAGACGTCTGCCGAATGGGCTGGCCAGGACTTGGCCAGGTTCAGCCACTGGGTCTGGGAAACCAGTCCCTCTGTCCCATCATGAAGTGCCTGCCTTCTCCCACTTTGCAACCCTGTTTTCACATGGCCTCCCTCCTCTGATATGTTCATCCAAAGGGCCTTCAGGTCACAGTCAACCTTCAGCCATCCACCTGGAGGTATGCAACCAGTTCCGAGCTGGAAATGTAAGTCTTCCTTCAAGCATCCAACTCTTCATTAATCGGCCCAACCATCTCTCTGGCCCCCTTCCCTGTGGGAAAGCAGATCTGCATGGAAGAAAGCAATGCCAGCCCTTGCTTTGTGCCAGGGTGAAAGGACAGAAGGTCTCCCACTGAGGTTGGTTCTTCTCTCTCCCTGCTGTACCTATGCACACATTTCTGGCACAGACTCTTCCACCCCCAGCTGACCCTGCAAATGAAAGACCAGAACAGCCCTCTGGAATTTATTTGCCCTGTTGCACAAGAGACTCTTGGTGGGATTTCTACGTCTTGTATCTGGAGGTCGTGCCAGAACAACCCCTAACCCTAACCCAGACTGGACAGATGCTGTGAGGCTTGCTTCCTCACCCACACAGCAATGGGCTCCTCCCCATATTGGCAGTCTTCAGTGGTACCAGATCCTTCAGGACACAGGGAAAGAGGAAGCAGCCCTACTGGCCTTCTAGCCTAATGATGGCCGTGGCTTTTCATGTGGATGCACTTGGGGCCCTTACATGTGGAACAGCTGCTCTGCCACTGGGGTACATCCCTTCATCAACATTGTTTATTTATTTAGAACATTTCTATGCTGCCCCATTCTCAAAAAACCTCAAGGCGGCTTACAAAACAAATAAATAATCATACAATTAACCTTAAAAATCTGGAGACATTTTGGCACAGATATAAAAGCCAATATATATAATAAACAATTAACAATTAAAATATTGTTTAAATAAAAAGGTCTTGGCCTGGCGCTGAAAAACAAATAACGACAGCGCCAGGCGGACCTCTCTGGGGAGCGCATTCCATAGGTGGGGCACCACCACAGAGAAAGCCCTCCTCCGGGTGCTCACCCTCCTAATATCCTTCACAGAGGGCTTCTGGAGAAGGGCCTCCCCCGCCGATCTCAGGAGGCGGGAGAGCATATATGGATGCAAGCGCTCCTTTAGATAACCAGGTACCAAGCCATTAAGGGCTTTATAGGTGATAACCAACACCTTGAATTGGGCCCGGACTTCAATTATATGAGAACAACGCCCAGTCCCCGTCAGCAACCTGGCAGCAATGTTTTGCATCAACTGAAGTATCCAGACCGTCTTCAAGGGCAGCCCCACATAGAGCGTGCTACAAAAGTCTAATCGGAAAGTGACCAATGCATGTGTCACTGTCGCCAGGCATTCGTTCTCCAGGTAGGGACACAGCTGATTTGGGCCAGAAAATCCAAATGGCAGCATTTGATTGTCCTGGTGCATAAGAAGGATGAACCAAACTGTGGACAATGAGCTACTGCAAGGCCCGAATGTGGAGAAACAGAACGGTCTCCTCTAGGCAAGGCGTCAGGCAAGGATGCATTTTATCCCACTCGCTGTTCATTCTATACACAGAACATACCATAAGGAATGCTGGATTGGGATCAGAGGAGGAAGGAGTGAAGACTGGCAGAAGATGCATCAACATTTTCAGATCTGTGGATAATACCACCTTGCACACCGAAAGCAACACTGAATTAAAGTTACTCTTGACAAAAGTGAAAGAAGAAGGTGCACACAGGACTGCACCTGAACATTAAGAAGAAAGAAGTCACGACTGCAAAGAATGACATAACTTCAGAATCAAAAATGAAGAAATTGAAATTGTGAAACACGTTGCAAACCTTGGGTCAATCGTCAGTTCAAAGAGAGACTGCAGCCAATCAGAAGAAGGCAGACTTAGTGGGACAGAAATGAAGAGACTAGAAAAAATTTGCAAGTATAAGGCTGTTTCACTGGAGACCAAAGTTAAGATCATTCAGACCATTGCCTTCCCATTCACTGTATGTGTGTGAAAGCTGGACAATGAAGAAAGCTGACAGGCAGAAAATGTAAGCATTTGAAACATGGTGCTGGAGGAGAGCTTTGAGAATACCTTGGACCAACAGAAAGATGAACATGATGGTCCCGGATCAAATCAAGCCAGAAATAATGAAACTCAAGACGGCATACCTTGGGCACATCATGAGAAGGCAAGACTCATTGGCAGAGACAATCATGGTAGGGAAAGTTGAAGGCAGAAGAGAGAAACCAAACATGATATGGATGGACACCATAAGAAAGTCACAGTCTTGAATTTGTGGGGTGCCATGTACAGGATATTCTGCAGGGCTTTCATCGATAGTGTTGCCATAAGTCAGAGGTGACTTGATGGCACATAACAAGAAGTGATGGCAAAAGAACTGGCAGGGTGATGTCCTTGGATGGCACCAATGAATCTGTCAGGCAGATCTGGGATCGAGCACAGGTGGCCTCCCAGGGACAGCTCTTGCCCCAGGGCACCCCAAAGCATGGCCAGTTGAAATGGGGACATCCTACAGGGAGAACTTCAGGAACAGATCTGTATCATGAATTGTGGATTGTGTGGCCGGGCTGCAGAAATGCTTGTGAAGTTCTCCAGGACTGTGAGCCTGGAGAAATTCAGTCAAGACCACTGCATCTCCTTCTGCTTAGATTAAATTCAAACTGGAGCGGAATTTCTATGGAGTCCATTTAGTTACAGGAACGTGGGATTCTGCCTGAGAGCAGGTCAGAAGATTTGGCTGAAGGCATCTCTCTGGAACCCCAGGGAGAGAGGCTCTTCCCATCAGCTGCTGACTAATTCTCTTAACTAGAGCATCTAAGAGTGGAATCTGGTTCCCTCCATGGCAAGCGGCGCATTCTGCATCTAAGCCATGACCTTCCACAAAGGACAAATGAGGCTTCCACTCCAGTCTTAAGTGTTGCTGTTTAGACACAGCTTCACACCCCTCTGTGAGAACTAATCCTACACAGCCATGCACTGTCAGGGAGAGTGAACCAGGCACATTTGGGGGTTCTGCCTGGGCAGAAATTTCTGTAGGAAAGGGGGCTTGAAGCACCTCTGCTGCCCTCTTTCACATGGCTGTTGTCCTCTATGGGAACTAGCATTCTTGGTATGGAGGGCAGCTTTCCCTATCCTATGTCCCATATAAGCTGGGCATCGGGGGGGGGGGAGATAAAAATAGCACAGCTGTGAGACAAAAGGGATGAGGATTTAAGAGGACTGCAGGTAGCTGAAAACTTCCAGCTTTGGGAAGCATGTGTAGCATTTTTGAGAAGTTATGAAGTTAAAGGGCCAAAAGGGGGGAAAAAAGCCCCTTGAAGATGAAGTTTGCTTTTAGAATCTTTGCAAGCACGTTTTAAACCCAAGTGACACTGGATAAGCTTTAATATGAAAGACCTTATACTTAAAAGACAGAGGCCTCCTCACCCTCAACAGGGAGGGTGACCAAGGGAGCTAAGTGGGGCAATTTCCACTCCTGCCATTTGGGATTTTAAAAACATTTTATTCCTGGTGTGGCAGTTCGGTGCGGCTCTCACCTGCCTTGAGTTTGATGCTGCTAAAGTATCAGCATCCTGCATCACAGTGGCACGGTGTGAGTGTCTTTGGATGGATGGTCTGCATTGATTCCCCTTCTCTCTCTTTCCCACCTTCCCTCAAACACACCATCAGATCACTGGTCAGTAGTCCGCTCCTTCCTGTGCCCATCATGTTTATACCAGCATCATTTTACCATATTTATCTTTTGCTGGTCCACAGGTTTCTTTAAACCTTCTCACACATCGGAGTAATCATGAGCATTCCGTAGCACCACAACAACCATGGGAGCTTGTGGAAAGCAATTAGCCAGGGCTTTCCAGATCAATAGGTGCCATCACCTGCAAAAGCGAAGAGTGCTTTTTAAATCTCACTGGAGTGTTATTGTTGCATTCTTTTTCCATTTGTCAAGTTTACCTGGTGTTGAGCGGTTAATTGTTAAAGCCACTATTCCCCCACAAACATCTGAGTTCCATAATTTAATTTCTTTCACGAAGTGCCCTTCAGGTTATTCAAAGCTGGGCCTGACTAGAAAAACACAGCCAGCCTTGCAACGAGCATGATTCAGCAACAGGCCGCGATGGCAATTCTTCCTTTGCCATCTCAAAATAAGATGTGGATTTATATATTTGTTTATTTCTTTTTAGCAATGAGGGACAACAAAGACCCTGGAGGCTTGTTGTGATTATGGCCTTTGGCAAAGCCCCGGGCTTTTTTCTCTCCGAGATGTAAACAGCAATGCCAACTACAGGAGCCAAAGGGAACACAAAGGAACACGGAGATCCCAGGCTTTCAGCGGCTGCAGCTCTCTTAGTAGGCAAAGCAAGAAAAACACCACAAAGCAACTCAAAGCGAAGTTAGCGCCGTGCGAGGGCAGATGTGGTCCAACGAAGTGGGCAGCGAGCCATGCAAGGGGGGCCTGCCTGGCCCAGAAACCTGGGCCTCTGAGCCAGGCAAGCTGCTGCTCGCCACGTCACGCAGGCCGCAACTCCCACCAGCCGCAGGCAGAATGGTCGTCTACAGGCCAACCATCTGGGGAGGACCCAGGGACCAACCCCGACTTAAAGGATTCCCATCTTGGATGAGGATCTTAATGTGGCGAGGGGATCTGAGAGTCTCAGAGAGGCCGGGAGTGAAGACTGTAGCGCAGAAATTCAAAGAAGATGGAGGCTTGGAAGGGCAGCAGTGAAGGAGCCAGCAAAGATAAAGGGAAAGGATGTTTCACTGGAGACCAAGGCAAGATCATCCACGGGATTGTATTCCTGATCACTATCTATGGGTGTGAAAAAAGTGGACAGAAAGAAAATTGATGCACTTAAAAGATGTTGCTGTAGAAGAGCTGCAGCAAAGAAGGAAAAAAAGATCAGCCCATGGGTCCAAGCTCAAACCAAGCCAGAGCTTTCCCTAGAAGCAAAAACCAAGGCACACATTATGAGGAGGCAAGAGCCACTGGAGAAGACAATCAAGCTGGGGAAAGTTGAAGTCAGAAGAAGAAAAGGAAGACCAGCTGTGAGATGGGCTGACTCCTACAAGGAAGCTACAGCCTTGAGTTTGGAGAGCTGTCATCTCACGGGGTCCCTGTAAGTCAGAGGCGGGTTGAGGGCACATAACTACAACAAGAGTTTTAAGCATGCCTGAGAGTGAAGCATAATTAAGAGCCCACTCTGGCCATGATACTGGCCAATGTGCTGATGCTGATTTCGCTCAAGGGAGGGCTCATGACCTAGGGAGGAGGAGCAGATGAGGCAACCAGAGTTCCAACACTGCTAAGATGTGGCTCCTCAGACTGATCCAGCTATTGAGGACTTGGCAGACAGCTCCATACAACATTTGTGTGTGCAAACGTTCTTCTAACAACAGGAAGTCGTTCTACATCAGGGCTTCGGGGCAGCTTCTTTAGTTATTCCTCAGACCTGGACCATCTCTTCTCCTTCAGAAGACACCCATCTCTGGGTGATGGACCTTCAACTAAAGGAGACCATCATTTTGCATTCTATAGAGAAGGAATACTGAGACCTCTCAAAGCAAGAGCACCCCTTTCCCGGACCTCGACTCCCCTGTTACATGGATGGGATTTGCCCTTTTGGCGGCTGCACCACATTGTTGGCCCATGTTTAGTCTGATGTCCACAATTACTCCGAGGTCTTTTCCTTTTTCAGTTCTCTTGAGCTACGTATTCCACATCTGGTTTCTTTCTCCTAGGTGGAGGACTTGGCACTTGTCCTTGTGGAATCTCATTCTGTTGCTTTCAGTCCAGCATTCAAGTTTATCAAGATCACCCTGGATCTTCATTCTGTCTTCTAGGCTGTTTGCTATTCCATCCAGTTTTGTAATTCTGTCATCTAAAGGCATGCATGGGTACTATGACTTAATAAATTTGGACTCAAAAGTTTTTGGATGGGTAGCATTCAAGGGGAGAGGAATTAAGGAGGAATTATATTTTTCTTTCTGATTTCAAATCCTGCAAAAACCCAGGAATGTGAATCCAAATAGGAACACAATCCAAGGGCTTTTCTGTTTTTGTTTTTTGTTTGTAATTTTTTGAATTTGAAAATGCATATGTCTGTCTGTCTAAGCTTGCATAAGAAGGTGTTCTGAAGTACAGCAATACTTTAAAAATATGCAGCTCTACACACAAATTAGTCTCATTATCTGCAAATCTCCACTCTATTTTACCTCCCTCTTTGGTGATGCATGTCCTCATTTGGGGGAGTTTTACCATCCTAAATTTTAAAGGAGGAGGATATTTGTCAATCAGATGGAGCACTGAGATCTATCAACTTGTAGGACTTGATTTCCGAAAGCAACAGTGACACAAATCCAGGAAAAACCTAATAAATCCCAAGGGGAAGGCAGACCCAGCAAAATTCCCATATGAAAACTGTGCACATGGGAGAGGGAAAGACCATGTGATATCAGCTCTACCACACCTTTGACTATCCAAGGCTAAGTAGACAGCCATGCCAAACCACCGCCTTTAAATTTCCAGAAAAACATCCAGGTCAGACAAAGGAGAGGAGGGTCAAAAGGAGCAGGTCTCTGGCTTCTAGGACAATACAACAAAACAGATTTACAGGCTTATGCTACCCTGATTAACACGATATTCTTAATTAACAACTGTAAGCAAAACAAAGCATCATCAAACGTTCCTCTTCATTAGCTCAAACAGAAAGGAGGAATTTGCATTCCCAAACACCCTTCAGACTAGGCAGTGATGGACTCGGGAAGACAATATCTTGGCACGTTTTTCACCAGGTGTAAGATACAAATGACATTTTAAGCGAGCACCACTACTCCAAGCAGCAACACCTCCAAGATGTGAATCGGGCATCCTCCGGGAGGAGCGACCCCACTACAAGCTTGCAAGACACACACGCCACCTGGGAAATCAACAATATATATATCTTTTTAAAATGCCAGTGAAATATGCAGATCTAAAGGTCTTAATGGCACCGCAGGTGCTTTGGCAGGATCTGCAGTTCCCTAGGACTGAATGCCCCTTTCTGACACATGCCTGTTTGTGCATTAATAGGTGTAAGAGACTACTTGCCAACGCGGATGGGCCGGCAGATGTGTTACAAGCCCAGGAGCAATACATGCCTTGTATATTGGCTGAAGTGACCAAGTAAGCAGACCGCATTCAGAAAGTGAAGAGTTCAGAAAACTTCAGTGAGTTATAAACAGATAGTTTCCTCCCCTGGTTAAACAGGCAGAAGTATTAAATGTCAGAGGAATTTGGGATAAGTTTCTAAGTGAATGAAACCATCACTACCACTATGCATAATGAGCATACTAGCATTTTACACAAGAAACCTAGTTAGGAAAGAAATCTATTTCACTCTGCATAAACACCTCTGCACCATCACCAGCACCACTACCATATTTTTCTGAAAATAAGACTGGGTCTTATATTAATTTTTGCTCCAAAAGACGCACTAGGGGTTATTTTTAGGTGATATCTTATTTTTTCATGCACAACAATCTACATTTATTCATTTATTCGGGTACAAAAATCTACATTTATTCAAATACAGTCATGCCATCTTTTTCTGGAACATTGTCATAACTCTCCAAGCCCTGAATTGTGTTGCAATGGATGTACTAAATGCGTCCGTCTGGTTGATGATCTTAACTGGGGCTTATTTTGGAGGTAGGGCTTATATCATGAGCATCCTGAAAAATCATGCTAGGGCTTATTTTCTGGTTAGGTCTTATTTTTGGGGAAACAGGGTATTTGCACCCACATTCTCTGATGCATCCAGAGCCGTTAATTAGCTCTGTTCCCTGCGTGCCCCTTGCTATTCTGTCTACTAAGGTTGTAACAGTCAAAGGTGCAAAACAAAAGATTTGTGTCCTTAATCTGCTGGGATCCCCTTTCATCATTTTTGCCACAATATGGCCAAGGAAGGTGGAATGCAACACCATTTAGCTCTGTTCAAATATCTTCTGTCATTTCTTCCCCTAAATAAAGTAAGGGGTACTTTCCAGTATTTGAACCTTACAGATAAATCCCACTGTTCCTTCTTCGTTATAACCTTGAGTCAGCTGAACTTCACAAAAGCATGTCAAGTCCAAACATCTGTTTAAGCCAAACCTTATTCATGAAAACACTTAACCAAGCAGTCATGAGCTTTGCTGAACCCACACGCAGGTTGCAAACCTGGACGCACAGCCCATATTAATGGAAAGAAAAGGAAGAACACACACACACATCTCCTTGACTTTCAAATAGGGTTTAGATTAGAGCAGACAAATCCAATTTTACAGACCTCAGGGGAAGAGGAGTATTATATCTGGTGATTATTGGAAACCAGTCCAAATGACCTCAAATAGATTTCCCTATACAGTCACGTCACAGTGAGATCTAAATTGCTCTTCTGGTTCTATGCTGAATGTTACACATACAGCAACTCCAACCACAGCCAAATACTATTCTGCTGAAATTCTGTGTGCCAGGGACTGGAGGAATCATATCTTTCCCTCCATAGGACCGTTCTCTCGGACTTCTCTCCCTCCATTTGCCAGGTTTCTACTACCACGGAGAACTGGGACAGTCCTTGGTTGTGTTGTGTTATGGAAGAAGATGAAGAAGAGGAGAAGACTGACTGTAGCATGCTTGAGCTGGGCATTCACCCTGTACCACAGAGCACAAAGAGAGGAGAAAGTCAGACTCAGTTTGAGCAGATTCCATTCCACAGATCAGATCCGCTGTAGGTAAGCTACCCACTGACCAGGAAAGATGTTAAAACCACTGGACCTACCACTAAAAGCGCGTATTCACAGGAAACAGTAAATTAACAGAATGCTTGGCTGTTCCACCGCTATGCTGAACCTTATCTTCCGAATCTTATCTTCCAAATCTTCTTTGGTAGAGAACGTATAAAAGCCAGCAGAGGGATGAATGTGCAAAGAAATCAGATCAGATGAGCCACCCCTCTAGTACAGCACTAGTTTCTCCGGGTCTTTATGGTAGATAATAAGTGCGTGGAAATGCTGGCGCACACAGAAGGCAGGTGGAGGGTGCCTAATTTGGTACATGCGTAATAGGATCAGCATGGCTCACGATTAACCGTGGAAAGCGATCTTTAATTGATGGCAGATAGGTCAAAGAAAATGTCAGCTCAGAGTGCAGCAATGGCAGGGACAAAGATACATTCCAGGCAGAAGCATGAAGGAAGGGATGGGAATGAGAAACAGCTGCTTTTGGACTACTGTGGCCAGTTCTCATTGGGCCCCTCTCTGCCCCTTTTGAAGGTCTGCAAAAGCCCCTTTTAGTGACTTGATTGGGACTCAACCACAAGAGTGGTTCTGCTGAGCGGCTGTGATGTGCCACCAAGCTGTCTTTGATCTATGGTGACCCTATGAATGGAAGCCCTCCTAAATGTCCAACCCGTGACAGCTTGTTGCTTGGTCCCCTTTTCTTTTTTTAAAGAACACACAGATGCTCACATCATTCTCTTCCTCCTGCTTTCAATTGTATCCCCACAATGACAATCCTATAAGGTAGGCTGGGCTGAGAGACTGTGATTAGCCCAAAGTTGCCCAGTTGGCTCCATGGCTAAGCGGGGACTCGAACCCAGGTCTTCGGAGTCCCAGTCCCACCCTTTTAACCACTATACCACCCTGGCTCTCATGTAAATATTTGTACTGTATGGTATACCCAATGTTATGTTGTAAATCGCTTTAAATTGTCGTGAACTGCCCAAAGAGCTTTGGCTATTGCGTGACATAAAAAGGCAATAAATAAATAAATAAATATTTATTTATTTTAGGAAGCAGGGGTAGTGCAAAGGGCTTTTGCGAATGAACAAACTTCAGTCACAGATAAAGCGGATTCTACCAATGAATTGGCAACAGAAGGAAAGATGTCTGGCACCCCATGAAAAACAGAAGAAATTTCACAAAATCGGTACCTCTGTACATTCAATGAAGATCTACAGAGCCCTCTTGAGGAGAATTACACAGTAAACTAGTCCTAAAGCAAAACTGCAAAACCTCCAACTCAAGAACACCATCTAAAACCAACCATGACACCCAACAGAAAGGCAGGGATGCTGAAAACATCAATTAAAGGCCTGGACCGACCTCAAATGAAGAAGGGGAAAAGCGGAAGGGAATCAGGGCTTTGGAACCTCTTTTGGAAGGCACCATGAGAAGCCTGAGCACATTTCTCGGGGCAGGGAGGTCCAGAGGGATGGGCCACAGCCGAGAGCTCCTGGTCCCTTGTGCCTACAGGACTGATGAGCCCTTCTGGTAAAGCCCCGTGCGGTGACACAGAATCGCCCTTGCCATTCACGGTCTCTACTGCACGGCCCACCCTTGCATGGATGAGGCCCCTCCGAGCAGCGTACCAGAACAACCCTAACGGCCAAACATTTGCAGGACTGGGGAATGGCACTCCCCCTGCGGCAAACCCATTCTTTGCATCTATCTCTCCCGTCCCCGAAATGTTTGCCGCACGGCTCTTCATCATCTGTATTTATATGGCTCCCGTCTGCTATTCTCTTCCTGGCATCTCCTCTGCATCTCTCCGGGAGTCTTTGTTCTCTGCTCTCCCCGTCCCGCATCCCCAACGGCACGGAGTGAATAGACTGCCGGCTGAGAGCCAACATTTTACAACGTTTGGATTTGGGGACATAAACATTTAGATGACATGGTATTTGATGCGCTTGTTTGCAATATGTGGGGTTGTTGGCTTTGATCGTCTCCCAGCCAATTGTAACATAACATTATCCACATGTTGATGCTATTTTCCCCTCTCTGTTCATAACCGTAATTGTCTTAGTGCACATCAGCATATCTATAGCTCTACGGAATTGTCCTTACTGGGGTGCCAATCACAGGGAGATGCTGAAGGTCGACTAATTATTTCCCACCTAACCAATGGGTGCCTTTTCTTTCATATTTCCATAAACGCCTTTCATGCAACCAACATCTCCACACAGATACTTCTGTGAAATAATGAAGGGAATGTGATGAGAGACCATGCAATTTAACGAATGGAACTGTCATGGGCATTGCTCAGTCACCAGGAGAGGAAGGGACTCAATTTCGGAGCGGGGAGGGGCAGCTTTAATGTAACTAATGAACTAACTGGCAATGGGGAAAGGCTGTTACTGAACGGAAACAAAAAGAATATCTGAAGACTGCATGCTTGTAGTATCATTTAGGAAAATCAAGATGGATATTTTATATTTTATGCACTGAATAAAGGACAGCTTGTCTGACTGGAGAATATCTGCCTTCTTTATTTTCAGGAGAACAGGGAGGCCTGGGGAATTGCTGAATGCAGAAATCCATCAAAAATGCAAAGTTCCATCAACCTCCATCCCTTTTTGAAATCCAATCAAGGAGAAGCATTTGACATCCCTTGGAATGCAATGGGAGAGTGGGAGTCAGCCCACTGAACTCTTTCCCAGTGAAACCAGTGGCCCACCAGGGTCTGGAGCTGCAAACCAAAGTGGCAAGCTGCACATCGTCTTTCATTTCGCCTCACCTGTTCGTTAGAACACAGACATTTGTCTCACATCGTCATCCCAGCCAGTCCTCTGCAGGAACAGATGGCCAAGGCATTTCAGGTTGCTTTTGATGAGAACGTAGTGGCCTCCTCTCAGATAATGCAGGATAAGACTACCATTCCTGATGTCTTCAGTAGCAGAGCCAGGATACCAACGTATAGCAGCTGCTGGGTGAGAGGGTGCTATTGTGCATGTTCTGCTTGTGGAATCCTGTGGGCCTCTGGTTGGCCACCAGGTGAACGACATGCTGGGCTTTGCTGAAGCTGAAGCTCAGATACTTTGGCCACCTAATGAGAAGGATGTACTCATTGGAGAAGATCCTGCAGCTGGGAACGACTGAAGGCAAAAGGAGGACTGGGTGGCAGAGGTGGAGGTGGCTGGATGGAGTTTCTGGGGAGGTGGATGTGGGGCTGGGTGGACTCTGGGGGATGGTGGAGGATGGGAGGATCTGGAGGAATGTTGTCCATGGGGTTGCAAAGAGTTAGGCATGACTTTGTGACTGGACAACAACAAAGCATGCCACCTCTCACGTTATCCAGGTCTAGGACTTTGAACATGTAGCCTTCGAGTCTGCATTTGCATTTCTGGACATTCAGCCTTCCGAGTACTGATTTAGGGTTCTCTCTCTCTACCCCTGACAAGTCTCCCCAGCTTAACAGTTCCACTGAAGACAAATGCATAATGGAGTCCACCATTCTGGGAATCACTGTACCTCTTGAACCTGGCCAGTCTAGATGGGTGAGGAAAAGCCCATTTTTGCTCACGACTTGCCAACACGCACCAAGTTCATATTCAAAAATGAAAGGACTTCATCTGATGGTGAAGAAGAGCAGGGGATCACCCAGATTGGCCTGTCTCACTACCATCTGCTTCAACGGTCAATGTCCTCCATGATCCTTCCCAGCCACACCGACCGAAGCTGTTGGAAGCTGAATTTGGACCTTCTGCATGTGGTCAGTCATTTGGTTCCCCCCTCCTTAGTTTACCCCTCCAAATCAGCTTCTGTTGATTCATACACTCTCCTTGGACATAAATCCCACTGGTTTCTCAACGTGAACCTGCAAAAGACGGCGGACTCCTCATGCCCTGCAGGTACATTCCTCCACTACCCATGCAGTTCTAAGCACCAGAGATAAGCACCACCATAAACTTAGCTTCATTAGAGAATGATTCCCCCATATAATTCCCATCAGCTGAATTAAGGCTCTTGTATACATTAAATCATGCCTAGTTCTCATCTCTACTTCCACCTGGCATTTCTCCCCTGCTGAAACTGGCTCACAACAGACAGTTCATTGAATGTTTATGCTCTTCTAACAGGGTTGATAACGTCACAATTCTTGCCGCACTAATAATACTCCCCAATCCACCCCGAAACAATTAGCGTAATCCAATTAGAGAGACCCAGGACTGTCTTGCTTAATCCAATCTTGTGATTTATTGTGCAGTCCAACCACTGAGTTCATTCGCAGTTTAAACTCTGCATGGAAATGGAGAGGCAGAGATGTTTTCCTGGGCTTTTGTGGGTTGTGTTTGACGATGGGGTATGAGGAAGCCGTAAGAAATTATTACGGTGTGTCTCAGGGCAAGACGTGCTTCAAAAGAGGGAGAGAAAGAAATCTGCAAAGGATTCAGGGAGGCAGTGCAGGGATTACGGTGAAAGAAAACATTTTTAAAGGTCTTCCCCCTTCTTCCTCCCAACAGACAACCCTGGAGACACTCAGCATCCCTGGTACAGGTGCCAACACTCCCGGGCTGAATGGGCACCGGGGTGGATGCCAACATTGGCCACTTGGCACCCAGCCTCTTCTCCTGAAGCCCTGCAGCCTCCCAAGTGGCTTTTCAGTGGTACTCGCTGGAGGAGACTCCATCAGCTGCAGCAGGGCAGCCAGCACCATCCTGCAAGAGAAGGTGCTCCTGCTTCCAGGCAGAAAGAACCAGGGGTGTTCCTTGTGAGCTAGAAGAATGTACAATGCTTTTCTATGTGGCTTAGGACCTGGGTACCTGAAGGACCACCTGCTCCCTATATACCTGTTCTGTTTAGTCGCAAAGTCATGTCTGACCCATGACATCCCCATGGATGACTTCCTCAGGCTCTCCTGTCCTCCACCATCCCCCAGAGTCCACCCAAGCCCACCCTGACCACCCAGTGACCCCATCCAGCCACCTCACCCTCTGCCATCCCCTTCTCCTTTTGCTGTCAATCAGCCCCAGCATCAAGGTCTTCTCCAGTGAGTCCTTCCTTCTCATTAGGTGGTCATTTATACCTACCCATCCATTAAGATCTGGGCAGGAGGTACTTCTAAAGGAGCTGTCCCTTGAGGAGATAAGGGGGACTGTAAATAGAATCAGGGCCTTCTCAGTGGCTGCCCCTCAACTATGGAACAGGCTCCCCAAGGAAATTCACCTGGCACCAACCTGGTCTTTGTTTTGGCACCAGGTGAAGATGTTTCTTTGTTCTGAATACTTCCAAGAACAGTCTTAAAATTGACTATTCTGACATCTATTTTGCTTACCAAGTGTAATTGTGATGTGTGTGTGTGTGAGAGAGAGAGAGAGAGAGAGAGAGAGAGAGAGAGAGATGACACAGAGAGAGAGATTTTAATGGTTTTATTCTTGTTTTTTAGCATTTTGTTGCAAGCAGCCTAGGGAATCCATCCAGATTAGTGGGTGGCATACAAATCCAAAAATAAACAAAGAAATGCATGCGTTGGACTCTGCTGCCTCTCAGGTCTGACTCCTCCTGCTGCACCTCTCCCGCCTCAGTGGCAGAGGCACCCAGGAAGTTTCTCCCTTGGGGGACAAAAAGGAGAGAAGGACCTTCTTCAAAAGGCCCCTGATCTTGTCAGCGGGATGCTGTCCACTCCCTGGTCCTGATGCACAGACCTCTGCTTTGCATTGCAGCTGATGGCGCCCTTCCACTTCCCCAAACACCCTAACAGAACTCCAATGAGCAGGGCTAGCAGAACATGGGCTAGCAGAACCACCACAGCTGTGCAGGCCTCCTGGAGGACCATGCCTCGGGGTGGCCAAAGGCGTGGCAGCTGGCCCCATACCCCTGCTACTGCAGAGGAGGACTTCTTGCCTCCAACACCCCGTGCAAACACACTTCCACAATCACGCACCGCACAAGAGTCATCCCGACCATTTCCTTCTAGTTCCATCCCTAAAGCACCACGACCAGGCGTAGGAAGGAGAGCCCTGGTAAAGTCATTTGCCAATTGATACCTACGGCGGCCAATTACAAAAGCACACCTGCTTCTACCTGCTGCCATCTCTCTTCTTCATATTTGATGGGGACGGGCGCAATAACGTGCCATGTTTGGAATGGCGGAACGGCATCATTCCGGGAACTCAAATGCAGTTCCCAGAGCCCTACTGACTCTTTCCACTGCACGGCTGCTCGCCTGCTACAGTTGTGCAATGACAGCAGCACATGCAGGAAGTCCCAGTGGCCATGTAATGGATTGCACAATGGGGTGCATAAGAGTTATGCACAACTGGGCGCCCAGTGGGTTGCACAAGTACAACCCACAACCCCATGAGCACAAATACCACTTTGCTTGGATTCCCCTCTTGTGCTTGGCTTGCACCCTGGCTTTGGCCAGTGCAACATCATGAGAAGAAGGACACGGATGGACACTACCAGCCAAGAGTCTAAATCAACGGACTCCAGATTTCTCACCAAGCTTTCGGAAGAACCTGCTTCAGTGCAGAGGACCCCCTGACGTGCTCTAGACAGAGCCTGGATCTCTCCAAAACAGCCCACCCTAATTCCAAGTTTGGGACTGATCCAGGTCAAGTGCACCTCTGTACTACATCCAACGTTTGCTGGGATTTTCTCTCTCATCATTGTATCTGGGCTGAGACAATGGCTGCTGAGACACTTCCGGCTTTCCTGCAAGGACAGCGACTGACCTCGATCTGCTGGATGGCTTCCTCCCGCTGGCGGATGGCTTCCAGGTCCTCCTCTGTGATTTCAGACAGCAGCGCATGTTCCTGGTTCTGCTCCAACCACACGCTGTCACCCCCATTGAAGATCTTCTCGTCATCGGCCAGATCAGCAAAGGGAGTCCTCGGACTTTGCTGAGACAGAAAAATGCATTATCATTAGCAATAGCATCATCAATATTATTGATATTATACTGAGCAATAGCCAAAACTATCAGGGCACGTTGCAACAGCCAGTAATACACAATTACAATGCACAATGAAATATAGGTAACGATAACATGGCATGAAAATGCACTATGATATTTTAAAAGCCACATCTAAAACTGAACTTAAACAACTACAGGAGCAAGCACAGGGTAAAGCAATGAGAAATGCTGAAGAGGTAACACAGCACCCCAGTGATTCAAAGCTGTCTTAACACGGCAACTAATTGTTTTAATGTATTTTGTATTCGATGTTGTAAGCCGCCCCGAGGCCTTGGCAAGGGGCGGCATAGAAATGTTTTAATAAATAAAAATAAAATAAATAAACTAAAGGATAGAAGAGATGGTGCCCAGGCAGGCCTCAGTGGAAGCCTGACCCATCCCTGGGGGCCACAACTGAGAAGGCCCTCCTCCTTGGTGCTACCTACTGAACTTCCCTCAGGAGGTGGCAGCCCTCTGGTCTTGAAGATGGTCTCTGGGTAGATTTGGGCTGAGAGATGCATTATGTCCAGTACTCTGGCCCAAAGCTACTTATGACTTTATAGCTTAGAACCAGTGTCTGAGAATAGGCTCAGATGCATTTAGACCGCCAGTGCAACTGGGCCAGAATTGCTCTTTCCTGTTTGGACCTTGTCATTCGTCTACCTGCTGCATTTTGCATAAGCTGCAGCTCTGAGCACTTTTCGAGGGCAGCTCTGCTTAGTGTGCCTTCCCACAATCTAGTTTAGAGATGACCAGCTCATTAATTGAGGGTGCTATGAACTGGGGTTCCTCCTTCATGCATTCGAAAGCCACAGACCGTTTTCCTTGCAAACATCCTTTATTGACCCAAAAGCACAAAACACACAGAATGGATCTCTGGGCATGCACAGAGTCGTTTGTTGAACCCAGCTGAGTGTTCATCTCCAGCAACTCTCCTTATGAGCACGCCTGGGCCCCATCCATTTGGGGAGGGGGGCGGGCTTCACAATGCGAGTCTGCCTGCTCTCTGCACACCAACCCTCTAATCGGGCTCCCTCCTCTGCTGGGGATGCATCACGAGGACAAGAACCATGCCTGCCTTGTTTGAGTCTGCACAACTCCCCTGCTCCGAGTCCCCTGCTGCCAACTGTACACCTTAGTTGCCCCCAGAGGCTGGCTGCCCACCTGGGGAGTCTGCCCCCGAGATGAGCATCTTCAGCTCTCTCGCGTCAGTGTCTCAGGATGGCCCACATTCCCAGGCATCCCATAACTCTCCTTCACATTCCGACCCCAATTCCTCTGCAGCCCAGCCAGCAGGCTTCGCAAACAAGCACCCAAAGCAGCCATCTTGCTCTCTTCCAATGGGGGGGGGGGGGGGGGGCAGAGGGTTATTCTGTCCCCACACACGGTCATTTCGTCTTCTTTCTAAGGCAAGAAAGGGCTGCTGCACATGCAGAATGAGGAAAGGAGGGCTTGCTAAGGAAACCTGGCATTCAATGGTGCTCAATGTGGGTAAGTGCGAGGTCTTGCACTTGGGGCAAAGGAATGGGTGTCCTAAGCACAGGTTAGGGGACAAGTGGCTGGAGAGCAGCACTTGTGAAAGGGACGTTGGGGTACTGGTCGACTGCAGGCTCAACATGAGCCAGCAGTGTGATGCGGTGGCCAAGAAGGCGAACGCCACCCTTGGCTGCATAGCCAGAAGTGTGGCTTCTAGATCAAGAGAGGCATTACTACCACTCTGTACAACTCTGGTCCGCCCGCAACTGGTGTATTGGGCTCAGTTTTGGGCCCCTCATTACAGGAAGGATATAGCCAGGTTAGAGTCAGTGCAGCGTAGGGCCACAAGGCTGGTGGCCGGTTTGCAGGAGATGGGGTATGAGGCGAGACTGAGGGAACTGGGTCTCTTCAGCCTGGAGAAGAGGAGACTCAGAGGGGATCTGTTGGCGACATACAGGTATGTGAGGGGGTGTCACACGGAGGTGGGTAGGGACCTGTTCTCCCCTGCAGGGGAAGGCAGGACGCGCTCCAATCGAGAAAAGCTCAGGGAACCAAGGTTCAATTTGGATGCCAGGAAGTACTTCCTGACAGTTAGGACCCAAGGGTGTGGAATGGGCTTCCCCGGGAGGTGGTTGAGGCCCCATGGGTGAGGGTGTTCAAGGATAGGCTGGACATGCACATGGTGGGCATGTCATGAGTGGAGCCGGCTGGAGCCAGGGGTCAGACTAGATGGCCTGGGAGACCCCTTCTGGCCTGCTCCATTTCTATGTTTCTAAAACTGGAAAGCATAACTCATTCACTTCTGCTGCATCAAAAACCACTGCATACATATCAGGTGGGCATGTTTGGAGTAGACCCATTAAAATCCATGGAACAAGATATGAATGGGCAAATTAAGCACTGAGATGGCTTGCCCAGCTATGCATGTATAAAGTCTTCTATTGTGCCTGATCATGGAAAACTTAATGATATAATGATCATGTACATTTCAATACTGAAAACAATTCTGATGCTTTAGCAGGTTTTGTCGTACTTTTCTGTCACTGAGGTGCTGCAGTTCATGAAGGGTAGGAGTCTGCCTTTATGGGAGCAAAGGAATGCTGAAAATGGCTATTGTTCTAATAGGTCATCTGCAGGTGTCCCGAATATGAGTTTTCAATTCACCCTTAAGACTGAATCACAGAAGAAGAAGAAAGGAAAACCCTGGAACGACAGGACAGAACAAAGAAAGGGGAAAGGAATGCAAAATGTATGTTTGAAAGTGAAATTCTGCTTTGCTGAACAATTCTGCTTTGTTTGAAAATGTGGCTCCGCTAAATGCTCCTCCGATCCTTGTGTGTGCATACGGAATTTTTGTGTAGGTTGCTTTCCGCTTTGAATATTTTCCACAAAAATTGGGTAGAAGGCTTGAAGTGCATTGTTTGGAATGCACAAGCTGGGTTGGGAGGAAGGCGTGTGTAGGAACCGAAGATCACGACAAAAACCCCAAGGAGCTGGCCTAGCATCCCCAACTCAGGGCTGCACTTCAGCGTGGCTTCTGCTCCTCACGTGGAGGGAGGGGAGGTTTCCACAAGAAGAGCTCCCCGTTTTTCAATCAAATGCTGCAGGAGCCACATAACCCCATTCGCAAAGTTCCAAGGTGCTTGGAACAGAGTTTGTTTGGCCCTTGGGGTGGGCGCAGCTGCAGCGCACCCATGAATATCTCCATCTCTGTTGCATGGGCTGGGTGGTGGAAGAGAGGGTAGTGGGAGAGAGAGAGCACAGCATTGTTTCTGCTTCTCAGACAAAAATAGAAAGAAAGTGGGAGCATCATTGTTTTCTGCCCAGGTTGCTGCACCGTGAGGTGACTTGGGAAGAACACATTAAAAACTGGACTGCATTTTCCAATGCACAATTCATTTTTTGAAGGCCCCGTCAGTGCAAGGGTACAGAGGGACAAGAGCTTCAGTCCTGCTCATTCCACATCAGAATTTGCCCCATTTGCCCCAATTTGCCCCAATTTGGGGGCAGGGCAAAATTTGTGTTCCAGAACTTATTTCTTGCCTTCGCTCCAGGAGACATCTGGGTAAATGGCAAGAACATAAACATGTGCATGCATGGAGAAGAACGCTGGGTGCTGGTGATCCAAAGAGCAGGCAATGCCCCAGCAGAAAATTCCATATCATCTGTGCTTGCTTGCTTTCTTCAGAAGCGGGGAGAGACCTGTTCTCCCCTGCAGAGGAAGGCAGGATGTGCTCCAACAGAGCCAAGCTCAGGGAGCCAAGGTTCCATTTGGATGCCAGGAAGCACTTCCTGACAGTCGGGACCCTGAGGGTGTGGAAGGGGCTTCCACGGGAGGTGGTTGAGGCCCCATTGGTGAGGGTGTTCAAGGACAGGCTGGACATGCACATGGTGGGCATGTCGTGAGCGGAGCCAGCTGGAGCCGGGGGCAGACTAGATGACCCAGGAGACCCCTTCTGACTCGCTCTGTTTCTATGTTTCAGTTGCTGAAAGCATCCTGAACCTGATCTCCTATGAGAAGCATCGCAGAATCTCAACGGAGGGGGGGGCAGGATGCTGCTGATTTATTTATTTAAAAACACCTCTATCCCATCTTTATCTGAAACAGATCTCAAGACAGCTTAGTCCTCATTAAGTGGGTGGGCAGGCGGGTTTGGCTGCAACCTGCTATTACCATACTGCTGTTTCCCCTTCATTACAAGGGTTCCCTCTTAAAATAATTACAAAGGGCTGCTACAGTCCTTTAAATCTCCATCCTGCTACATGGGGAGGTTTATAAGCCTTTTTGCAAAGATCCATCCCTCCTCACTTGCTCTAGAGGGAAAACAAAATCAACAAAACCTACAGCAGTACATTAGCACCCCACGTGGTCCATGTGCTGTGGGAGGGAGTATATTCATCAGGGCATCCCTACAACATCTCCCCACATGGGGAAGGGGGAGCAAGCACCAGCATAAGGGTCCGAGTCTCTCTGCACCTGCACTTAGTGCTACACACTCAATGCTCCCAGAGCAGCTTAAAGTGCAACATTTTCCCTTCTGGGCCTTGCAGATCTCACCTCCTCCCCGACAGCCCTCCCAACCTGTTCCAGAAATTCTGCGGATTTGGGCCAACGCGGATAACAAACAAGAAGACAGCAGCACAGATCAGGCAGTGAATGGGAATCGAAGTCCCAAAGGAGAATTGGAAAGATTTCTGGCGGCAGGGGCCAGACTGAAGAAGCATGGGAGAGGCCTGGTCGACACAGGGCCGTTGCTGCATGGGTCTCCAACCTGGTGGGACTCAAAGGCACCTTTGGGGGATTGAGAAACTCTTGTAGGCATCTCCACAGAACGTGTGACTACCGAAACAGCTCTTCCACATCCACCTGTTACAGCTATGGACCCTGGACCCTGTCTTATTTATTTGATGTCTGCTGGACACCATAGTCTCGCTCCATTGTGATCATTACCTGACATCAAAACCTGCCCTCTTTCCTCTTGCAGAAAACTCAAAGCAACCTGAATTTCTGGCAATAAGGGCTTGTCCCACATGGCCAACTGTTCTCAGTGAAATATGGCGCTTTGAAGCATCCATTTTGGCAATGCTCAGCAGTTGCCTCTTTTTGAAGCAAGGTTCTTACGCAGGTAAATGTTCAACTGGAACAGGCTTTAATGTTCATGGATGTACATAATCACAACATCGGAACTATGAATAGGCATCTCCTATAATGTTGCCAAGTTTACAATGCACTTCCAAGCTCGGAATGCGTGGCATATGGACTCCACCTTGAAATTGATTTTTGGTGCATGTGTGTTGGAGTCTATTCATAATTTCTAGAAAGCTGTGTACATTTCATGCAAGCCTGTCTATGAAACACGAAAACAAAATATTCATTCACTCAGTTTTGTTTTAATAGGTGCCGATGGGCTTCATACGGGGGACCCCAAAATGGCACCAGCAGGGCTGTGTTGGCGGTCCGTGCCTCGCTCAGCCTCATTTTTAGCTGAAGAAGATGTTGACCTGAATAGCTGCTAAGGTTCACCTCTCTAGCTGTGCCAGAACAGACCGATCTGCTTGGTTTCATTAGCGTGGATAATCCTCCTTCAACCTGGAAACAACTAACTTTGCAGTCATCCTGAGATTCAAAGCTGCATTGTGCTGCACAGAAGCCCAAAGCAATTACAGGCCGAGAAGGCCCAGGACAGCAGCGGAACATGCATCTTGGGACTCCGAACACTTTTCAAGATGCGATACGGAGCACGATTACCATTTCGCATTATCTCTTGCATAGGCAAGAGGAGCGAGGGTGGGTAATTTGAGTTCTTTACAGATCAGCTCTAGCATAGACGCCTGCTATTCCTCTGCAGCTTTTCCAGGTGCAGAGTGGCCCCTAATGCACACAGGGAACGGAGGGGCCACTTCTGCACCAGAGAACAAAAGAGGACGTGGTTTTGCACCTGCCGATTTATATGCATCGCTGCATGTTTAGAAAGAATTGTTCTAATCTCAACAAAACTGCTGTGCAGTTCCCAGGTACTAACTGAAGTCAGGCAACTAATGTAAGGATTCTTTAGCATGAAACCGGATTTGAACAAGAGGGCACTTCAAAGAGGAGACTCCTCGCCACCCTCACTGGTAATGGTCCCAAAGCCAGAAGGAGAGCTCTCCCCTTCTCTTATTTATTTATTTGTTTGTTTATTTGTTATACCGTCCAATGGCTAAGGTTCTCTGGCTGGTTAACCAACATTTAAATTAACCCAAGGTTGAAAAGATGCAGGCAAAAAAGAATAATTGAAAAGAACAAAACCATCATAGCTATTGCAACTGCGATGATGCAGCATAGAAGCGCAGTTGTGGTACAGAATAAAGAGGAATATATAAAAACAAAGTTGAAAAGTGAAACTGATAAAATGCTTGGAAAAAAGAAAGCTCTTGAGCCAGTGCAAAAAAACAACAAAGTAGGTTCCAGGCACACCTTTTTGAGGCGTTCATCCCACAACTGCGGTCCCATGACCAAAAAGGCCCTCCTGCACCTCACTTCCTTTGGAAAGGGCTCCCAGGGAAGGACCCCTGAAGGTGACCTCAGGCTCTGGGTAGGTGCATTTGGGACAGTCCACCAGGGGAAGAGTTGACTGGATGTTCAGGATCAGCGTCCAACCTCATGCTTACCTCCACTGAGGGTGAGTGGAGGCCGTATTGGTGCGTGCTCAGAGCAATTCCTCACATGCTTCAAACCAGGTCCATCTGGCCTGGGTGTGGCTTCCCTGGCTCCACCTGGGGGTAGGGCAAAGTCTCTGACTATTCATGGTTTCTTAGACTTCGTCCCCTGCCCACTGAAGCCTAGAGACAAAAAACAGAGATGGAACTGGGTTGATGCTGCTTCAGGCTGCATTTGGGTCCTCACTGAGCTCCGTGGGGCAGAATACCATGCATAAAACCTTGCATGTCCCACCCCATGGAAGCAGCGTCATGACCTCCTGCCTCCCCACCCCACAGGAAACTTGATGCCTTCACTGTAGCATTCTGTATTCTCGAACGATTGCTTGAAAACCCACAAAAGGATCACCCGTCAGCATCGTCTTCCAAGCACGGTTGTCATTCTTGATGCTAAGGCTATTTAGCCACAATATCAGATTAGTACACCTCTAAACAAACACACTTGCTCACACACAAAGAGAGGAAGGGTTTAAAGGCCCTGTGGCTATTTGTTACTTTCAAATAACGAAGATCTGAGAAGTCAGAAGAAAGTGCACTGAATCTCTAGGAGTTGCTAGCAAGCACTTCTAGTCCACCCCGTATGTGAGATTTCAAGAGCGTAGGTGTGGCTCATGGGGGAGGGTGCTGGGTGGGGACATGGGAGATGAGTGCTGTAGGCCCCACTCTGTTGCAAAGCTTGCTGGGTGACTGTGGACCACTTGCCGGCCCTCAGCCTGGTCCACCTCATAAGGTTCTTGGGAGGAGAAGGAGAGGAGAAGGATTACACAAGCCACCTTGGGCACTTTGCAGGAAAACAAAACGGGCTGCACAAGCGATTAATTAAAGAAACACATGGAATACTTTTATCTCTCTATCTTCACTAAAAACTCATGCAAAGTTAAAAAAATACAGCACTGGCAGATGATGCAGCCCTCCAGTTCCTTCAACCTCTTTCTTTCCTCGTGTGACTCCGCCAAACCACCTTCCACCTCAGCTTGTTAATTTCACAGCTTTGCTCCTCTTCCAGCATTGCTCACAGCCCACAACACTGACCTCTCTGTCTTTGAAGTCGGGATGAATTCATGAAGGACCACACAGGAGACACACAGAGAACAAGCAAGAGGCTGAGGGAAGGACTCCAGGACAAAGGGGTGTTTATAGCTGCCGCCCCCTTATAAGTCAGGTCAAGTGTGCGGGTCGGTTGAAAGCTAGAAGGATGTGCTGTAGTCCAGCCTTCCCCAACCTTGGGCCTCCCAGACACATTTGGACTGCAACACCCAAAATCCCCAGTCAATGGCCCTGCTGGATGGGAATTCTGGGAGTTGTGGTCCCAGTGCCTCTGAAGGCCACCAGATTGGGGTAAGCTGCTTTAGGCCAAACACCAGGAGGGCACCTGGTTGGCAAAGGCAGCAGTAGAGGTTCTCCATGGAAATTCACCCCCCGGAACCAGATCTTTATTAGAATTACCCCCAGGTTACAGAAACCCCTCTTTGGACAAGGTGCTCTCTGTCCATCTGTCCGTCCGTCCGTTCATCCATCCCATCATCTATTATATTTATATTTCCCACAAGGAATCCCCGGTGGCTTCCAGAATCCTCCTGTTCTCAATTCTAGGGCTGAGTGGGGACTAGAACTTGCTCTCCTGTGTTCTGGCAACTGCTCTGCACTGGCTTTCTTATACACAAAGTGCTCTGACCAGTCTGAAGCACGACATTAAGGCAACGTGTCATTAATCTTTGCGGTTGTTTCCCTCTGCATTATTCAAATGCTTTCCCACAGCAAGAATCTTTGGGTTCTCTCCCACACTGGTCTAACATAAGTCCAAGTTTATTTCCATGGCTTTGCTTTTCCTAGGATTAACATGGGATGAGACCCTCTAAATCTGCAGTATCAGGTCTGCTTTCAGCTTTTGGTTGAATGATAACTTTAGCTGTGCTGCTAGAGATTAACTTTTCCCTCTTGCAGGAAGCATAGCTCCACTCTAACTCACGTGTTTTGCATGTAAAAGGCCCAGATTTAATCCATGGTAACTCTGCTTAAAGATTCGGGTAGAAGTTGATGGAAAAATCTCTCCCTGAGGATTTAGAGCGCTGCTATCAATCAAAAGAGTAGTCTAGATTGATAATAGTTCGGCTTAGGTAATGTGTATGTTTGAATATGGATTGACCGAACTAGTACTCAGCCTTGCTCATTTGGAGAGGCGGTATAAAAATTTGAACCCTAGTAAGGGAACTAGGGAGGACAGGAAGGCCTGAAGGAATGTTGCCCATGGGGTTGCGATGGGTCGGACACAACTTCATGACTAACAACAACAACAAAGGGAACAACTTAGAAGGCCAGATCCTGAAGATGAAACTCAAATACTTTGACCACCTAATGAGAAGGAAGGACTCCCTGGAGAAGAGCCTGATGCTGGGAACAAGTGACGGCTAAAGAAGGAGGGGGCGGCAGAGGATGAGGTGGCTGGATGGGGTCACTGGGGCAGTTGGTGTGAGCTTAGGTGGACTCCGGGGGATGGTGGAGGACAGGAAGGCCTGGAGGAATGTTGTCCATGTGGCCGCGATGGGTCGGACGTGACTTCGCAACTAACAACAACAACGACAAGGGAGCAACCCTATGTCTGTTTGGAGAGAAATATCCCTTAAAATTGCAACATGCTCCAGGCAGCCACATGGAGAGCTGTAGGATATTCCTCTGCTGAAATGGGTGTAGGATCGCACCATAAACAAATAAGCTTGGGTGGACTCCGGGGGATGGTGGAGGACAGGAAGGAAGGCCTGGAGGAATGTTGTCCATGGGGTCACGGTGGGTCAGATGCAACTAACAACAACAACAAAGCATCAATGAAGAGCGAGTCCCTCACAACCAAGCTTAGATTCAATGAATCAGTTTCCACATTAGAGAAAAAATCTTTTTTTCCAAGAATGGAGCAAATTTGGGGTCCGGGGCATCCCCCTCCTGATGAAGTCATGGGGCATTGCAGGGCCTAGTTGCAGCTGTTCCTTTGCCAAAAGTTAATGAGCTCAGTGAAAGCAGGAAAAAGCAAAAGGTTAGTGGGTGGGGTTGCATTGGACTGGGAGACTGGGACCCCTGGTTACAGCACCTGGGGGGCCTGGGAAGCGATTTTGTTGTAACCTTGGCACCTTGGGAAATGATGACATCCTCTTTGGCAGCCTGCTCAGTATTAACACCAGGAAAATTTTGGTGGTCAACAGGAATATGTCAGTGAGACTTCCTGGTTGCATGAAAAACATAAAAACCCAAGAAAGAGTTTGTTGGATCAGACCCAAGGTCCATCCCGCCCAGCAGTCCACACACATGGGGGCAAACCAGCTGCCTGCAGGATCCTTTAAGCAGGAGGGCTGCAAGACCTCCTCCTGCCCAGCTCCTCAGCAGCTGCTCTATGCCGGCAGGCTGCCTCCGGTCAAGGAGGAGCCCATAGCCAGCAAGGCTAGTTGCCACTGGTAGCCTCCACCTTCAGACTGGTGACCATCACCACTTCCCATGGTAGCCAATTCCATACTTTAACTATTTCTTGTGCAAAGAAGGACGCCCTTTTATCTGCCCGAAACTCCCACCCATCTGCTTCATGAGATTCAAGTGTTATAGGAAAGGGAGAAAAATTTATCCCCTGTACTTTCTACACACCATGCATTATTTCAAACTCCTCTATCTTGCCTCCCCTTCCCTGCCTTTTCTCTAAGCTGAACAGGCCCTGATGTTTAGCTGCCCCTCACATGGCTGCTGCTCCAGCCCTTGACCCTTTTCGTTGCTCTTCTCTGTACTTCTTTCCCAACTCGATCGTGCCCTTTCCCAGGTAAGGCAACCAGAACTGAACACAATATTCCACAATATCCCAAACCCTTTATGAACTGCTTACAGGCCTGAAACTGGACTGAGTCTGACTTCTAAGGAAGCAAAGCAAATTCTTCTATCTCCCACTTCCCTAACTCTAGACTACATCTTCGGTTTGCATTTCAGGAAAGATTTTTCGGTCGCCCAACCGTCGGAGAGGCTGCCAATCTACCAACGTTGCCTTGTTTTTCACCTTTTCAGCCATCAGGGCTGGTATCAGACATGGGATAACAGTGAGATTCACTTTCTGACTTTGAAAAATGTGCCCGGCCTTTAATTCATATTGATTATCCTGCTTGGAAGTTGTAGTGCAGTTCTGTTGTCTGTAATCTAAATGCTCTCCCGGGAAACATTGAAATAAGGGCTTATTTGTTGGCATTAGGGGCTCTAAAGATAGTTTGAAATCACAATTGGCTTATATTTCATAGGCATGGGCTTATTAAACCAATTGTATTCCTACCTGGGGCCCCCGTCATGCAACTTCAGTCGAGATTGCTTTCCCCGATCACGCCCTGTGGGAGATCAGCTCTGCAGTCCCACGTCGCCTAAAGCAAGCAGCTGGCCTGCTATCAACCCTAAATGTTCCTTGCCCCGCTTTCAGCCACCTTGATGGATCTCATGTCACCCTGCACTGTAAATAAATTACCCATTCTTCATGTCTATTGTCACCTTGAAGGTATTTATAGAGTGCAATTGCTTCTCTGCCAAACCCCCTTCCCAAGGCTACATAAATTTAGCTCTTCCTTATGTCTCCCAACCCCGTCTTGGATGTGATTTCCGCTCCCCCATTTTGTGCATTCGTTCTTTTGAAATTCTTTCTAAACTGGCAATGTGATGTGTAAGAACCACCGTTGCCTGGTGAAGCCGGGATTTTCTTTGGCTACTGTAGCTTTCTTTTTTTTTGGGGGGGGGGGGGATGAAGGGGGCATCCCTCATTTCCAATTCTGTTTAGGAATTCTAAATTAGGAAATTTAGATTCCTAATCCCAAATTGGAAATTGGAATGTGCCAATTTAAGTTCACTGCCTTGCAGTCTTTGGAGGAAATGGTAAGACATTAAATGGCATAAAGAAATAAACAAACATTTCTAGTGGAAAGGAATGGGTGGCAGCCTAGGAAAATACTAATCTCTCCTTCCCTTTTCTTGTTATTGAGAGGAAAACAGCCATCGCCGAACGCTCACTCAAGATCACCACACTTTGTCCCCTTTTCTTTTTAAGGGAACAATCATTCCCACCAGGTCAACCTAATTGGAAAACATTCCCAAGAAGTCATCATCTCTAATGCTTTATGCATCCCACAGGCCACTGGCCTTGTCCGCTTGCTGACTTTAAAATCACAGGGCATCAAAGCTTTGATCGATCCCTCCCATCTCTCCTCATCCTTAGGGGCGATGACCTGGACATTAAAGTCGCTGGTAAATTCTTCTAATGTGTGGTTAAAGGGTACTAATGGACATGGTAATTGATTATTTGATGGATGGATAAGAGCTTCCTCTCCATCTGAGATGGCGACTCTTTCATTCTCCAGTTAACCTGGGGCTGCCTGATGGCGTGAATTATCTTTGTCCGTGATTGGAGATCTCCTCCTGATAAACATTTATTCAAAGCAAAACACGCTGGGAGAAAGGACAGGATCTGCCCCCTTCTTGCTGACTCAGCTGGGAAGAGAAGCCCTGTGCTTGCATGTCTTGTCCCTGCCTTCTCTCAACATCTGGCTTGGGCGAACACCTGGGAGAGAGAGGCAAGCAAGCAGTTTTTAAGACTGCTGAGATTCCGTGAATGCCACCTTGAAGCTTGACCCGGTTTGTTTCCTACACTTGATTGCACTCTATTTTCATTTAGTTTGGACAGGAAAACTGCACGTTTCAAATGGAAAAGGTTTCCTCCTGCTTTTGGCCAGGGCAGTATAACAATGACCTAGGTTGTGGGCTCTCCCACACTAGGGCCATTCAAGATGCAGCCGTCTGAGAGGGATGGTTTGACTTGGAGTTCTACTCAGAGCAGGGAGTTGGACCTGATGGCCCTCGGGCCCCTTCCAACTCTCCTCTTCTATGTACAGTTTCCCCCATAAAGAAGGAAAATTGCGTATTTTTAAAGAAAAAAATACATGTTAAAGAGCACTTTTAAAAATCCATTGTTTTTTAATGCAAACACATTTTCAGAAAAGGGCAAGCTTCCCTCCCACCCCCAACCTCCAAAGCATTGCCTTCTTGTGTTCACATTTAGAGTAGTAAATAGGAAGCACTCAAATAATTTGTGGACCTAAATAAAATTCTCCAACATTCTTAACCCCTTCATAGGGCAGTCTAGAAATCAATTAAATGTGCAAGCAAGCAAACAAAAGATTAGCAATACTTGCATCTGGGGTTATTTTTGACCCCAGACAAAAGTGCATCAGACAAGAAAAATATTGCATATGAGCCCTTCGTTCTGGCTGAAATTTCTCCATAGGAACCTTCAGTAAACCTTAAGAATGGCTTTCAGCTCTAAGCTAGCATGGCTAATTCGTGGTTTAATCCTTGCTAAGGCTACGCAGTATGAGAAAATCTGCACGGCAGTGCATGGCCTATTGATCTTTTCCCTGCAGAACAATAGCTTGGTCTTCTCACTTAAAAAAAATAGCAGGGCTTTCCTTCAATGGATTTCAGTTCTGTTAGTGGGAGGATTCATCTAAGAATCTTAGCTTTCAAAGGCAACCAAGATGACTTGCATTGAACCTCCCTTTCTTCCTTTGTTTAGGGCCTATTTTTCAGGTTATAAAATATCCCATTGAGCTATTCTTATGGTGATCTTGGCTGCCTTTTTGGTTCATAGGAAATAATGTGTAAAAGGTCTGCTTTAGACTAGGAACTTTGTAACAATGCCCTAGAAGTTCAAGTCTGTATGACTACTCACATGCACATTATAGTACAAAATGTGAGCTAATTGGATTCTGGGAAGCAGGGTGACGGCTGCCCAGGATCGGGGCAGGAGAGAAGATGATGTGCAGGGAACACTTCTTCTCCACAGGGAATTTGATTAGATCAGCATTTCAGCAAGGGAAGGAAATCCTGCATGTCTAAATGACTGCTTCTGGATGAGGGTGTATTAGCTAGGGAACAGAAAGGCATCCAGGCTGCAATTCTGAGCCCAATTTCGGGGAATACAGCAGTCCCCCCACCACTATCGGGACGTCTGATTAATGTTTTAGTTAGCATGTGAAAGAAGGGCAATGCTGAGTCCCTCTTTGTACTCACAGAATCATAGGATAGCAGAGTTGGAAGAGGCCAAGAAGGCCATCAGCTCCAACCCCTGCTGTTGCAGGACACCAAGGCACATCTTCCTACTCAGAAGGCTGTCCAGTTTTGCCTTGAATGTCTCTAGTGTGGAAGAGCCCCCCACCTCTCCAGGCAGCTGGTCCCATTGTCATATTGACGGGAGTGAGGAAACATTTCCTGATGTCCAGCCTGAATCTGGGTTGTCACAACTTGAATGGATTACTCCGTGTCCTATATTCTGGCATCAGCAAGAAGAGATCTTGACCTTCCTCTTTGGGACAGCCTTTGAGGTCCTTATACAGGGATATCATGTCCCCCCTCAGTCTTCTCTTCTCAAGGCTGAACATGCCCAGTTCTCTCAGCCTTTCCTCATCTCCCCACTGAAGGGACCCTATATGGCAAAGAGACAATATATCACCAACCCACATTCAGAATGAGTTCCCAAGTCTCTCCCAGAAAAGTGTTTTAGGACCTCATCTTTCAATCCTCCCTCCTCCTCTCTAATCAAACTAAGTTTCACAGAGTTGATTGCTCAAGAAAACATTGCTAATAAGAAACTGCCACAGAAAGTCTGCCTGCTATTTCCAATTTGTTTCTCAGCTTCAGGTTTAATATGCTGGAAGCTGTTTCAGTTTTGAAATCTTCTTTTATTGAAAAATTGTTGATGAGCAAAATGCGTAATGCTCTCCTATTACTCCCCCCTTGTGTGCCTCCCCTGGGCGCCAAAACATTCTTATCTCTGCTCCCTAGCTGTTCCTCAAGCATATGTACATTGCTAGCCTCACAAAAAGGGTATCGTTAAGTCAATAAGAGCAATTTAGGCATTAATAGGATGGTTATGGGGAGAAATGCAAGAGATTGCTTTGTGTGCTATCAGAAAGAAAGGAGAGCATGGGGGAACACATGTCACAGAAGTGTTCTAATTGTTCCTTGTTCCAGTATCTTATCTTCGGCAAAGTCCCACAAAGGAGAAGAGGGTGAGGTGCGGAAAAGAGAATGAGAATGAAGACCACACTAAGAATAGAGCTGTAGTGAATCACAGGCAGGGGGAATGAAGTCAAAGTTGCCATTCAGTGACTTACTAGAAGCAAACTGTTTCTTCGAAAACATTGGCTACCATTGGCTATTTCACCCCATCCCCACTCCACCTGAGTTAAGGATGGGTGAGAATTTTGGTTTGGATAACCTTTGATAGGACCTAGCAAAATACATTGAAGTTACCCATATTTGGAACAAAAATCAATCAATAAAAATGAATTGTGGAAGGAACTGTCAAATTTGTCTATCCAGGCCCAGGGCTTAATCTGAGTTTGAACTCCAGAGCATTCGATAGGCCTGGACTAGTGTATAGTATGCAAGTTTACTGAAGTGCTCTGAATTCTTCCTCAAAGGTTCTTTCAGTTCACTTACATTCCCAAGCATGGGCATCTTATTTTTTTTCTTCAATCAGGAAAAGATAATAATTATTGATCGGAGAAAATGTGTATTTCAAAAAGTGCACTTTTCCCAATTTAAAATAAAAACACACTTTCTAAAATATACACATTATTCTCACCAAATGTGCATTTTTCAATAGGTGAAAATGTGAGGATGAACATTTTTGGTTTGCACATACGAGCACTTCCAAAAATGTGCTGACGTGAACTTGTACAAGCAACAGACTGAGATTCAAGAGGGACAAGCGCCACGTTCTCCACCTAGGAAAAAGAAGCCAAATGCATCGATACGAGATGGGGAATACGTGGCTCAACAGAACTGAACAGGAAAAAGATCTCGGAGTCATTGTGGACAACTGGCTAACATGAGCCAACAATGTGATGTAGCCACCCAAAGGCGAAAGGCTACTTTGGGATGCATTAACAGAAGTGTTACTTCCAAATCATGATAAGTAGCAGTTCCTATATATTCCTCACTAGTCAGACTGCATCTGGAACAGTGTCCAGTTCTGGACACCAGTGGAGGGCAACAAAAATGATCCAGGGTTTGGAAACACTGCCCTGTGAGGAGAGACTGAGAAAACTGGCAAGCTCAGCCTTGAGAAGAGAAGACTGAGGGGAGACATGATATCTCTCTATAACAGTGATGGTGAACCTTTTAGAGACCGAGTGCCCAAACTGCAACCTAAAACACACTTATTTATTGCAAAGTTCCAACACTACAATAAAACCTGAAAACTGAGGTTTTCATTTAGAAAAAACAACTCACAGCCAGTTCAGGCAAATACAGTGGTACCTTGGCTCACGAACGCCTTGGGTCATGCCCAAATCAGGTGGCAAACAAAAATTCCATGAAAATTTTGATGTGGGTCACGAACTCTGCATTGGGTGGCAACCAAGATCACAGCCATCTCCCCACTCCCCCGCCCCAAGTGGGAAGATGGCCACGATCGCGGTTGCGTTCATGCAGGGAAGACGTGTGTGATCACGGGCGCGCTCCTGCAGGAAAGAAGGGCACAATCTCGGCCATCCATCCCACCAACCAGCACGATCGCAGCCATCTCCCCACCCCATCCCTGAGTGGGAAGACGGCCGCGATCGTGCTGGGGGTGGGGCGGGGAGAGATGGCCGAGATCGCACCGGTTTCTCCCTCCCCCAGCGTATTGGGATGATGGGCACGATCCCGGTCGTGCTGGGGGGGCGGGGAGATGGTCACGATCATGCTTGGGGTGAGGGTGGGGGAGATGGTCACGACCTTTGTTGTTCTTTGTCACTTTGCTTCACATTTTTCTGATTTAAAAAATGGTTACAGAACGGATTAACCTTATTTACATTGAACCCTATGCGGAAATTTAACTTGGCTCATGACCAATTTGGGTCATGACCAGAGTCCTGGAATGGATTAAGTTTGTGAGCCAAGGTACCACTGTGTGTGAGTGCATGTATGTTGGCAGCACACTGACTGGCCATGGGAAAGATCGGACAAATCACGGTTAATGAGTTCCAGCATGTGACATCATCGCATAGCACCACTACTCCCTTCTGAGCATGCGCATGGCACCTATGTGTGCTGTTATCCAATGTTCAGCGGCTGGGGTGATGCTGGGGTGACTTGGCTTGCATGCCGACAGAGAGGGCTCTGCATGTCCGCTGTAGCACACGTGCCATAGGTTCACCACCACTACTCTATAAGTACCTCCAAGGCTGCCACAAAGAGGAAGGTCAAGATCTCTTCTTGCTGATGCCACAGTGCAGGACATCAGCTCAAGTTGCGACAACCCAGATTCAGGCTAGATATCAGGGAAAGTTTCCTTGCTGTCAGCAATATGACAATGGAACCAGCTGTCTGGAAAGGTGGTGAGCTCTCCCACACTGGAGACATTCAAGGCAAAACTGGACAGCCATCTGAGTGGGATGATGTGAATTGGTGTCCTGCAACAGCAGGGGTTGGACCCTTCCAGCTGCACTATTGCATGATTCTATGACAAGTAAACATGTTTGAAGTCCACAAGTACGCACATGCACATTTCTGTAATTAAGCACTGTTCTGGTGAGGCTGTGCGGGCATGCGCTGTTGATTGGATATTGTCGTTTTTAATGACACCACATCTACCCAGTAGTCACTGGTGTTTACTGCTGGGGGTGTTTTTCCATCACACGCATCCCTCTGGCTGAACAGAACAAAGGCAGTTACCTTCCACTGGGCCAGGGTCACGATTGTGAACTAAGTTCTTGCTATTGCCAACTATTGCCTGCTGCTTTAATTCAGATGACCTGCTGAGCAACTTCCAGGCCAAGGAGCAAATCCCCTTTTAGGGAAGTTCCGGATGGCATTCTACTGATGGACAGGGCTGAACACAAAGGGGGCCTGGCCTAAATATCAGACACCTGCTGATCCTAGCTTAACCAGGCCTTAGGAGGGGCATCCCAGCCTTTTAGGATGGGGCAGCGAGGAACTGCTCACATCCGACAAACCACCAAGGAACCGGTGGTTGGAATCAATGGCATGGCCATCTGGGGGTTGCAGAGGGCTGACTTGGGGCCCAGTGGGCTTGAATTGCTTCCCCGGGCATGAAATTCCATTCCCAGTTTAAGCTGGAGGTGCCATGGACTGAACCTGGACTTCCTCCATGCAGAGTATGTGTTCTACCCATGAGTAACAGTCACTTTTCCAAAGGAAAGACGGCCTATGTCAACTTCTCCACAGAAGGAAAGGTGCTTTTGTTTTTAACTAAGGGACTGTTCCATCCAACTGCAGAAAGGAGCTCAAAGAGAAAAAAGGACAGAACGTCGTGTCGTGTTTGAAGCCGACATGTTCCCTTTTGTACATTTATCTTGGCTACAGTTAATTGGAATTCAAATGGTGTTCAGGGAGCTCACGGGGGGCTGAAGAACTTTACCTCTGGTGAGATTTTATTTTAACAACTTAAATGGTGATTAAAGAGGAATATGTGCCAACTTAGATCTTTGCGACTAGTCGTGGCCATTTGGAAGTACTTGTGGAGATGGAAAAGATGAAATGAAGCAAAAGGAATAACTAGCAAGCACAAATGGAAATGAAGCTTTAAAAAAATTAGAAGCGGTACAATTTCTACATATCTAAGCTGGAGGGATGAATTAACAGTTTCTGGCCATCAATGCTCAAGGCAGCCATTTTAAGAAGTGATGACCACTGATTGGCATTTTTCCTAGTATCCCGCTAAACATCTCTAGCTCAGCTGACACAGAAATACAGGATGTCAAGGAAGAGGATCTTCTACAGGTGATGACTAAAGGGCAGAACCTTGCCAGCAATATCCATCTGGACTTGCATTATATACAGGAACTGGGCCCACTTCTCCAAAAATAGAGCACTCCAAAGGGGTTAGCTCAGAGTCTGAAACTGAAATGGAGGAAGAGGTGGGACCAGAGTACTTGGCTGAAATGCCAAGGCCAGCATGCCTTAAGAAAAGCCAGACATGGCTGAGAACCAGACCACCTCTGGTTCTGGGGAAGACACTGCTGAACAGGAAAGGCAGCGCGCATGTGTGTGTGTCTCATCATCTGACATCAGATCAAGAAAGCAGGCCAACTAAGTCCTTTCTGGTAGTCCCACCTTCAGTCCCACAAGAAGTGCGAACCTCCCTGAAGGTGGAGCTAACTCCATTTGGTTGGGAGGATAAGGATTCGGTTTGAAATCAAGTGGCAATCTTTCTAACAAAGATTCCTAATGAAGCTTCCTAATTTGACTGAAGTCTTTGACCAGTGCTAGACTCTCTTTGTAGCACAAGGGCAGTCAAGATATAATTAGAAGCTTCTTTTCTTAATCTGCTTGGAAGGAGAGAGGGGAGAGAAGGGATGACAGGGCTCTGACATTATAGCTGGGAAGGGACTACAGCTCAGCAGAAGAGCAGATTGTTTGCATGTCCGGAGTCCCTGGTTCAATTCCAGGCATCTCCATGTTCAAAAAGAGCAAGAAGCACATGAGGTGAGAGACCACCTGCCTAAGACACAGGGGAGCTGCTGCCAGATGGTGCAGACAGCACGGGGCTCAGTGGGCCAATAATCTCATCTGGTTGGAAGCACCTTCCAATGTTGCTCTGATTGGCTGTGTGGAGCGCATAGGGTTGGAAAAACACACGCGGTTCATTTTTCCTGCATTCTGATCCTTTCCTTAAGTCACAAATTCTTCCCATCCTGAATTATGACATTGATCCCCCAAACAAACCAACCGTGCATTCTCACCTATTTGCTTTGGCCAAATTAAATAGGTACAGTTTGCATGGAGAAGGCCACATTGGACCACCTGCCATGTAGCTGTTCTAGATGAGGAACATGTCAGAATAAAAGAGCAGGCAACGCCACCTTGGGTTCCTTTGCAAGGAAGGAAAGGCGTACGCTAAATGTAATGAACAAACAAAAAAGAATTAGAAAAGTATTTTCTGAATAGGACGCAATTTGTGGATTTGTATCAAAATGAACCGAAACAAGCTCCCCACCCATCTTTTGTACTTATTCCAGATGAACGTTGCCTGTTCAAGAGGCAGAGTGCCCCATTCTGGACTCAGAGAAGTTACTGCAAAGCAGCCTTTGGGCCACCACCTACAAGGCCCTGTGAGACATCCGAGGGCCCCCTAGCCCCTGGATGTCTTTGTGTCGGCCCCTCTCTCTCACAGGATTGTAGCGGGCAGGGGAGGGGTTGTGTTTACAGAGCACTTAAAGCAAGTCAGTTGAAGAGGATACCTGCCGGGAGTGAGAGAAGGGGCCGCTCTGGTGGCGTGTTCTCAAGGACCACTGCCTGGGCTGCAGAGGAATTGGAATCAGAGTCAGAATGTGAAGCCGAATAGCAGGCAGCCTGGGAATATGGACCATCCAAGATGAGAAACAGAGATGCTTATCTCAAGGCCAGACTCCCCAGTTGGGCAGGAATCTCTGGGAACAGCAAGAGGTGCAGTTGGCACAGGGGCCTTGGCGCAGGGGAGTTGTGCAGACCAAGGTGAGGCGGACATGCTGCTTGCCCTCATGATGCCAGTAGAGGAGGGTGGTCCATTTACAGAGGATCAGCACGTGGAGGGGAGGTGTGCTCACCTTCGGAAGGCCCCTCCCAAAGGGATGGGGCTGAGGAGTGCTCATAAGGAGAGTTTCTGCAGGTGCATACCACACTGGGTTCAACAAACTACTCTGTGCATGCTCAGAGAGCCATTCTGCATGCTTTGCTTTTTACTTTTTGCTTTGTTTTTGTTAACCAACGGTGCTTTGCAATGAAAATGGTCTGTGGCTTTCGCACATGCGAAGGAGGAACCCTGGTTTGCAACAGTGCCCCCTACAGCTCGGACCGGTATCTGGGGCAACAGAAAAGAGACTATGACAAAGGAGGGGGCAGATAAGAGACCTTTAAACCACTACCCCATTTTGGCTCTGGGGCAAGAAAGAGGAAGGGGAGAGGGGTGTGAAAGCTGGTCAGGGGAGTGCGTGGGTGGGTTTTTCACCCTGCCCATGCAGAGGATTTATTTATTATTTATTTGTTTAAAACATCTGTTTCAAGAGTGCAGGGAGAGAAGAGCAGGGGGAGGCAAGGAGGCAGCGCCATGTCCCCGCTGGATCTGAAATCTCACAAAGTCTGCCGATTTCCCACAGGGTCCCACGAACATTAATCACAAAGGTAAACAAACATCACAACAGTGAAAATTAACCGTTAGGCTGGTATCTGTCACTCCATTAACGTTGCTTCGATACAGTCCTTCCAGCAGCACAAGGGGCTACCCACTTTTTAAATATTTTTTTCTGGGGTGGAGGAAAGGCGTGAAAATGAGCACTGTTCCGGGAAGGAATGAGCAACCGGGGGCCTTCCCCTTTAATCATGTTCTAAATGCTACCGCCTAAAAGGTTCAGAAGAATACCATTTCCCTCCCATTCAATAATCCATCCCAGCGGATATTAAAATAATGCTGCATTTCACATCGAAATGAGATGACAAGCTGCATGAGGGTTCCCATTTATTTCCCCGGTAACCGCGTGACCTTTTGCAGGGGGCGAGAGTTGATTTAAAGCCGTCGCAAATGCGGTTTGGGGAGAGCAGCACGAAAGAGATCATGGGGGATTGAGTAGCATCCTCCTTCCCAGCCGCTGCCTCCCACGGCTCCAGCGTTAACCTAGCTGTGCAACAACAGCGTGCATGTCTTTAAAAACCTAACCTTGCAGAGTTATGCCAGCCCAGTCCTTGCAGATGGAGTCCGACGCCCCTTGGTGAGCGCTGGGGACAGGAGTGCAAGCCATATATATCCAAGCTCGTCCAATTTCCTCCTTGCAGCTCATTTTCCCTCGTTTGTGTTCCCAGATGCCTCCCTCCCTGAAGATTTTTCAAACCATGCACCCAAAATATGCAATTCCTCCCCACCCCCATAGGCTAAAGCATGAAAATACAGATTTTATGCAGAAAATGGCCTTTGTACAAATAGGCCGCTTCTACGCGAAAGGAAAAATCACATCGACTGCACTCTTACTGGCATTTGCTTTGCCACAATTTACAAATGTGGATACATCCTGCTTGGTGCTCAGCCTGTCCGAGGAAAAGTGCCAGGACTTCTGCTTTCCTTGCCGTAAAATCAAGCCCTTCCCCCCAGCCCCAGGCATGTGGAGGGTTGCGATTTGTGAGTTACTTTGGCAGCGGTTTGATCCATTCATCGTTCAGCAATTCAGCAATCAACATTGCCCTAGCGGAAGCCAAGGTCCAAACTATGCACAAAGGGAGAATCCAGCTACGGTTCTACTTAGGTTGTCGCACACACAAGTGGGTCAGAACCTGGGCTTTCAAAAGAGCAACGAGAAAGGCAGCTGGCACAGCTGCAGCTCTGGATCGGACTCACGTGTCAGGGAACAGGCTGGCTGTTGACGTGGGAGGAAGTGGGTTTGGGGTGGGGATGTGTTGGATTGCCTCAGCACAGCCCCCCGGACATGGGTTGGCCTTCCCTCTGCCCTCACTCAGCCTTGTATTGAATGTCTGTATGGGTGTCCGGCAGGAGGGGAGTCCAAGTGGACTTGCTCTCAGCTCGGTTTCATTCCTGGCCGGGGCCAAGCATGACAGAGACGTCCGCTGAGCATAGGAGAGTCAGGCTTTGGTTTGCACTTCACATCCCTAACCTTGGCTTCCATCTCTGTTCAAGGTACCACTGCCATGTACGTTTTGAGTTAGGTCGGACATGTCCAGGCCAGTGCTGTTCTTCCTGGCCTTACTGGGTACCATGAAGCCACACATGGTCAAGACGTAAATTATAAACCTAGTTCATCTAATCAACACCCATATCTGGATGAGCAAGCTTGTGTTTTCCAAGGAAGCGCAAGTCATTTCCGCGTATACGTGGCCTTCTTTAATGTTATATAGGGTGTTAACTCTACCACCTCAATAGATGCACAATGTACTTGAATTACTGGCGCCAAGAGTGCCATCTTTTGTGAATTCCCTGACCATTGTACATGAGAAAAAATAAAATTAACAGTTACACTGCGCTCACAGCAGCCCAGGTTTTATGCCTTCAATTTCCTGGTTTTATTTTGCTTTACAGAGGAATGAGCAGAAAAAGTATATTAAAAAGACAAAGGAGATCAAGAAGAAATAGATGCAAATCTGCGTATCCGCAAGTCTACAGATACACATAATGGAAATTAAAAGTGTGTGCCGTAAACTTGTTTTCTCTGCCTTCTTTTAAATGGGTTGCCCTTCTGAGTTTTCCGGACCACCACTCCTGCAGGGGGAACTACAAGGGAAAAGCAGAGATTCCCCCAGGAATGACTGAAGGAGAGCCCAAGAGCATTAGAAGGGCCACACCGAATGAGGGCAAGGGCCCATTTTGACCAGTGTTCTGTACATACAGTGGCCATTCTGTACCCACAAGCAGGTCATGTGAAAGCAACCACCTGTTCAGGTTTTGCAGATATAGATGGATATAGGCTGTAATAGTATGTAGCATATTGCCATCAGGGACTTAAGAGCTTCACGGGGGGGGGGTGCTAAACTTCCCACCCTATTCCCCCACGGAATTACTGCCCAGGGCATTATGCACATTCATTGGCCCCTAGCTGGGACTTGTCAGATGACAAGCTTCTTTTTCTCCCACAAGTCCCGAGTTGTGTCCATCCTCCACCCAAACATTTTCCTTTTTGTGGCAATCCCATGGGAAGAGCCAGCTTCGCTAGCACCCTGGTGAAATGTAGGATATCTGGTTGGATCCTGCTTTGGGATCTGAGGAACCAGGGCAATTTCTCTTAGATTTCACCAGGGGACCTCCAGTCGAAATGGGGTCCTCACTACAGACTTGCTTCAGGAGCCGGCTGGCACTGGGGGTCAGACTAGATGGCCCAGGAGGCCCCTTCTGACCAGCTCTATGTTTCTATGTTTCTAGCCATGGAGGACAGGGGACAGAGAGATGTGACATGAGTCTCCTCAACACCCATGGAAGAGGGGAACTGCCAGCCAAGTCAAAAAAACTCAAAACATTCTTTCCTTTGTTTCAAGTAAAAGTGCATTTAGGAGTCAAGGATGAGGGGAAAGAACGAGAGTCAAAAGGAACATGTTGCACTATGCAGAACACTGGTGATTAATACCAGAAAAGAAATTAGAGGTTGGTGCACCTGCTCAAAATGGATTGCAGTCTAAATGGAATCAACATTGCACATACCTGCTTCCTATTTTTCTGTCCCTTGGGAAGCAGAGCTTTGGACTTCTCGGCAATTTTCTGTTGATAGAAAAACAAACACCGAAAAATGGAAATACAGTTCAGGATAATATTGAACAGCATACGAATCAAGTGCATTCACATTAAAAATAAAATAAAGTAAGATAAAGAGGGAAATGAGCTAATCCTGTGATTTAAGAATAGGGGGAAACTATTTTGAAAGGGTAGGCCTTTGAGAAAAAAAGTAATTTATACTTCAAGGGTGACAGGGTTATCAAAAGCACTTTAAAGGAGGCAGCCATCCATGCGGAGAAGTAGCAATTTGCCATTCAAGAACAGCCCCCTGGATGCAACCAGGCCATTGTGGGGGGAAACGCAAAGGGTAATTTTGGCACATGGTAATTTATTAAAAATAAATATATACATAGAAAATAGCATGCTTGGCTACTGAGGAAATCTGTGTTGCAGAAAAGAGAAAGGAGAGAAGAGGGAGAAAGAGAGAAGTACAGAAAGGAACAAGCAGAGCACAGAGTACTGGTCAATGCGTCACCTCCAGCTCCATCAGTCTAGTATGGGTGGAAGATAAATGCTGGGACAGGTGTATTTATGATGCTGGCACAAGATGATGGGAAGGAAATGAAAACAGGCCATCTTAAACACAGCTCTGGAGAATGGGGGGATGGGAGAGACCCCCGCATGAGCGCTGCTGCACCTGAAGATGCAGAAGGCCGTTCTTGGGGGCCCACCAGGGATGGGGCCTCGCAGGATCACCACCCATACAGCAGTCCTCTTCCATGCCACCTGCAATGGCGCCCGACACGGAAGAAGGATGCCGTTGCGCTACTTCGTCCCGAGAGCATTTGTAAGACCAGGTTGAGCACAAGAGGAAGTCTTGAGAAATGCTCGAGGGACAGGCTCTGGTGAGTTCCATCCGGAGCCTACCCTGGACCCAGAGTGTGAGCAGGAGGAGCGACAAGGAGTAGGGGGAGCTACTCCTGGCCCAGTCCAGGTACGAGTCTTGATTCCAGGTTCTGCACCGAGTCCTCTGAAGGCTGAAGGTGCACTTTTGTCTATAAACTCTGGGCAATGGGCAACCAGCTCCCCCTGGACCAAGAGCGCCCAGTTAAGCTCCCACAGATGAGGTCTCTTCAGCCTGAAGCACCACCTCAAGAAGGAGGCTGTTCCTGCAAAGAACACTGTCCTTCCACCAGATGGGGATGTTGGGGAATCTGTTGGATCCCATGGGCTCAGCTCCCCAGACTCTGATCCACTTTGTTGTGGCCCTGGGATGGAGCTCCTGATGAGCGTGCTAAGCCTTCGCACTGTCTTCTGCAGGAAGCAAGCCCTTGCAGTGTGCTAGCCACCTCCGTCTTCCGCATCACCTCCAGTAGCCTTTGTTTGTGCTGCTGCACCTAACGCAAAGAAGGGTGCCGGCTGCATGACCTTCTTCCACACGAGTTTGCAGACTTCCGCTCAGCTCTAAAGCTGGGCTATGCACAAAGGTCCACTAATGCTAGAGGGATGGATTCCACTGAGCTTCATTCCCAACGCTACCTTCAACTGACAGAGCTGTAGTGCCCAGAAGGGATGCTGTGCTTTGAGTCCTCCACATGGGACCACGCAAGGGCAGGGAGCCAGTGTGGAGGCCAAGTATCCTCTCGCTCACAGCAACAAAACTGCTCTCTGCAGTCCTGAACCTCCTTACGTGATCTCTGTCCACCACCCGTGCTCCTATCCTCACCGTCGGATTGTCCTCAGCTTGTTTTAGATCATGACACTTGTATCTGGTCCTTCCTAATTTTAGGGTTCTGTGGGTATCCTTTCATCCCTGAACAAACATACACTGTGACATTGCCTTTCAGCTTGTCTGTGCAAACTCTTGTCCCCAGAAGGCATGAATCGCAAGATACCAGCAAGACCTTCAGCCTCGCAAGCAAGGAAGCAGGGGAAAAAGTCATGAACACGGTTTGCTGTGGCAGATACAGTGTTGATCCTGGTTAACATAAATCATAGCTGGCAAATCCAGTTCAAATCTCAGTTTCCCTGGTGTGGTTAGTCCTTAAGCATTGTCAAGGTTGGACTGGGCAGCTTGTGGCTCTCCAAATGTTTTGGCCTATAACTCCCATCCTGCCTCAACACTGGCTCTTCTGGCTAAGATTCATGGGAACTGTAGGCCAAGATATCTGGCAGCCACAAGCTTCTCAATGCCTGGTTGAAGTAGTCAGATATAACAGCTAAGGTTCAAGACAACAAGCTATATTTAAGTGTTAAATCTGCTTCCTCGTCATGTGGAGTAAGCTAGCCAGCCAAGAAAAAGAGCTCACTTTAAAGGTGAGATCTTAGAATGACCCATTACCTTTTGGACTGTGCCATATCGCTGGATGGCATCAGAAAGTTGGTTCTTCAGCCGGTCCAGCTGTAGTCGTTCTTGCTGTAACAAAAGGAAGACAAAGTACCACCATCAGCAGGTAACAGGTCATCATACTTGTGCCAGAAACTGCCCAGAGTTAGGAAACTCGTAAGAGAGAGTGTCTTAAACTGTTTCTATGACTACTATGAGAGCAGGCACCACGTACATCCAAGATGAGGACTCTTACGGAGGCTGCACTAAGGGGTAATTATCCTCATTCTGGAGCCAAGTGCTCTTGTGTTGCCACAGCGCCTGTATTTCTAGGGATGATCTTCTGGAATGATTACTTGTAGCAATACAGATGGTGGAGGAATTCAGAACCACTACGACTGGCCTCTTTCACATAATGCCCACTCTATCTTCAGGTCACCTAGTGAGTGAGTGACTTTTCCTTATGAACTTAAGGCTTGTGGTCCAGCCAACCCAGGGCATCCTCCATGTTGGAACGTTTCTCCTGGCTGGGCCTTCCTTCCTGGGCAGTTCCAGCAGGCCCAATTCCTTTGGCCATCAAAAGGCCAACCACAGCCAGCATTGGTTACAGACATGAGAAACCAGATGTGGATCCATTCGGTTGTGAACCCCTCCAGGCAACCTTGGTCTATCACTGTTTCTCCACTGAACCCACCGTACACAATTGTCAGAGAGACCAAGGTACAGGTAAACATATAATTAATAGTATATGGTGCCCAGGCTATAGAATGCGCTCCCCAGAGAGGCCCGCCTGACACCAACGTTACACTCCTTCTGGCACCAGGTAAAAACCTTTTCGTTCAACCATCATTTTAATAATCAAGGGTTTTAGACGTTTTAAGATTTTTTGTTTTCTTTTCTGTTTACAGTTGCATTTCCTATTTTATTTTTCCCTTCTTATTTTTAGTTTATAATGTTCAACTGGATATGTTTTTAATAATGGTGGTTTTATTATTGTATTATTGTAATTTTATACTATGTAAGCCATCCTGAGCGCTTGTGCGGAAGGATGGGATACACAAGCTTGAAATGAATGAATGAATGAATGAATGAATGAATGAATGAGAAGCCCAGCCCCCCTTTTTTTTCCATTTTCAAAGGCGTTTGGTATAGAGAACAGAACATGTTGGTGTGATGCTGGCAGCCACATTTCAACCTGATTCCAATTTGACTCCTGGTTTTAAAAGCTCATCTTGGGTCAAATCTTACCTATAGCTCATGCCAATCAAACTGCCCAATATTGATAAATAAGATTTCACAAATTTAGTCCCTGGTCTGTCTCGAAATAAGCCATACGGACCTGAATCAAAGCACTGTGTCCCATTGTGCCAACCCCAGAAGCATGGAAGGGCGCTCCTTTGTTTGCAATTTGCAAACAGGCAAAGACGGCATTCATTGCGAGCATGGAATTCTCGCACAGACTGTTTCTGATCAATGGTTCCTTTGCCGACAGAGGGGGGCCCAGACTCAATTTCCTTTGCACTGGAGATGGACAGGGAAGTGGCCATGAATGGGAAAAGCTCATTTGCAACTGGAAGAGCTGATCTGACAATATACTCTATCAGGAAGCAGGAGAAAATTGATATGAGTAAGGGGATCATGCTATCGGGAGCCTGGCTGCAGTCAGGACAAATCTAATTCCAAGATATCAGGAAGATTTTGATCCTCGAAGAGGAGGACACAGAGTCAGTCACACACACTTGTGGTCCCATGACAAGGGCTAGCTCTGAATTCCCCAGTCCCAGGTGCTGTAGTGTCCCTATTTCGGTGCTGCAGCAGATGCTGGATATTCTTTCCAAAGCTAGTTCTTAGAGGACTACACAGGTGGTCCTTCTGCTTTCTCAACCAAAGGTGGAGAACACGCAGCCTGCAAGCTACATGCAGCGTCTTCCACTCTCTGAGTAACACCAGAATAACATAAAGTGCCGCTGACAGATTTTCCCATTCTTGGATAATTCTCATAGTACTCCTAATTTGGCTCTAGATTGCCTTCTGGGTAAGAAACATCTTATGAGAATATAATAAGAGTCCTGCTGGATCAAACCAAAGTTCCATGTAGTCCAGCATTGTGTTCACACAGTGGCCCACAGTAAACCCACAAGCAGGTCATGGGTGCACGAGTACCTTCTCACTCAAGTATCCCAGCACCTGGTGGACAACAATCAGGACCGGTAGCCAGTGATGCTCCCACCTCCTCCCCACATGTTCCTTTGTCTCCTCCTCAAGGTGATGAAACAGTACATGGCATAATGGATTTAGAAGAGACCATCTGTACATGTTTTAGATCCACAGAGGGTGTCTCACTCTACAGGAACCTATATTTAGAAGATCATTTGGAGATTCCCGAGAGGAACGTTGAGCAACCAAATCATTTGTTTGGTAGAAGGGCAAAAGAAATCAGGTTTTATTATTTAAGTAACATGGTGGGACAAGGGAAGGGGGAAGCCCAGAATGGTACAGAGCCGATATGCTAATTTAACACAAAGCCAGTGCGGTGAAGTGATTAAGAGTGCAGGACCAGGACTCAGGAGCTCTGGGTTCTAGTTCCCGCTCAGCCATGGGGCCCACTGGGTGACGGTGGGCTAGACACAGACTCTCAGCCCCACCTGCCTCACAGAGTTGATGATGTGGGGAAAAGACTGGGAGGAGGAGGAGGGGGAGGAAGAGGAAAGCTGCTCTGAGTTCTTCGTAAGAAAAAAAGTAGAATATAATCTGATAAATAAATAAATGGGGAGCATCAAAAGTCATTATGGGATGCAAGATGGTGCGGTATAACCGTTTCTTGAGCTGAAAGACTAAAGCTTCCTGCTTTTATAAACCACACTATCTTTATATTGTGCTTATTAAGATTAAATGAATTCTCTCCAATCCAGTCTTACTCCAGCTGAGCTTCTACTGTGCTCCCGACTTTGATAGCAAATACGTTAAAATGTCCAGAACGACTGTGGTTTCCCTCTTTTCTCTTTGGCATGTGCGTGTCCATGCATGCGCGGGCGGGCAGTTTTGTGTGGGTGTAAGTTCTCTTCATTTGACTTCCCATCGGACCCAATTTGTGTCCCAGAAAATGCCTCCGGATGGACAAGAAACGGCCTATTTCCTGCATCTCGATAAAAGACTGTGAGATGGAATCTTTCATTTTATCTCACCTCAGGTTTCATTTGCTAACTCAATAATCCCAGAGTTTACTGCTGCATAAAAAGAAAAAAAAGTGCTGTGTTTCCAAGGACTGCTGCATACTTTAATCACCATCTTTTTATTTGTTTCAATTAGCTTATTTCTAGTAGCAATCATCTTCTACCAGGAGAAATGGAATTGGTCAGTTCTCGCAGGGCATTTGGATCTTTTACAGGAACCATGTGGTCCTGGCCATGCAGAACCTTCAAACAGTCAACAGGGGTTCAGAATTTAGTTATTTCATTTTTATACTGCTCAATAGCTGAGGCTTTCTCAACCCCCCACACGCACACACAGATGTGCAAAAGCTAATTCGCTTAAGACAAGAAAACCACAACTGCGACAGCGATTGAATCTGCTTAGTAACAGAGCAGCAGTACGGAATAAAACGCAGTGTTAAAAATACAGTGGAAAAAGCCAACTGTGAAAAATAAAGGGTCTTCACCTGGGTGTCAACAAGAATACAAAGCAGGCTGCAAGCACAACTCCTTGGGCGGCTCGTTCTGCCCCCAAAGGTCCACCTCCTGGCAGTCACCCACCTCACGTGCTCTAGAAGGGCTCCCAGAGAAGGACCCCTGAAGGTGGATCGCAGGGTCCAGGCAGGGGATGGGGCGATTCTTCAGCTAATCTTCAGCTTTTTATTCAAACACTGTTTTAATTGTTAATATTATTTATCTATTTTATTTTTCGGGCCAGGTCGACTCATATTATATTGTTTTATTCTGTCCTTATTTATTATTGTGAGCCGCCCCGAGGCTTCGGCGAATGGGGCGGCATAGAAGCCTTCTAAATAAATAAACAAATAAATAAATAATCTGCCCCCAGCCATTTAGGGCTTGGAGTGTTAGTACTAGCACTTTGAATCATGAGGGAGGAGGCTCCCGTGGCTAGTAGCCTTGCTGGCCCTGGGCTTCCTCCTTCACCAGAGGTGGCCGGCCTGCCTGCATGCTGAGATGCTGGGCAGGCAGGGGTCTTGCACGGATCCTGCAGGCAGCTGCTTTGCCCCCGTGGATATGGAGCACTGGACCGGATGGACCTTGGGTCTGATCCAGCAGCACTTCTCTTACATTCTTACCTTGTCTTGCAATCAGGCCCAGCCTTGAACTGGCGGCCTGGGCAGCTGGAAGAAGACCGGCATAATAGGTTCTCATGAGCCAGTCCCCATTAAAATCTAGCTGCTCCTGAGAAGTTACCGAAGCATGGGTAGCTGCACTAGGCCTCTGTCCAGAGAGGTGGCAGTCGGCATATCCGCTTGAGCTGACGAAAGGCCCCTGTGCCACCAAGCCCACTTTGTGGCTCTGCCCCAAGCACCACGGTGGCCCGGAGCTCATCCCAAAGGGCCGCCTGAGACTTCAGTACTGTGCTGGGCACATCAAGGAGCAAGGCTTCGCGGGTCTCTTGCTGAATCGTGTGCCTTTGAAAGCACTGCCATTTTCTGTATCTGCGCAGAGGCACAGATCTGAGGTTGCATCTTATTCAGCAAATACACTTCTTTTCTGTGAACTGGACACCACAACATCTTTTTAATGAGGACCTGTATGAATCAGGTAACTAACGGACGTGTGATGCACTGAAGCTTCTTTTACCCAAATGTTTGGCAATGTCCACTAGCTGCCTCTTTTTGGCAGGAGGTTATAATATGGATAAACTTTGCATAGGAGTGTTCTTTCATCTTCACTACTTCATATGCTCCCTTAAATTATTTTTTGTTGTTGTTTAGTCACAAAGTTGTGCCCCCACATCACGACCCCATGGACCACACTCCTCCAGGCTCTCCTGTCCTCCACCATCCATTGGAGTCCACACAAGCCCACACCCACCGCCCCAGTGACTCCATCCAGCCACCTCATCCCCCTTCTCCTTTTTCTATCAATCGTTCCCAGCATCAGAATTTAAATCATTTACTTGCTACTAAATTAGCATTACTTGGATCTTAATACAAAGTCAACATCAAAAAACTTTCCGTGTTCCTTTGAGGTCTCACAACAGTGGAAACATAAATGCCCACTTTCAATACAGAGGATTGTGGATCATTTTGTGCTTTCAAAATCAGACACCACTTGCAATGCGTAAGCTTCAAGACTTCTTGAAGCTTTTGCATGGTTGTTTTTATTCTTAGCTATATTTTCATCTGGTACACATTTCATTTGTACCTCTTATACATTATTTGTTACAATTTATGCAAGAAAATTGTATGCCTGTATACATATCTATCTACTTATCTTATGGTTTTGTTTTGCTGAAAACCCCAAGAAAAAATACCAACTGAGAATAATAGAAACATTTCCTATTAAGAGCATGTGACTTCATTTTTGATTGACTGGCTGACTGATTTTAAGAAATACTGACATGTAGAACATTCTTGAGAATTCCACCCCCTGCAAATTATAACAGTTTCAGAACGTGCATCAGCGGAACCCTTCATACATTTACCTGGGAGTCCCATTTAACTCAGTAAGGACAGGGAGTTCTATACATGCCTTCGCTTCTTACCAGACATTATCTCAAAGACCACTTACCCTAGAAGAACCCCGAATGACCTCAGACAACTGCCGGATAGCATTTGTGCAAGTTGTGACAGTTTTGTTGGTCTCTTGCTGCGTCGTGTGCCTTCAAAAGCAAACAAAACACATCTAAGAGTCGTCACAAACATTCAGAAGTTATCCCAAAAGCCATCCCTGTAAACAAAACGGGACGCTCCCTTGCATAAGTACTCCGTGTGGGTTTGCATGATGGTGTTCAATGGCAGCACATTTTCAGCATCATTAAAATGCATTTCTGTGCATAGCACAGATAGCCAGCTCTCGCTCTATCTCACTCTCTCTACAAAATACAAAAATTAAGCACATACGAAGAGGGACATAAAAATGGCCCTTTTCTAGAGGGTTCCTGGTGTGGAATGGTCGTGTAAAAGAAAAAAGATTACCCGCCCCCCCCAAAAAAAACCATCCAAAGGAAAAGGAGAAGCAATGCTATGTGCTTTCTATTTTTTTCCTTCTCGGTCAACATTGCTCAGCGACCCAAAGCATTGAGCAAGCAAATTTCTCCCTTGTCAAGGGGTGAATCTACTTTGCTTTCTTTTTCTCTGAAAATCAGGGAGGGCCTGATGAAAAATAGCAGCAAGGATTTTTTGACTGGCTTCCTGCTCTCTCGCTGCACCTCTTAATACGCAATTCCCCTTTATATCTATCTCCCTTTTTGGAAATAGGTTTAATGGTACAGCACAGAAAATAAAAAGTGAGGTTAATCTGAATAACTGCCTGCAGTGTATCCCAAGATCTTTCATGCCAGCTTGTGCTCCTACATCATGGTGCATCGAAGCCGAGGGAGCTGATCAATCCATCCACAGTAAATCAGTACGGGGACACTCCTATGGACCCTAAACATCATCTGAGGGGCCATGGGATACATGGGCTCCCCATTCGCAGGCAGGGACGTCACCTTACTTTAGAAGTGTTGTGCACATGTGCTCTGATGAGCTTCCCAAATGCGCATGAGAGACAGCCTGTTTGGTGGGTCTGATCACTCAGAATCTGAGGATGCTGGGGAGTTGGCTGAACCAGCCGAGGCTCAGAGCTCACACTCTGATAATGGAATGGTTGTAACAGGCAGGGCTGCACCTGCAGACTCCCTCCCACAGTACCAGTCCAAGATGCTCTGGGTGAAAGTAGCTCAAGGTCACCCAAGGGCCCCCGTCTCCCCAGCAGTGGGGATGAAACAGAAGAAGAACAGGACAGAGGAGGTTTGGCAATGGGGAGTCTCTCAGATGGAGGATGCCAGCCTCCTGAGGAAAGGGACTCAAGGACCTGTTGTCACAGCTGCAGGCTGGCCCAATTAGAGGCTCAGAGGGTAGAACACAGGCCGCCTGGATCCACAGCGCCCTTCCTTCCAGAGACTGGCCCCGAAGGGTTCATAAGCAAAGCTTTGCGTAAAGGGAGCAGAGGGGGGTCAACACATCTCTTGAATGCTTAGAGTTTTCTATGTGGAATAAAGACGCGTAAAAGAAATGCTGGAGAGGCTGTCTTGCTTGGGAGGGAACACCTAGCTCATGGCAGGAAGGGTGAATTGGTGGTCGGGCTTCTCCCCTGCCCCGGAACAGCAAGAACCGGGGAGAGAACAAAACTAGATGATCCTGCAGGAGGACTAGGGAGGAGGCTGCAGAGGGCCTGGTTGGAATTATCTGTGCTTCTTCCTCTCCCCTTCCCTCCCTCTCTGAAGCACAATTGCTAGAATTACAAGCCCCCTGCCCACATGAAGCAGTAAGATGGGGAGGCTCCTCTCCACCTGCCCTGTGGACTTCAGCCTGGCCAGGAACTGGGTCCATGGAAGCCACCAAGTTTACAAGCTTCCATCTTTAAGGGCACAACCTGCAAGATGGTGCCCCAAGGCTACTTTGATTTGGCTTCAAAGATGGAGTTGTTTTCCACTGAAGCCTTGGAGCTTTGCTATTGAGAGCACCAGCAAGCATCCAGGTAACCCATGCTTTGCAAGAGCCCGCTCACATAAATGTAAACACGCAAGACTCAGAAGTTCAGAGATCAATTTATTATTCCTGGAGTGCAGACTTGATCAACACAAGAAGAATCCTGCACCTGTGAACTCTCTGAAATGAAGCGGGGGCTCGTGGGGGGAATCAGATCTAAAGGAACGGCATGCAATCAATCTCCTGCCCTGGGCAGCTTGGAGGTGATGAGTCCTCTCACAGCTAAGAGCACTGCAGGAGAATGCAAAATTCATCTTTGAGTAGAGAAGTCGGGCAGCTGGATCTCTGGAAGACCTGCAGGAGATCCATGGGGATTTCCAACACTAAATGGTTTTGAAGTAAGGACCACATTCCCCCCTCCCCAAAATAGCCCCTTCCTCAATTAGGCAAAAAAGGGGGTGGGAGATGGGGGGCAAGATTAGATTTGTGTGTGACGGGATTAGTGCCTGAGATCCAGTTCTGGAGATGAAAACTTGGGCTGTTGGGCTTTAGCTCCAGGTATCTCCTTCCACGAAGGCACCTTCATTTCCATGAAGTTCAGGTACCCACCTGAAGGGTAAAATTGAAGCAGACCAGAGGGGGGCCACCCCTTGAATTGTAGCCTTCGTTCTGGCCCAAGTCAAGCCAGTGTGCTGACTTCCACTTTTAAAGCAAACCATGATGTGCTTTTTTCAAAAGATGTGCATACATTCCCAGCCCCACTTTGCTCAGTTTCCATACTCTCTGCCTGTAAATGGAGCCCAGAATTAAGGCACAGTTCCCTGGCTTAAAAGAATAATTAAATAAAATATGCAAATTGCAGCTTGTTTTAAAAGGGGATGCCAGGAAGAAATCCTCAACTCAGCCTGCTTTCAGCTCTCAAATGGGCAAGGTGACAAAAATCCGCCAAGCACAAGTGGGACGAGGTTCTCCGTGTCCCTCTTCCTGAGCCAATATTTTGCAACAGGGACCAGTTGCTGGGCTTCAGGGTTCCAGTGGAGCCTGCCCTTTTCAGTATATTGCAAGCGTGTTCTCTTTCGTGTCCAACTTCCTACTTTCTCTCACAGCAGAGCTGACAATTTTCTGATGTATATCTCATCCTCACTTTACGCATGGTATGAACAGAAGGTCTGCCGTTCCCCCCATTCTTCCCTGCCTTCCCCCAATTATAACTAATAACCATGTTATTGGCAGCAAGGAGATGGATACACATTTCCATATCTACTGGCAGGACCAATTATGATCTCACATGGCCAAAGATTGTGAGCAACCAGATCTAACAGCAACATATAATCAGTCATTTCCTCTAGCCCGATCAAGTACTAACATCCAGAATCTCATTATCTTAGGACATGTCTGATAAATTGGACATACACCTTCCTGGATAGTATTACAGCATCAAAGAGGCATCATTAACTCCAGCAAAGCTTTGGCTCAGTTGGATACATTCACAACCCACATCGCGACCCATATTCCACCCTTGCTTTCACAGACTAAAACAGATTCCCCAACCCGAGGCTCTCCTGGGTTTGAGGCCTTATCTCCCGTCAGCCCAAGACGGCAGAGCTAATGGCCATGGAAGTTTGGAGTCATCGCCCACACCTTCAGGCCCCCACAAGGTCAGGAAGGATGTTCCTCAGGCAGGACCGGCAGGACTGGCCCAGGACTTTCTGCCACTTCCAGCAAAGGATGGTGCCCCAGTCCATCCCACGTGCACAAGAAACTGGGCTGGCAGATGGACCCGTTTCTCAGCTGTAATGACGCAAGCAGGCATCCTCTGAGCCTGAAGGAAGCAGGCATGTTTAGGGATTGCACAGAAGGGCAAACAGGGCTTTGCTCCCAGCAGCTGCTACTTCAGGCACTGTTTTGCTCGTGCGTCTGGGGCACAGAGCAGTGGGGAGAGCCATGGGGTGCCCCCCAACTGATCCTGGTGCCTTCAACTTCACACACCAGTCTCGTGTTGGATCTCCTGGCCTACCACGCAATGCCTTCAAACCCAAGTGCTTCACTGGAATCCAGCTCACATTTTGTTGGGGCACCAAATGTCTCTCCTGCCCCATTCAACTCAAGGTAGAATAACAGAAGAGCAGAGGTTGAAGAGACCTTAAAGATCAATTCAACGAAAAACAGCAGCAGAGGTAGGCAACACTCTTGGGCTGCAGACACATCTGGAAATTTGCAGAACGATCCAGGGCACCACCACAAAATGGCTGCCACAGGAGGCATGCCAGTGCCATCCCAGAGCATAAGGAAACAGTTAAAGCAACAAAAATGTTCCCCACATTGTACTACGACATACGTTTTCCCCAGAAGGTCTCCAAGTAAGAAAATGACCACCATCACTCCTACCATCATGGCGGGTCGCACCAGAGGTAGCAACGGATTCTATAAGGATTCCTTGCGTTAAAGGCGGCGGCAGGGGGTGGGGGAAGCACATCCTCAACAGATGGTCATTCTGGGCAAAACGACGCTCGTTTTTCAGCTCAAAGCAGTGGCTTTTGCACCCACAGCAGAAAACATCTTGTTTGCCCTGAACAAATATGCCATCCATGAGTACAAGACCGCCAGGTCCCCCTCTATGGAAAATTTTTGCGCTGTTCACCGGTTTACGACGAGAGCTCCCGAGAGCATCAAAACAGCGAACACAGGTAGAACAGCTGCCTGTGATTAAAAAGGAAACACACAGCAATTTAATGCACAGTACCCAGCAATCCTATAAATGAGAACTTAGTGTACCATGAAGACCAGCATCTCCTCAGCCACAGAGCAGTGCTCCAGATACATATTACTGAATTAAAGAGAGAGGGAGGCGAGGGAGAGAGGACGGGTCTGTTAGTCTCCCTGTGCCAGCCAAAGCATCACGGAGAAAAGCACACAGTGTGGCTGGACTTAAAGACTCTTTGTTGTGTCAAGGAAACTTGGCAACGCGGGCTTCATCCTGCCACCTCATGGCGCTTTTTCTCCTTGGTGTGCCCCAATGTTCAAAGCATTTGCTGCTTTGAGTGCAAGTCAACTTAATTACTCTTTGAAAGCACAGGTGTCTTCCCAAGGCCAGCTGGCCACCTGGCACAATTTATCGGTGGTGTAACCAAAAGGACCATGGCACACAACCCGAGTTCTGATGTGGAGAGCGGAGCTGAGTGGGAGCCGAACACAAGAACGACACTGATTTGTATTAGTCAGCTGTAATTCAAGAAGGGGTGAAGCGCTCCTTGGCTTTACTAGCTTTAGTAACAAGAGCTGTCCTTGAGTCAGTGCTCAACGTCTTCATGGAAGACCCCGCCTCTCCTTGGCTGCCTCTTTGGCACCGAGCAAGCTTTAAGGTTTTGTTATTGGTGTACAAAGCCCTAAACCAGCTGGTACTTCTGTCCCACCAGCCTTCCTGGTCCCTGAGGTTCTCAGACCACTTGCAGTGGTTCTGCATGGAGCCAGGGCCTGTCTGGGGCCACTTGAACTCCTGCTCTGTGGGGCCCCGACTGGTCGGTGTCGGGCCGTCACCAGCAGCTTCCCATTTTCAGCACCCCCTGGAGACCTCCTTCCCCCAACAGCCCTTCCCTGAAGAACCAGCTAGTCTTGAGCAGGCACTGGCTCTCAAAGTTTTCATTCAGCATTTCTAGGAGGAGGAGAAAGCAAAGGACTCCTTTAACTGCCCTCTTCCTGGGTGTGTTATTAGATGTAAAGTAGTGTATAGATCAATAACAGCAAAAATCTATGGTGGTTGTCTACATTTGCTGTCTTGATACCCTGTGTAAAGGATGGAATTAGATGGACTGCGCAGAACAACTTTGCTTTCATCCTTTTCCCAGACAGCCTCAGCTGGAGGGCAGTACAGAAATTCATCACCATGATCTTATTGTTGATTATGCTTCCATGCTCAAACATGAATGTGCCTGAAGGAATCTGAATTGGATCCAGTTTTAGTCATACTAACACCAGACCCACTTGAATCAACAGGATTTTCCGTAGTTTGCTCTAACTAGGGTTTGTCTGGACCACACACACCATGGGATTTCTGGGTATTGGAGAATCAGAATGCAACTTGGGAGAATTTTGCACCTGCTCAGCCAGAAAGCTCACTGGATAATTTGGAAATATTACAAATATAATGCAATAATAACAATATGGAAATGTGGTATACCAATTAGTATCTTTCTCTGAAAAGTTTCTCCTCATTCTTGGATTTGTGATCATGTCTGAAAAGTGCACATTTCTGAAAATTCCACACACTTAAAATGCATCATAAGTACAGGTTAGGGGACAAGTGGCTGGAGAGCAGCACTTGTGAAAGGGACGTTGGGGTACTGGTCGACTGCAGGCTGAACTTGAGTCAGCAGTGTGATGCGGTGGTCAAGAGGGTGAACGCCACCCTTGGCTGCATAGCCAGAAGGGTGGCTTCTAGATCGAGAGAGGTGTTATTGCCACTCTATGCGACTCTGGTGCACCCGCAACTGGAGTATTGTGCTCAGTTCTGGCCCCCTCATTACTGGAAGGATACAGCCAGGTTGGAGTCAGTGTAGCATAGGGCCACAAGGATGGAGGCCGGTTTGCAGGGGATGCCATATGAGGCGAGACTGAGGGAACTGAGTCTCTTCAGCCTGGAGGAGACTCAGAGGGGATATGTTGGTGACATGCAGGTATGTGATGGGGTGTCACACAGAGGTGGATAGAGGCCTGTTCTCCCCTGCAGAGGGGGGCAGGATGCGCTCCAACAGAGCCAAGCTCAAGGAACCAAGATTCAATTTGGATGCCAAGAAGCACTTCCTGACAGTTAGGACCCCGAGGGTGTGGAACGGGCTTCCACGGGAGGTGGTTGAGGCCCCACTGGTGAGGGTGTTCAAGGATAGGCTAGACATGCACATGGTGGGCATGTCGTGAGCAGAGACAGCTGGAGCTGGGGGTCAGACTAGATGGCCCGGGAGGCCCCTTCTGACTCACTCTGTGCACAGAAAGGCCCATTTCATCCCACTCCAGTATAGACGAACGAGGTATGTGGGAGGAATCCATCTGGAAGTGGGAATCCGTCGGATGCCCTGGGCTCGGCTCCCCCAGACTCCAGCCTGCTCGCAGTGGTCCTGAGCCTGACTCCCCAGGGAGAGTGCCCAGCGTTCGCAGGATGCGCGCTGGGAATCGCTCTCCCACACCAGCAGCAGCCCCAGGAGAAGGCTGCTGGGTGGCTCTGTGCACATTCCAGGTCAAGAGATGTGTCAGTGATGCTCTGCATGACTCGGATACGCCCACACCAGAGTGCCGTGCCCTGTTCTGGCCTCCACATTGTAAGAGAGACGCAGCTAGCTGAGCATCAGCTCAGCACAGAGTCAGAAAGGAATGGTAGCCAGGTCGGGAGGGAGGACGTATGGGATGGGATTGAGGGAGCTGGGTCCTTTCAGCCTGGAGAAGAGGAGACTCCCAGGGGATCTGTGGGCGACATGCAGGTATGTGAGGGGGTGTCACACGGAGGTGGGTGGAGACTGTTCTCTCCTGCAGTGGAGAAAAGGATGCAGTCTGATGGGACAAAGCTCAAGAATCTGGGTTTCAGGTTGGAGGTCAGGAAGTACTTCCTATTTGCATCCCTAGGATATGTAATGGGCTTGCAAGGGAGGTGGTGGAGACCCCATCAGTGAGGGCATTCGAGGAAAGATTGGACAAGCACATGTTGGGTATTGCACGAGCGGAGCTGGCTTGGGCTGGCAGTCAGACTAGATGGCCCGGGAGGCCCCTTCTGACTCGCTCTGTTTCTATGCATTCGCTGATTCCCTCTCAGCTCAGCTTGCTTCACAAGACCAGCTGAGCATGGGAAGGAGTCCATGGATGCTTGACGGTTACATTCTACTGGGGACCATCCCAAGCCTACAACAGACTGAAAACGGTGGAGCAAATGAAGATAGGAAAGAGCCATGCCGCACTTCAGGGTGACGTTCATGGAATTCAGCAAGTCTGAGCTGCTTTTGTCCTCCCATCCCTAGTCCAGCCCTGCTCCCTCAGACCAGATTCTACCCGTCTAAAAAGAGCTTCACTGGATGCCTTTGTGTTCTTGGCCAAGTACTTTGTTTCAATGACCAAACAGGTTTTGAGCTCAAGGGCACAACCAATCTGCTAGCAGATTGCAGCTGGTTGGGCTCCTGCTTCTAAGTCCCCTCCCTCAAAGTAAGGTCTGCAACAAGAAGGAAAGCACGTTTGTTCTCATGCTTGTTTGTTGGCCTCTTTACCACCAGGCATAACCTTGCTCTCTTTTAGGCACTAAATAAAGAATTTTTTAAAAACCACTCAGGCATTTTCAAACATGCTTATTGCTATAAATATTTTAGACTCCCGGCTTCCAAGTACACTTTCGTCTGCTTTTTTGTTTGCATATATTGTTTCACTAGGGTTAAGTTCTGGAAACGGTCTTGACAGCATTGATCAAAGGTGGTGTGAAAATGTTCCAAACCAGGCAGGCTGAACCTGGATTCAGTCCTGGAGACCCTCTTGGAAAGACCTTCCAGTGGCCCTGTGCAAAGGGAGGGGCAAAATACCCCCAAATCCTGGACTTCGGCCACTTAATTCTCCCGCGGTCAGTAGCAAATGCTTTTGGAGAGGCATTTCAACTGGTTAAGTTAGGAAGAAAAAAAGCTGGGAAACCAGCAATGATTGGCGGTTGGGAAAAGGGGGCACAGCCAGGAATTGTTTGGGAAGGGGGATGACTTCTCTGCGGAATTCCGGAAGGATGGACTGAGACCCTGAGGAGCTTTTTTCACTTGGGGTCTGAGTTTCTGTACCTCGATTTGAAACAAGGAGATGGACAGAGAGAGACAAGACTGCCTCCCCCCCTCCCCTAAACCCCAGCCTTGATTTCCCTGCTTGCAATGCAGATGCATTGCAAATGTCACCCCTTCGAGCAGCTGCAGCTGCTGCTCAGTGTGTCTGTATAGATATATAGATTAGGAATCTTTCTCGCTGTACCGTAGGGTGACTTCCTTGGAATCCAATTCTTTCCGCCTGAGACGTCCCTTTAATTAACTTCATGTTGTCCCATGGGGAAAAGGATACGGCAGAAAGCTAATAATAAAAATAATACTGACATATCCTATTACTGTTCCATATTAAAGTAAAATATAATGCTGTGGGAGGTGAAATTCCAAAGCTTTTTTATTTTTAATGACAATCTTAATGCTGCTGAATGTAAATTAAATCTAATTACTACCTGATTTATGAATGGATCGCCAAGAGTGAAGATTTGGAAGTTAATTATGCTGACAGTGAAGTAATGGCGATAGAAATTGAGCGTCGAGAGTTGATTGATAATTGGCTTTAGATGGGGGAAGGAGAAGGCATGGAGGAACATCTTGGAGGAACAGCACTTGAAGGTTCCTGATTTAATCCCAGACATCTGCTGTTTATTCATTTCACCCATTGCCTAATCTTTTAGCAAGTTATCAAGTGATGCTAGAAATGTGAAGATCAGACAGGAATCCCGCTGTCTTGTGCTCCTGGGACTTCTTTCCCTGGTCAGGAAGTGAGCCAAGCTTAGCTGAAGTCCTCAAGCTCTTGGGAATGGGAATGGCTTCTCCATACAAATTACCCACACTGCATAATTCTTTGCACAAGGCACAAAAAGCCAGAAAGTCACGCGACTAGAAACATACCGCCGTGACAGCTTTTTAGCAGATAAGCGGGCAAATACATTAATGAAGGTGATGTTCATCCAACCATATAAGGGATATGGAGGAATCTCTTTTGGGTTGAGAACACAGCTCCCTGGACCCTAACCTGCTTTGTCCCAGCCCTGAGTCCGAGGCCCTGGTGAGTACAACCAGAGCACTCCCTGGGAATTCTTGGGGCACTCACTGGGAATCCTGCTGCAGGCACTCTGCAAGCTGCACCCTCTTCCACGTTGTGTGCAGCAGCCTTTCGTGATGGGGCTTGCTGGCAACCGAGGCTCACTCGATGCCTGTGTAAGCAGCAGTCCTCTTCCAAGCCTTCAGACAGCTGCACGTGGCTGGAAAAAGATGCCTGGCTATTCCACTGCTGCTCCGCAAGCATTCCCAGGCTTCGCCTCAGCTATATTGCTTTGCAAGTCCAGGCTGAGCACAAAGGAAGGCTGTGAAATGCCAGATGGATGGACTGCAGTGGGTTTCACCCCAACCCTAAGCCCTGCCTAGAGATGCTTGGGATTGTAATTGGGGCTCGGGCTACAATGCTTCCCCAACAGCTCTGCCCCTCATTGCAGGTGCGCAACAGCGCAGGGGAGAAGGTTTGCAATCCCCCAGCAAAGCCTTGCTATCATTCAGTCCCACTCATTAGCAGTCTCCGTGTGGGGCCTGTTGTCCCCCTCCCACAGTAACTGAACTCAGCTGAGCTACTTGAATACAGGCAAGGACACTACATGCCTTGCCTCCTTGAGCACGTGCCTAACACATGAAGGAGTTCCTGCATGGGGAGGAAGAAAAGAAGACATGAAGCTGCTCCTGAAGGGGGAGGAAGAAGAGAAGACATGAAGGAGCTCCTGAAGGGGGAGGAAGAAGAGAAGACATGAAGGAGCTCCTGAAGAGGGAGGAAGAAAAGAAGACATGAAGGAGCTCCTGCATGGGGAGGAAGAAAAGAAGACATGAAGGAGCTCCTGAAGGGGGAGGAAGAAAAGAAGGCATGAAGGAGCTCCTGCATGGGGAGGAAGAAAAGAAGACATGAAGGAGCTCCTGAAGGGGGAGGAAGAAAAGAAGACATGAAGGAGCTCCTGAAGGGGAAGAAAACACTGCTCTCTAGTCTGTTACCAAGGGGCACGTCACCCCGCCACCCCCCTTAAGCATGGAAGGAGGGAAGCCACTGGGGAGACAGGCCTGCCTTTTCCGCTCTGTCTACTATCATGTTTTCCCAGTAGCTTCTGCCTGATGAAGGGCCAATGCCTTGAGGATGGAGCTGGGGAACGGGACCTGAAGGCTTTCGTGTCTGAGAGGAAGCTGCGCGGCAGCCTGGGAATGTCTCCTCCTGGGAGTCTCTCCTTCCCCCACCTGACGGGTTCACCGCCTCTGGAATGGAGATTGAAAGGGGCGCATCCTCCTTCGTCACAAATCTTGCAGAGGGAGAGGAGAAGGGGCCATGCCACTAGATCTGTTGAACATGCCCCCCCCAAAAAAGCAGTACCTTCACCATGCAACTTAAAGAGAGGCAGAGCATGTGAGAACAGCCGTGTCCCCTCTAGAGCACATAAGTCTCCCCTTCCAGCTGATGAATTTCCTACCAATGTGAACGCGCATATTTCATTTTTAATTTGAGTTATTATACTGTGCCGCGCTGATCCAATTCCTAAGTTCCCCACCCAAGTCCTGTCCTTGCCCTGTCTTTAGCGGATGCAGATGAAAGCTATTTTAAGCACACAATGGCTGTTTGTGTATTTGAGCATACGCTCTTCTCCAACCACCCCCACACCTTCCTTTTGCAGGGCTGATCCAATTTCATTTAATTTTTATTTGCTTTCTAGTCTAGATTTCATTTTGCTGCACATATTGGAAAAATGTATTAAAAGGGAGAGAGATTGGTTTGAAAGGGAAGGACTGGCAAATGTCAACTAAAATACAATTATTTTAGACAGTAGCTATTACAATGGAACATAACTGAAATGGCTAATTGAACCAATTTTCCAGGGGTGTGTGAAGGTGCATTGCACAGAAATTGTAAGTATGCTTTGATTCCATGGATACGTACAGAAAGGAAACCACAGAATAATGTAGTAATAGCAGAATTCAGTTTCCTGCAAATCTCTGTTATTTTAAATTCAAGGCTCTAGCCCTCATGAATAGAAAAAGTATGATTGAAAGAGTGGGCATGATAGATGCTGAGATCCCAGAGGCCAGGAGAAAGCCGAACACAATTCCCAACTCCTTGTCCATCCCTACAAGGAGAGTGCATTTTTTTCTAAGACAGATGAGCAAAATGCAGCATATATTATGCAATCTAGGACAGTTTTCTTCCCTTGCATAATTCATGCAAGGTGCATCACCTTTCCCTGGTGCAGAATCTGAATCACGTGGGAGCAGAACACAGGCAATCATAGATTGGAATACTATGAGATCACTGAGCGATCGGCACAAGATTCTGAACGCCAAATGGTCTGATGGTAGCAACAACAGAAAAGTTTAAACCTGTCCCCCGCCCCAATAAATGCAGGTACTGAAAATAATGAAGAAGGATGGGCGAGGACAAGGAAAAGACCTTGTAAGGTTGGACAAGGGAGGGAGGGTGAAGCAGCTGTAACTCCCGGTTTTATCATCCATTCCAATCCATTCCTATCCTGCCCCATAGCCAAAGCTCTCTGGGTGGTTTCCGAGATCATACAAAGCACTTGGGGCTTTGAGGCCACAGCATTGTTGCCCGGATTCCCAAATATCCCACAATCTCCCAGACTCTGTCATTGGACTGTCCCCGCCATGATGCACTTCTCATTTTCATTTGCTCGTTATGCTGCGCTTCAGTCAAGGCTTACGTTTTAATCTCGATTTTACTTTATTGTTTCCTGCCCTCACCATGATCTTCCTTCTCTCCTTTCTGTTTTTGTTTGGAAACGTAGGCAGGGTAATAACATTTCATTTAATCACTGGAATTGATTCACTGGACATCCAGTAATTGGACTGGGATTCTTCCCCCTGTAGCCATACCTTATTTTCTGTGCATCAGGGCTGAAGAACATAGAAAAAGCCATGAAAAACAGATCGGTGGGAAAATGGGCCCAGAGCCTAACCATAAACAATGCCCTCACGCCGACACCGGAGCCTTCTGCTTTTGACATCTCGGTTCCCCCAGGCTTTGAGTTCATTGGATTTTATATTCTCTTTGTCGCGTTGCATGGACGCTGAGCAGAATTATCCATTTAAGAGGTAGGCGATGAAGTATCTCGGGTGCCAATTAAGTCCGGTAGTATCTTGTGTCAATCGTGTTTGCTCCTCAGCCTTCCCTCGGGTTAATGGCCCTTAGAAAAAAGCTACTCAGTGTGACTTCTGTTTACAGATGAGGCAAACCATGAATCAGAGAATTACGGTTTCTTGGGTGGAGGAGAAACTCTCTGGTCTTCATGGGAGGAAAGTGCCAGCGTCCAGGGCCTACCGTCAGGGGAGGCTTGCAAAAAAGACAGGACTGAAACCCTCACCCTCTCCATCTTGTATTTGCATCGCACTACTTTCCCCCTCGTGAGAAAGCCAAGCCTTATGTAGCTGCAGTTTAGCCTCACAGCACTTCTGCCAAGCCGAGCGTGAATGACTAGCCCCTTGCCACCCAGTGAGCTTTGCGGCATCATAAGGACTAGTGCCCAGATCTCCTTCATCCCCTGTCCAAAACTTGGAACACCGGAAGCACACCGGCTCTCTCGAATAATGGCAATAATAAGGAACGATCAATGTGAAAAAAGAAGGAGCAAAACAGGACAGGGGAAAGTGCGAATTGAGCCTACTTCATTACAGAGTATTTTTCTGATGATAAGGGTTGGATTTATTTTCCAGAAGGGACCTTCAGAAATGGCAGTCCCTGAAGAGGTGCAATGGGGCATCCAGCCACAGCAGGCCTCCACCACCGCTTCTTCCCGGCCTCGATCGGGTCTCTTTCCCTGTGCTTGCTTGGCGATGCTCGTGCGAGGCACAAAGGCAGCGATGGCAGCTACAGGTGTGCAAAAGACCCCATGAGAAAGATCACGCTCACACTTGCCATCTTTATCTTGCCTAGACTGGAATGTGCTGCAATCTGTCTGTGGTGGACAGACGGATGGACAGACGGAAGGTCCATCCCATCACAGCCCCCCCAGTTCAGCAGGGGTCCCTTCTCTCACCATGCAGCATTTTCCAGAGGCTGGAGGGACGGCTGTGGCAAGCATGGGGAAAGGAATCCACTTCCACTAGGCCACCGGATCCGGATTAAATGAGGTTTCAGCAGCAGCAGCAGCCTAAAGCAGACCCTGCAGCAGGAGTCTATTCTTCTCCATGTATAAAAACTCTAAATCTGCCTTCTCCCATGGAAGGACAAGCAGATTCCTGGGGGTGGGGGGGACATGGGGGTGGTGGATCCCTTCAGCCTCTCCCACCTCACCAGAAGAGACAAATGAGGGATCCGGCTTGTGGGTGGGAATCCGCTGGTCTCGGCTCCCCAGGGTCCGGGCTGCTGCCCCTCTGCCCCGCCTGGGGCTGAGTATCTGCATGGAAGTCCAGCAGGAAGCGCCTCCTAGTGAGTCTGCAAAGCCGGCCTGCACACACCTCACCCGATTGCGGCACTTAACTGCTTCTGCACATCAGATCTACATCCGTTGCCTATTTTGTGCACAGAATCACGCACCTCGTGCATTTCGTGTGAAGGATTACATAATCCGTGCATCTTGCCCAAAGAAGATGCTCGTGTCTTGAGCACGGGCAGATTTAATCTCAGCCTGCCGCGAAGAGCCAGGCTCGACCCGCTCGCCGTACTCCGACTCACCTGAGTAGAGTGTAGCCACCCTGCTTGCCACGTATCAGCGCACTGCTGTCACGGAAGTCGTTGTCACAATGCACTCAACGTGCACAGCATCTTGCAAAGCACAAGATGAGGGAACGCTACCCTGATGAGCTTTCAGACTTTAAAGTATATTTGCACGCTTGCATTCACAGCTTTAAATAGAACCTGCTCACCTGTTTTGTGAGCAAACATGAAATTCTCAAGCATCTTTATTTGTGCCTTGTTTGAAACTCCCCAAGGTATGTGTCTGAATAATCTTCATCCCACGATTGGGGAGGGAAGGCAGCAACCTGTAAGATTAACTGATGGAAGAGAATGGAATATGAAGAGCAGGCCAGAGTGAACGTTCAAGCTAGTGATTAATCTTAGGTTAGGATGGAAGGCAAAAAAAGACTGAAGTCCACATATTCTTGAGGTCTTCAATGCTTGTTTGCCCCATGCACTAATGAAAAAGTGGAGCTTAAATACAATTCATCCACTCATGGGTTTTTAAATCAGTGTGGCAACATTTCCTGTTTGCTCTCTCTCTCTCTCTCTCCATCAATGCCACCAGAAACTGAAAAACTGAATTCTGATATCTGCAGATTTGATCTGAAATGAACAAAGCAATTCTCCTATCAGGGAGTGGCTAGTCTGCTTCTAGCAAATCATAATTATTAAAACAAGGTTAGCTGATTTTTATGACCAGGTACCACCACCTCCAATTTGTCCTCCAGGCTTGCTTCTTCCATCTGTATATGAAGCGGGGGAAAGCCAGGTGAAAACATTCTGTATTTACTGCTGGAATACACACCATGGAAACACACGAAAACCCACCTGCTGCAGAGTCTGGGGAACAGAGAGCAAGCTATGTCCTCATATCCCAAACTGCACCCAAACTGATGCTTAATACATGTTAGAGTCAGTGCGGCGAAGGACCACAAAGTTAGTGGCTGATTTGCAGGGGAAGCTGTATGAGATGAGACTGAGGGAACTGGGTCTCTTCAGCCTGGAGGAGAGGAGACTCGGAGGGGATCTGTTGGCGACATGCAGGTATGTGAGTGGGTGTCACACAGAGGTGGGGAGAGACCTGTTCTCCCCTGCAGAGAGGGCAGGACATGCTCCAACAGAGTGAAACTCGGAACCAAGGTTCAATTTGGATGCCAGGAAGCACTTCCTGACAGTTAGGATCCCGAGGGTGTGGAATGGTCTTCCACGGGAGGTGGTTGAGGCCCCATCAGGGAGGGAGTTCAAGCATAGGATAGACATGCACATGGTGGGCATGTCGTGAGCAGAGCCGGCTGGAACCAGGGGTCAGACTAGATGGCCTGGGAGACCCCTTCTGACTCACTCTGTTTCTATGTTTCCATGTCGTTGCTTTTAAACGGAAGGGCATAATTCTCCACTGCACAACATCTGGACAGAAAGCAGCAAGATGCAGATGTTGGTCTTGAGGGGGCCTTCTCCTGGGTGGCTTCATACTTCGCGCATACAAACATCAGAAGGCCACGTCGTCCCCATCTGATTGCCATGGCTGGCAGCCCAATCTGCATAGGAGCCATGTTTTCTATTGCAGTAAGGGCTGAGGAGCTCTTAACTCTGGCGCTCCCCATTGCCTCATGCTCTCGTGAGCCAAGGCAAAAGGAGCTGCACTCCAGAGACTTCTGCAGCTGTGGTTGTGGTTGTTGTCACTTTCAGCACTTGAGCTGCTCACTCTCACTTAGGGCGTGCTCAAGGACCGTGTCCCATTCCTGCCTACTAAGAGGTCTGGCTAGGATTCACTGTGCACGAAGCAAGGATAGGTCTGTGCCAAGAGGAAGCCAAGAGCCGAATCCAGGGGGCTGGGATGAAGGATGCTGGCATTGCCGGCAGCCAGTGGCACCAATAGCATTAGGCCACTGGCACCACACAGTCTATGGCAGACCAGTGGAGTCCCAGAGGAGCAGGGGCACTCTAGGAGCGCCAGCAGAGGAAAGCCACAGTGCGCCAGGTGCCAAAGACTGCACCAGCGGCTGAGGCTGCATCCATGTACCACAGCGTGAGAGCTGTGCCAGCTGCAGCCAATCAGATGCCCCTTTGATCATGTGTCCAATGAGGGAGCTGGATGAGCAAGGACCCCAGGATACACCGAGGCCATCCCAGTTCTCTGAGGAGGTCATCCCTAGTGCTTGGCCTTCTCATGAACCTCAAGCATGGCCCTCGTCTTATCCTCAATCAGAGTCTGGTCCATCCAGCTCAAGATGGTCTTCTTTCACATGGTCTGCTTGAACAGAGGTCCTTCTTATCTCCTCCTGTTTGACGGAGATGCTGGGAAGTGAACCTCAGCAAGAAGGCATCCAATCCTCCGTTAGGTTCATGGCAGCTGCAGTGGTAAGGAACATTTTCCCATGGGTTTCCTTGGGCAGAAGGGGAAAAAATGGCACAGGATAGTCAAACGGGGCACAGAAATGCCCCAGGTTCACTTCTTGCCAACCGTGCTTCTTGTCTCCTGTTGCTAAGCTTCTGACCGCATGTTCCCAGGGAACGTGAGCTGTAGTTTGACTGCAATGTGTTGCTAGTGTTCGCACGCCGAGAATTCAGGGAAACAGGGAGGTGCAGCATTCAAATTCAGTCATGTACAAGGGTAAGGGCGTGCACTGGATTAAGGGAAAGCGTTCTAATGATCCAATTATTTCCCAAGGCCAGTGCTTCCTAAGCAACTGCAACAGAATAGCTGATTTAGTGTTGACCTGCTGTTTCTCACTGACTTTGTTTCATTTTCCACCTGATGTCCCCGCAAATGACTGAGCCCTTCATCCGCGAGGCAGCGTTTTACAGAGCTTGAACGCAAATCAAAAAGCTGCACAGAGACTTCTCATTTCCTGGTGCAGTTGCCTTCCATCTTCAACTTTCTTTTGAAAAGAATGCGTTTGAATGCAGTCCCTTTCCAGTCCGCAGAGACCTCTCCTGTCCTTCATAAGTGCCTAAAATTTATCATCAGCAGTTTCAGAATTCTCTGCTCTAATCCTTTTCGCTGTAAGGGGCTTGGCCATGGGTGAGCTGGGGTGCATTTCATGAGGCCAAGAGGAATTGGATTCCTAAGATTGTCCTTCCCTAATTTGCTTTCTGCAGTCTCTCTGTTCCTCCATTTTGCAGCCAAGAGGCTGAGTACAAGTCAGTGTAAGAGTGTAAGAGCTGGTCCGTCCTACCTGCAGTCCTGGCTGATTTCAGGCAGGGAAACTGATCAAGGTGTTCACAGAAGAATGCTGCATGGGCAGAAGTTAAACCCTGCAAGATCCAGTTGTCTTGAATGGCTCTTGCAGTGAATACAAATTGAGATACACAAGTGTGCAGCTTTAAGGCATGTCACCATGGCCCACCTCCTTATTCCACTGAAAAAGCTGAAATGAGCCAGTCTGATATTTCTACAATCTTAACACAGCCAGAGTTGGCAAATCGGTAAGCAAACTGAAAAATGAATTGGAATGTTTGCACATTTTAAAAAGTGTACACACTGATGTGTGTATTAAGGAAAATAACACACACGCTTTAGACTAGGAGAGGGGGAGGCGTTGAACTAAACGTCATTCCTGGCAAAAGTGAAGGCAAAGTACAGATACATGCCTAAAACCTGGCTCCCTTTGGATGCTGATGGGAAGGTGGCCAGCAACTAAACTTCAGGCAAGGAAATGGGAAATCCAGTTCATCAATGCATCCATCCCAAGCCGCCATCTAAATGTCTCTCCAATCCAGGATCTTTTTTCCTGCAAATGAGCCAAGTCATCTCTGAGGAACTCTGAGTGGGATGGTGCAAGAGCCGCGGGTTGGACCTGATGGCCTCCCTGGCCCCTTCCAATATTCTGTGTTCCTACGATCCTACGATCCTGGGCTTTGAGCACAACCTCCAGAGATGCTGGGGTATGAATATGCTTCCCACGTGAATTGGGTGCTTGAAGAATTGGATCTTAGCAAAGCCTGGCTGGGGTGTTCTCATCAGCTTAAAGATATTAAAATGCAGATGGGCAGAGTAAGTGCATGGCCCATAGACCACGTGCAGTGCAGGAGAGTTCCAATACTGTTCTGGAATACCGTGTCCGGGGCACCAAGAGTTAAGAAAGATGCAGAACATTTAGAGATGGTCCAGAGGAGGGCAACAAGAATGATCCACTGCCCCGTGAGGAGAAACCAAGAGAACTGGGCATGTTCAGCCTTGGGAAGAGAAGACTGAGGGGGGACATGAGAGCCTCCACAGAGTCGAGTAGTACCTCCAAGGCTGACACAAAGAGAGAGGTCAAGATCTCTTCTGGCTGATGCCGGAGTGCAGGACACAGAATAACCAATTCAAGTTGCGACAACCCAGATTCAGGCTGGGCATGAGGAACAGCTTCCTCACTGTCAGAGCAATGGGGCAGTGGGACCAGCTGCCCGGAGAGGTGGGGGGCTCTCCCACACTGGAGACATTCAGGAAGAAACTTGGCAGTCATTTGAATGGGTTGGTGGAACTGGGTGTCTGGCGGCAGCAGGCGGCAGCAGGGGTTGGACCCGATGGCCTTCCTTGCCCCTTCCAACTCTACTATTCCATGATTCTATGTAAGAGGCAGTACGCAGAAGGCACAATGGAGGAGACGGCGCCCACCAGGACACTGGCTGCCCTGCCTCCTTCCCTCCCTGTCCAAACTGCCTCATCCGGAAGGCCAAAGTCAGGTACCTCACGGATGTGCAGGCAGGAGAATCAGGGCGATGAAAATGGCCTCCACATTCCTCTCTCCCTGCCTGGAAAGCCCGGACGCCCATATGTCCGAAGAATTGTGGGTATCGCACTGGACTCAACTCTGGCTAAGTATCTGATGTGGACACATGCATGCAAATTTCCATTTTAAGATAAAATTAAAATGCATAAAATGTATGCATTGAAATATGTATTTTACTAGGACTGGCTTTGCAGATTTCTCACCTAAAGACACTTCTGCAACGTGTGGTAGAAATTGCTTAAGGAGGGGAACAAGAAGGGAAGGAGGAGAGTTTTGTTTTGTTTTGTGTGTTGTGTGTTGTGTTTTGTTTTGTCCCGGGGGTAGCAAACCTCTCTCCCAGATTTGCGATGGGCCTTCCACATAAACCATCATACTCAGCTCTTCTTCTGAGAAGCTGCCAACGTCTTACTCAGTCCCCACTTGCTCATTTTCAGATAGATATTCTGCATGAAGCATTGCCAAAGGGTCCCTTTGTTAGACGCACTCAACATTTATTTATTTTATTTTTATTTAGAAAGCTTCTATGCCGCCCCACTCACCGAAGCCTTGGGGCGGCTCACAACAATATAAAAACAATATAATATAATATAATTGGAGATGTCCTGGCCAGAAAAATAAAATAAATAATATTAACAATTAAAATGGCGTTTAAATAAAATGTAAACTCTGCTCCTGAAAAAGAAGGGGGGGGGACCCTACACCCATTTATCTAGCATGAGGCAGGATTGAGTCCCTCAAAAGGTGTAATTAGCCCTGTAAATTCCTTCTGCTTTTGCAAGGAAATAATGGCATTTGGCACACTGCAGCACAAGCCGCACTGAATCTATTTTCTCAAATGCGGCAGACATAATCCCTTCCAGAAGGGCAATTGCGCTTGCCAGTGGCAACCATGTTTGACGAAAAGTGGAGAAAAGGGTCCAGCCAGTTAGCCTGTGCTATTTTTTGCCATGAGAGTAAAAAAAAAAAAAAAAAAATAGACAGATTTCCTAATCCCAATTTGGGTTCTAGTAGCAAAGTCCAAGCCGGTGGCTTAGAATCTTGTATTCTAAGGGGGGAAATATTTCAATGCATTTCTGACCTGAATGTACCCTAGTTCATATTTCCCAAATCCAAATGCAATTGGAAGCCTGAGTTTGCATTGTGCTAAGTTCTGGAACCAAGTCCGAAAACCCAAATCTTGTTCTCACTTGGTAGTACAGCACAACTGTGTGACTCTAGGCCAATTGCTGACTCTCAACCTCCCTCACAGGGATGTTGGGAGAATAGAAGGAAGAGGGGGACTGTGTAAATCCAAAGAGGTAACACGAGCAACCCCCCCATCAGCTAAAAAGTGTACACCCCAAGAGGGAAAAATGAGTATATTTAAAGCATTGCACAATTAAGGCATTCATTTTTTAAAAAGCGTATAATATGATGCACAAAACTTACGTAAAGGAAAAATAAAACCTGGTAATCCAATACAGACTTGGATTTGAATGAGCTTCTGCAAGGAGTTTAAAGCAGTGTGGATTTTGCTGGTCGCAGATCGCTAACTTTGACATGAGAATTTACCACGGGAATTGCAATAATGACGTGGACAGCGACATGGTGAAGCATTGGATCCCGAGAAGCTGCATTTCCCTCTGTCTCTGTCTTGTCTTATTTAGAAATTCATCCAGTAAAAGTGTCAGCCACGTTGGATGGATCCCACAGTATCAATTCCTCATGTACCTTCTTGTGACTTGACGCTGGCATCTTCCGGTTCAGCCGTACCAGGTTTTGGAAGAAGAATCCAGGCCAAGCACACCCACCTGCTGGCACCACTGAAATGCTCCCGAAATGTAACCTGTGGTGACCATGTTCTGACAACCACATGAAGACCCTCACCCATGCATCGGCCATTTAACTCTAAGGACACCACCCAGCGTCTTCCACCTTGGCGCACAGAAGCCTCCGAACTTGGAGGACCACGTCAATCCACTGGGCACCTGCAGTGACCTTCACCAGCGCTGCTCCTCAGGCAGGCCCTGGATGTCATGGGGATGGATGTTCTCTGCCACCTGGATAAAGCACTGGGGAAGGAGAGGAAGGGAGAGAGACTGGGATGCTGCTGGATTTGCCACCTGCAGACAGTGGCCAGCTGCTCCCCTCCCCTCCCCTCCCCTCCCCTCCCCGGCCACCCCCTTTTCCTTCTCCCAAAGGCCAATTTGCAGCCTTGGAGAGGAACCCGGGCACGTCTTTCCTGGCTGGTCAGGAGAGACAGGGCAGGGACGCAGCCGTCAGAATCCCAGTGCTGAGACTCTAAAGCATCCTAAACATCCCAGATAATTTCGGAAGCCATGTGGATTACTCCTTAAACAAATTGAATCAAGGACTATATAGGAGACTAACGGGCCTGTACGAATTCCCCGTGAAGATTCCCGTGGTTCAGCTCAAAGGGGCCGGAATATTCTGATGTTTGATTAAAAGAAACAAAACCCCAGGTTGACCTGAGAAAGAGATTAAAGAGTACGCAGTAAATTACTGAAGCCATCCTCATGAAGGAGGCTTTATATATTCTGAAAATTGATTAAAATCAGCTTTGCTCCCTCCAGAACAGGTTATGTAAGGGCACATGACTGGGGAGAAATAATGTGTTTTGCTGTGAGTCAGTGGGGAATCCAATTCTATTAAAGAACTGCTCAGCTATTTCCTCAGCACCGGGCAATCGCTTGATGAAATCTTCTCTCCCATGTTAATGGCTATCCCACCTCACCGCGGCTCTCGCCTTCGAGAACCTGGAGAATGCAAATGGATTTCCTCATGCTCGCGGCTGGGAGGGACAAATCCGAGCAAGAGAAGCCGAGCTGCTAAATCAAGGGGTGTAATCCCACGGAGGTTGAGTGGCTATGAATCCCTTGCACGATGCAGAGATGGCTCACGCAGGATGCCTGGCGTCTGACTCCTCACATCCTCACCAAAGATCACCAGGGTAGCGTACAGCAAAATTGCCTTCTTGGTCAATGGGTGAAGTTACTTCTGCCTTCTTGCCCACAGGCATCACATCGTTAGGATGCGAATCCATAATCAAACATGAAGGTTTGTGCACAGGTACATCTTATGATGTGTTCCTCTGCCCTTTCATTTCCTTTCTTTTGTGGGCCACCACCCTGTTGTTAGATTATTATAGCATTTGTAAATAAATAAAAACATAGCCCAAAAAATCTGCGAGTGCAGTTTCATTTCCATAATGGATATCCAGGTCACTGCTGTAAATTGCAGGCAATTCTGTATCTTGAATGGTTTATTTGTGCATCATGTGTGTAGAGCAAAAAGGTGGGATATACATGCTCTCATCAATTAAAACACACAAACACACACACACACACATATTGGCAGCTATTTTAATAAAGATTTCCTGTAAAGCTCCAGCTGAGGCAGCAAATCTCTATGTAACCTTTCACCCTGGGATACAGAAACCCAACATAGATACCCCAATTACTCCTGGGTAAATCCTTTCAGCCAAGGGGAGCTTGGCCATATGCATCATCCTGACATGTGGAAAGGAGGGGTATATTGCACCTCATGGGCATGCTTGTGGGAGGATGTGGCAGCACATTATTAAATGGTCACATGCACACCATGGAGAGTGATCACTTGAAAAACTGACCTCAGAACGGAGATCTTACTCGAGACAGTGGCTAAGAGGCCAAGCTATAAATCAAGTGCCCAGTTCGTATCTCGCCTCTGTCATGGTTTAAATAGATGCCTTAGGAAAGCCAGTATCGCTCAGCCTTACCATCCCCATCTGAAATAGGAGACATTCATACCAATTTACCTTACAAGGTAAGGATCGCAACTAGCAAACACACGCAAAGAATTTGGAGTGCGTCAGAGTGCAAGGCAAGGCTGAGCACTGGCCCGAATGCAAACGAGCACTTGCATTCTGCTAGTTCTCTCGCACCCAGTGAGCCCCACTTGGAGGGAGCACCTGCCAAGGGCAGAGCTCCGATTTAGCCCTTCTTGGGGCCCACCAGATGGAGAGGGGGCCGGATTATGCAGGCTGCCTTGAGCTCTTTGCAGGGAAAAAGGAGGGGCAGCACAAAGAAATCAGTAAAAAAACGGAATGAGTCGTACCACTCCTTTCCCAGTTGGTGGGGCTCACATTACAGAGGTCAGCTGGCCTGCCCTTTCTGCTCACGTTGGGGCTCCCTCTGTGTGAAGCCTTAAATTTAAATTTGCCTCTGCAAGAGGCAAATGCTGCTTGAGCAATGGGGGCTGGAAGGACCACTCCTGTGGGGTGGAAGAGCACTCTTGGATTCTGCTCTCCACCATTTACTCATCCTGCCTGTCCCCCTGAAATGCTGCTAATAACCACAATGATTTAAGTAGAACATTAGAAAAGGAAACACCAAGAGTTCAAGTAGAGCACAACACTGCAAGATCGCTCGTTTACAGAGAGAGAGTTTGGCAATGACAATTGTCCAGGGTGGGCAACTTCTGGAGTGTGTGGAAGAACCTTGGCTCCACGTCCCCTGTCCCATCCTGGCTTCCCGCGCTCAAGCCAAGAGACCCAACTGAACGTTTTATGGCAAAAATTCCAGTAATGAGCTTCCATAGGTGTGATAAAGAGCAGCAGGAACCAACTGGCAAATTGCCAGGCAAAGCATCTCACCAAGGAGAACTTGAGCAGGAGGCAAGATCAGCCCAATCCAGTTCCCAAGATGGGAAGCATTCCAGTCTGTCTCCAAAAGGGCTACTGGAAGCTGTGCGGGTTTAAATACAGGGGAGTGTTTGTTATTGGAGATCCTGGGGGGCCCTGGTGGACCACGGGTGCCGAGCTAGCTGCACGGCTGTTCTTATGTTCTCATGACCAAGGACTTAAGGACAGAAGGAGAGCCATGGTGGAGGAAACCAAGGGTCCTTCTATTCTTTTCATGCAGCAGCCCACCAGAAACCACAAGCAGGACATTGGAGAAACGACAACCTCCTGACCATGTTCCCCAGCCAGCCGTGTCCACAGACACCCTGTCCTCAACACTGTCTCCGATACGGGATGGTCTGCTAAACCAGTTACAGCCTCCTTCAGCAACCAACCTGCCGAAGGTCTCTCTGTATTATTTTTTAAGGATTGGCTGAAGGCGTACAGACAACCGAGAGGGGGCGAAGCAACCACCCACAACCAGCATTCCCTTTCCACCCACTGTCAGACAGAGGAGTTGGCTTGATGCGCAACATGGTGGCCAGTCTGATGCTGGATGGCATCGTCTTGTCCCTGTATGGCTCAGCTAGACTCAACGTGCAGCCTCAACGTGCAGCCTAAGCATCCGAGTTTCACCTCTACCAACTTCTCCACAGAGCCACTGGATGTGCTCCTGGGTAACCCCTGGGCCTTGGTCGACCTTCATAGCCTTTGCCTAGCCTAAGACGTTTCCGCACCAGTAAAAACACCTGGACCTACTTTATACCCATGGCATTGTGAACCGTTCTGAAATCAAGCTCACTGAACATCAGAATAAGAAGTACTCCTATCTCTTTCTTGCCTTTTTAAAAACCACCTCATTTTAATAAGAGAAGCTAACCAAACAGTGCTTCCCATTCTCCACACAAATTCATTTAGGAGTTCACTTTTTCTACTTGACCTCTACTTGCTCTTGTGCATCAACTGTCTAATTATTCATAGCTCCTACGGGATACTGCTTCTATTATCTTCTATTTATAATCCACGTTGTCAGAGAACAAAGCCCACCGAATGTGCAGGGGAGCTTTGGTGCATGCGTTTCTCCATCCCTCTGCACTCCTGTCCCCATCTCCCCCAGAGATGTCCCTGGCCCGCAGTTTCTCCTTTAACCTCTCTGATTGTCTTCTGTGATCGAAGTTTTATTTTGGGCTGCCAGTCACAAAGCCCTGGAGATATCTAAGGGAGGCAGTGGACATGCGTAAGATGTTGAGAAAGGCAAGCATTAACATTCCGTGTGGAGAGATGTTAAAGTCCTCGACGGAGGTTGCCAAAAATCATTTGTTGTGCTTAAGTGGTCTAGATGGGCAGATGGCAAGAAGGCCAGCTTCAGAGAGGCTCCCGCAACGGAACACTAGCTCCAAGAAAAGGAAAACAAAATGTTAAGTTCAATGGTACATATTTAGCAATGCAAAGGGGAACAGTTCTCTTTTCTTGGAGGGGAGGTCATTTTTCTCCCAAATTTCTCCTGTGAAAAACAATCCAGGAACACAGAAAAAAAAAAAACAACACTTGAAATGCTTAAGTCATCTGTTGGGAATACGCCTATTTTGTAACTCCTGCACAGAACTGGTTTTGTGCTAGACAAGAGACCATCCATTCTGAATATTCTGTGAGTTTCTGTAAGATTAGCATAAAACAAGCAAGCCATTTGAAAAATCCCAGGCGAGTTTCTCTACATCCCTAAATTTCCCCTAGCTTTTGCCTGAAGCAAAAGTCAAAGTGAATTAATTGGAGATTTATTTTTGGGCAAAATATTTTCAATCTGTTTATTACCTCGGTATGCATCCTTCATCTCTTGAAATGTCTCACAGTGCAGCCAGTGGGCTATGCTAAAATCCAGAGAAACAAACAAAATACTTTATCATAGAGCTACAAAGACAATATGCGGCATTTCAAAGGAAGCTAAATGGACTCTGAAAAGACAAACAAAATTTCTCGAGGGAGTTTTTGCACATCTCTTAATTTCAGTGTACAGATTTCTCAACCACAAACTGCAGAAAAAGCCTCCTTTTGACACCTCCTAGTGCTGAAAAGGTGCCATCCAAATCACCTGATTTAAAGCTCTTCCTTTGCTAAAGAGAAAAACAATAAATCAATTAATCTCCGTTCATCAAAGGTTTCCTGAGCCTCAGCTCTGAGGAATAATTTATTCATTTACAAATAAGAACCAGAAGACTTAATTAATAACTATTTATATCTAGCGAGGAAGAAAAATGCAATGGGATTGTGAACAAAACCTCTAAAATAATGGCTCTCATTCAGAAGCAACGTACCTGCAAACTTTCCAGTCCCATTTGTGGTTCATTCCTGTGCCCATATTTGCGTCTGCCCCCTCACATAGTGGGATCCACCTCTAAGATCTGCTCAGCTAACAGGTTTGCTAGACCAGCAGCTAGATGGATAGCAAGAGTTGGCGACATCCTCCAAGAACATATATGTTGCTGAATACATTTGGCCTTTGTTGATCCCCGAAATACAGCCAGTTATGCTGTGAGGTTGAGCATCCAGGTGAGCACAAAGTGGCTAGATGCACTTTCTCCATGTTTATTTTCTTCCCCTAAAAGGGAAAGCTGTTCTGGCAGGCCCCCTGGGACAATGCTAGGCTAAAACCACAAAACATTTTGTGGATTTTCCTCTTCCTCTCAACATATTAACCCCTTTATGAACCTCTCCCTTCCGCCGTGGAGCACTCCAACTTCTACTGGACTGAGTCTCTTCCAGGTTGAGGGTTGAACCTTCCTTCTGAGACTCTCTTGGGGTGTCATTCCTTAAGGCCAAGGTCCAGAAATGCTCACCATGCAAGCGTAACATTCTTACTAGGTAGCTATGAGAATTTTGGTTCTGCTCATGTGAGCATGTTCTGTTCAAAACCCTGACAGGAAACAATTGCAAACATTTCCACAAGTTGTTCAACATTCAATTTGTTCAACTTTCCTAGTTTGAGTTTGTGAAAATGTCCTGATTTTCTACTATGTACAAACTTCTCTTGCCAAAAGAAATATCTGTTTTAGTCTATGGAAGAGCTGCACACATGTGTGGAATACTGTGAATTGAAAACATGCTTTCTGTAACACCCCAAAGGCAGAGAGAGGAAAAAAAGGGGGGGGGGATTTTATCTCTCCAAGATATCTTGGAAAATGGCTTGGAGTAGTGAAATGTCCCTAAAACACATGCCCACACATTTCTAGGACCGAAGAATGCTAATCCTATAAGCATTCATTTCTTCAGGCATGTTACTGAGCGACTACTCTACTAACAGATGCAAATCAGGCGCTCAGAAGGAGATGGAGAAATGAGGGGTTATACTGATGCATCTTTCATTATGACACCCCCACAGTTCTTGATCCTAAAACACCTTTTATTTTCTCAATAACCCCCCCCCCCCCACACACACACACACACACAAAAGTCTTGCATCCAACAGTGGGCTTTGGACCTTGCTAAAGCTCACCGCATCTGCACTCAGGGCTGCTGGCTTCTCTAGGTAAGCACACTTCACTCCGGCTGGTATTTTCACAAGTGTGCAAACACGGCAGGCGCCAGCCCACCAAGCACATGGAAAAGAGTGTGCAGGCTCCCATTGCAAGGTGAGAGTCAAAGCAGGGAGTCGGGAGGGAGGAAGCCAAGACCAGAGGCAGCGAGGGTGAGTCTGAGGCCACAGATAAAAGTAAGGATGAACGAGAAAGCGTATGTCCCTGCGGCCCGGTCTCCTGATGCTGAAATGGGCTGCCACTTGCCAAATGCTAACTTTGAAGCCTGCGAGGAAGAAAAGCTTCTGTGCTAGGAAAAGCAGATAGAGCTAGGAAATGGGCGGTCAGGTTAAATTCTCATCTCATCTTGCCACATCGAAAGAATTCCTAGGAATTCGGAGCAAGTGGTATCAGGTTGAATATCTGGCGTGTTGCATAGAAGACCTAATCTTTAAAACCTCGGAGGATGAAAAGTGCTTGGAATACAGGAAGGAAGGGAGGAAAGGAGGGAGGGAGGAATTGGGTGGAAGCTATTCTGGAGGCCCACAGTATATCACGGGATTGCTTATGTTACTTCTGTAATACATTTTTTTTTTTAATTTTAGTCAGTTTGAAATTCTGTACTGCACTTTAAACATGTGTCATGCTCCTAGGTCTTACTTGGAGTTTTATTCTTATTTTAAACTGTAGTTTTAAGCATTTAATATTTATGCTGTATTTCATACTGCATTTTATGTTTTTGGAAAGGTTTAAATCATTGAGAAGATCCCAGAGAACTTCAGCGGACTGGCTTCTTGCCACCTTCTTCCGGCATGACTAGGGCAGGATTCTAAGGTGCCTCAGCTCTGTGCACTGGTCTGCCACCACCTCCCATATCCATAACCAAGAGCTTTACCATGGCCTAAACGCCTGGCACTGTGTGTACGACTGGGGAGGGGGTGAAGCTCCCTTTCACTAAAGGGCTACCATGGTGGAGATGGCTTGATTGGGGCTCCCCGCTCCCCCCAGGAAGACAAACTGCTGAGACTAAAAGAAAACTAGCATGCCCCGTGATCGAAGCTTGCATGATAGCGGTGGGGTCTTGGGTTCCAAAACACCTAACCCATCTATTGAAGCCAAATACAGATTGTGTTTCTGGGCAGCACTTTGCTTTGCAGAATGGCGACCTCCGAGTTGGAACAAATTATATATAAAAACTATTATATGCTGTCCCTTATGCATGGCATCTCAGGATGGCTTACAATTAATATAATAGAAATCAGGAGGAGAAGGGAGACTTGTGGCCCTCAAGAGAAGGCCCACGGGCACCTTTGGTATCCACGAGTATAGTGCTGTAAACACCTAACTTTTGTTCTTATGTGCCATCAAGTCATCTCCAACATAGGGTGACCTCAGGAATGGAAGACCCCCAAGACGTTCTGCCCGTGACAGCCCTGCTCAGCTCTCCAAATTCCAGGCTGCAGGTTCCTTGATGGAGTCGATCCCTCTCATAGTCGGTCTTCCTCTTCTTCTGCCTTTAACCTTCCCTAGCCAGATGATCTTCTCTAGGGAGTCTGGCCTTCTCATGATGTTCCCCAAACATACAGCCTCAGTTTTGTCATGTTTGCTTCTAAGGAAAGTAGTGGCTTGATGTGATCTAAGACTCACTTGCTCATCTTTCTGAATGCAAAGCTTAATGAATGATAATTTCACAAAGAAACGGCACTCTCTTCCTGCAAAACCTATCCCATCACCATGTTGGACCCTACTGTCTGACCCAAATAGGTGTCATAAGTACGAGTTAGGGGACAAGTGGCTGGAGAGCAGCACTTGTGAAAGGGACCTCAGGGTGCTGGTTGACTGCAGGCTAAACACGGGCCAGCAGTGTGATGCAGTGGCCAAGAGGGCAAACGCCACCCTTGGTTGCATGGCCAGAAGTGCGGCTTCTAGATCGAGAGAGGTGTTACTGCCACTCTATACGACCCTGTGTGCCTGCAACTGGAGTATTGTGCTCAGTTTTGGGCCCCTCATTACTGGAAGGATATAGCCAGGTTGGAGTCAGTGCAGCGCAGGGCCACAAGGTTGGTGGCCGGTTTGCAGGGGATGGGGTATGAGGCGAGACTGAGGGAACTGGGTCTCTTCAGCCTGGAGAAGAGGAGACTCAGAGGGGACCTGTTGGCGACATACAGGTACGTGAGAGGGAGTCACACGGAGGTGTGTAGAGACCTGTTCTCCCCTGCAGAGGAAGTCAGGATGTGCTCCAATGGCATGAAGCTTAGGGAACCCAGGTTCAATTTGGATGCCAGAAAGCACTTCCTGACAGTCAGGACCCCAAGGGTGTGGAATGGGCTTCCACAGAAGGTGGTTGAGGCCCCATCGGTGCGGGTGTTCAAAGACAGGCTGGACGTGCACATGGTGGGCATGTTGTGAGCAGAGCCGGCTGGAGCTGGGGGTCAGACTAGATGGCCCGGGAGACCCCTTCTGACTCGCTCTGTTTCTGTGTTTCTACTGCTGAACCCTCATATGCAAAGATGCAAACACTCGCAGTGCATGCTAACAGAAGTCCTTCCGGACTGAATGGCTAATGGCTTTGGTAGACGAGGCAACTTAAATTAACTCTTCAGCCTGGCAATCAAAGTCAAGGGATCGGAGATGTGACACTATCAGAAGAGAAACGGCTTCCAGCTTCCGGCATGACACAAATCTCCAGCAATAAGCCAGTCCTCGCACTGAGCCTATGTACCATGTACGGATTTCACTAAATATCAGCTTGATTGGATTAATGCGTCAGTCCCCCGAAGGACTCGGCGGCACAACAACTTGGTCCACATGCACAAAATGCTAAGCAACTTTCTTCCCCTGGGCACTTTCCGTTCAGACAAGGATCTCCTCCGCTCAGATTGGAAATAGCATTATCAAGCTGCTATGACACTTCTCCGCAAAAGAAATCTCCCGGTTAGGACATTCGGGGAAGAGCTTTCATGGCAGGTTCCTCTCTGGGTGTTCGCCATTTCTGAGAACATGACAGAGGCCTGGAGACCCACGGGATCCAAAGCAGGCTCAAACCCCTGGTTGGGATTTCTGGGGAGAGACACTGAGCATCCTACCATTCAGGAGAGCAGCCTGGGAGTGGAACAAAGAGGGGGCATGTGAGTCCATGATTCACCTGAACAGGTGAGCTTAGTTAGGATATTTTCCAGGAAACAGATTTCCGTTAAATATGAAGAGCGGATTCCCCATTAAACCTGCTTCTCAGTAGCAGGACAGTCTGTTAAGAGATGTAGGATGCCTCTTTTCCCAAGGGACCTTCACGTTTGCATTTTTCTCACGTCATTAAAAAAGGGAAATCTCAACTTCTCTCTCTTACAGGTAGGAAGAACCTCACAATTTTGGTAGCTTCTTAACCAAGTTCTCACCAACCCTTCAAAAGCAGGAGCGTGTGGCTGACAACGAAAGGAGGGCCCAGCTGGGAACTGGAGGAGCCCAGGTTCAGATCTGCATTTCCAAGAAAATGGAGTTATTTGGCTTCCTTGGAGGAAGGGCAAGTTAGAGCAAGCCCGGAATCCATGCGTGCAATTGTGTGCTTTTGCAAAACAGGCCAGTGTTAGCTAAGCTGAGCTCCGCACACCATGCAGCACGTTCCCGCGCCACCCCAATGCATCAAGACTGCCTTCCGCGTCCCGGCCGTCTCAATTACGTCTTCCCTGAAGCTGATACCTCAGGCCTGATAAACACAGTGGGACAAGAAATACTTAATCCAAACAGCTTTGACATTAAACATGGAAGGTATTACTTGAAAGGATTTAATATACCAACAGATTCAAAACACCATTTCAAAATGTGTGTGGAGATCGCTCGCATTAGGCTTATACAGGCAGAATAACAAAACTCTGTCAAATATTATTAAAGTCCTGCCCTCCATTTAAGATGTGGACACTTAAAAGCCTCTCTCTCTCACATACACACAAACACACACGCACATGCATACACAAACTCCCGAAGAGCATTCTTTGTATCTGTGGAATAGCTTTTCCAAGTGTATCCACTTAGCATCTATGCAGCATATCTGGAGATACCAGGTTAGGACCTTCATCTTCCAACAACTGTCCATGATCAACTTTACTGCTGGCTCTCTGATGTAATGTGTAGTATGTCGCCATCTTTGGTTTATTCTTTGGTAACAATTCAAATTATGTGGGTAGGTTATGGTTTTCCCAGTTGCAATGTATGGCTGTGAAAGCTGAACTATAAGGAAGGCTGAGCACCAAAGAATTGAGGCCTTTAAATTGTGGTGCTGGAGGAGACTCCTGGGAGTCCCTTGGACCGCAAGGCGATCAAACCGGTCAGTCCTGGAGGAGATCAACCCTGACTACTCCTTAGAAGGCCAGATACTAAAGATGAAACTCAAGTACTTGGCCACCTAATGAGAAGGAAGGACTCCCTGGAGAAGAGCCTAATGCTGGGAACAATTGACAGCACAAGGAGGATGGGATGGCAGAGGATGAGGTGGCTAGATGGAGTCACTGAAGCAGTCAGCATAAGCTTGAGTGAACTCCAGGGGATGGTGGAGGACGGAAAGGCCTGGAGGAATGTTGTCCATGAGGTTGAGATGGGTTGGACGCGACTTCACAAGTAACAACAACAACAATCACTCACAATCAGTAAGATGATTTTACAGACATGTTGGCCACCCACTTGGATGATCTTCATGAGGTGTTCTGCTCCGTCACACCTAGTAAATTGGTTCCACAAATTGGTTTAGTTGTTAACTAGGAACAGAACTGCAGCTCTCCTGGTCAGAGGCAACCAACCATCAGACAGAGGTTCATGGCTAGTGATTGGATGCAGAGTGTCCTCCATACAGACAAGATTATGAAGAGGCAGCCCTTTAGGTATCTTGACCCCGCATGATTTACACAGGGGTGGGAGGACACTAAATTTCTAGATGTGATGGACTCCAACTCCCAGAAGCCCCTGCAAGCAGGGACAATGGTGAAAATGCTGGGAATTGTAGTCAACCACATCTAAATGTTTATTTCTGCACACCCCAAATTAGGCCTTAAAGGTAGTAATGTCTACTTTGACCTTGGCTTGGAAGCAGACCAACAGTCAGTGAGTGGCAAGGTGCTAGACAGAGGAATTGGGTCCAGGGCACCATGATAACCTAGCTGCAATGAGGGCAGGAAGTCCATGGTCTCTAGGAAAGGATGCACCTTGCATGCCAAGTTTAGCTATGCAAAGATCACCCTCTCCCACCCAGAGGCAAAGCTGGGCATAAAACCACCCAAAGCAGTGGAGAGCAGCAGTGCCGGGAAGGGTATGGAAAGGGCTTCCCCGGGAGGTGGTCGAGGCCCCATCGGTGCGGGTGTTCAAAGATAGGCTAGACATGCACATGGGGGCATGTCGTGAACTGAGCCGGCTGGAGCCAGGGTCAGACTAGATGGCCTGGGAGGTCCCTTCTGACTCGCTCTGTTTCTATGTTTCTATGTTTTTCTGGCTGTACAGGCAAGCACCAGTCCCTAAACGAGTCTTGCAGGCCCTGCTGCTCTTCATTTCCCTTGTTTAACACGGGCATCGCTATGTCCTTCGAAGCAGAGCTGCATACAGACTCCAACATGTGACAGTTTTATGGTGCAATCAAAGCCCTACTTAAAAACGTAAACACTAAAAGCGATCAAGCTACCAAATGCTCTCCCATCATTCTGTAAACACCTTCTAAACCAGAGGGTGTTCAAGGAGAAATAGGTGAGCAGCTTGGGAGAAAGGGAGGGAGGGAGGGAGGGAGGGAGGGAGGAATGGCACCAAAACTTGGAAGAGGGAAGAGGGAAGTGAAGAATGGGTGGTGTCAGGGATTCTCCATCCTGGAAAAGTTGCCCTTGGCAAGTTGGCAAACACCCAACATCACTCTCCTGGCAGGAGTTGACACTTGTGCAGCTTCTGGCCTTGCGTGTTCACTGGTCAAGGTCTTGCTTGAATAGGTTGTGGGAGCTGTGCCTTTCCAGCAGTGTTTCTCACTCTTCGAAGAATTGGGAAAAACCCAAACTGCAAGTTTACCTAGTCGAGCTGACAGGAGGAGCCCTGCTGGACTGGCCAGAAGTCTGTCTGTCTGGTTTAGCATCCTCTCTCCTGCAGGAACCGGTCTGATGGCCATGAAAAGCCCACAGAGGGGCTGAAGAGGGCCAGTCCACCCCCACTGCTGGGACCATAGCGGCTGGCATCCTGAGGCAAACAGCCCCTGCTCCTGGAGACACACAGACATCGTGGCTAGCGGTCTTTGTCCTACTTCTCCCAAAAGGCAACCACACTGACAGCCAGGGCGGCGCAGTGGTGAAGCGTGCAGGCCAGGGGCTCAGGGGATCCGGGTTCGAGTCCCTGTTCAGCCACAGAGCCTATTGGAAGTCTTTGGGCCAGTCACAGCCTCTCAGCCCAACCTGCCTCACAGGGTTGTTGTTCTGGGGATAAGACAGAGAGCAGGAGAATTAGGTAAACCATCCTGAGTTTCTTGAAAGGGAAGAATGGCAAGATATAAAAGGACGGATGGACGGACGGTGGGAAGGAGGGTGGGAAGGAGGGCAGGGAAGAAATAAGATGGGAAGGGCGGGAGGGAGGGTCTCCCATAACACTCGAACTACTTCCATATATGTATGTCCATATCTGCCCTCCCGCCCCTTGAGATCGGCGGCAGAGGCCCTTCTCCGGGAACCCTCCGTGAAGGATATTAGGAGGGCGAGTACCCGGAGGAGGGCCTTCTCTGCGGTGGCGCCCCACCTATGGAATGCGCTCCCCAGAGAGGTCCACCTGGCGCTGTCGTTATTTGCTTTTCGGAGCCAGGCCAAGACCTTTTTATTTAAACGTCATTTTAATTGTTAATTTGTTGATTGTATTTATTGGTTTTTATATCTGTGCTGAGATGTCTCCGGATTTTTAAGGTTAATTGCATGATTATTTGTTTTGTAAGCTGCCCCGAGGCTTTTTGTGAATGGGGCAGCATAAAAATGTTCTAAATAAATAAATACTTCCTCGAGACTTCCTAGATGACTTCCCTCTAATGTTTGTGTATTACTGACAGCTGCACGCCCTCAAGACCAACTAGGAATGATTACTTAGAAAGTCCACTCTGACCTTTCCACATCAGTGCTTAGAGCAGAAACAATGCACCATAAAGCAAGACCTCTCTCAAGCCATGGGAAGGATAGAAGTGATCCAAAACTAAGTCACACACATAAGGGAAAAGAAAAATCATTAGTAACTATGCAAGGAAACCAGCACAAGAAGGGGAAATGCTAGTCAGACCTGCAGCTCATGGTCAAGGGAAAGGTGAGCAAACAGACATGGGCCTTCAGGGCTTCCTGGAAACCTGCAAAGAAGTTGCCTGATGCATACCCAGGGGAAGCCCCATTCTGAGGTGCGGGGCCACCACTAAAAAGACTTTTCCTCTGTATTCAACCACCACAGCACTTCTGTGCATGGCCACCGAGCGCACACAGAATCGTCCTCCAAATATCTCAGGCACAAAGCCTTCAAAGCAGTGCCTCAGCCTGGAGACCCAACGGTAGCCATGTGCCCAGTAGCCACGATCTGTGCCATCTTGAGGGGCTGCGAAGAAATAAAGAAACAAAACCTTTCTAAAGCCACGAGTATTTGAAAGACTACTTTTGGGACCAAAGTGTGCTCTTGGCCTGTTACTAGCATGCTCTTATTTCAGGTTGGCATAAGGAAAGGGGAAACAGAAAGGAATGGACCGAACAGGGTAGAGAACGTGGGTGAACATGTCAGCGGAACTATGAGTTCCTACATGAGCAAATGGGAAAGCAAGAGGATGTTCTTTGATGAGGAGGAAACATCTTTGGAGAGGACCACTTGTGACCCATCAATGAACTTAGAGCATTGTAGTTTCCATTTGGGGAGAAACTCCCAGGGCAAAGATAGAAGAAAATCAACATGCTCAGAGTTTAAGGTCCCAGCTCCATGCAGGGGGTCCTTGATGGAAGACGGCACCTTTCACAAGCAATTCCTGTAAGCCCAATTCTTTGCTTCTATTTCTTTTTAAAGTATGGAATAGGTATGCGTATGCTACTTTCCTTCACAAAAGCATCCTGCCCAATTTACATCCATGCTTCACACTGCTTCTCAATGTCCGAACAATCACACCTTTCCAAACAATCACACCTTTCCGAACCCAGTTAGACAGAGACGGGGAGGAAGAGCCTGCCACTAGTAACAGTGGGGACCAGTGAATTAGATTTACTCTCCTTACATCTCCTCCCATAAAACTCAAAACTGTGTCCCCATGCCATGCCCTACAGAGTCCTCTGGATCACTCCGACCCAGATATCTCTAGAGCATGAAGAAGTGAGACAAGGTCCTCCCTCTGCAGAAGAGACCGGGGCTGGCATTCCTGCTTCGGATGGCAAAAAATAACGCACTTAGCACAGAGTTAAACAGAGTAGCAAACCCAAAAAGAAAGATGAGGGACAAACCAGGACACTGGAAGGAAAGAGGGTATCAGAGGTACGTGAGAGAGACTCACAGCCCATCACGCAGTTCTGGTGTGTCGTTGGGTGTTCCAAGAGACTTCAGGCTCCTTTCCAGAGATGTCACTGCCAGAAGACAAGAGTCAGCGTTAAACAAGTCTTATAGGAGGCATTTGGGAACAAGGAAGCCAATGTATGTATGTATTTATGGTTTTTCTATGCCATCCCAATACTAAAAGTCTCTGGATGGCTTACCAAAAAACAAAACAACACACACACACACACACACAAAACCCAAAGCAACCATACACAACAACCAGCCCATAACACACTGCATCCAATAATGATGATAAAAACAAGGATAAAACCAATTAACTGTTAAAATATTGGGAGAATAACATGGTCTTCCTGATTCTGAAAAGAAGTTAGCAACTCTTTTCTAATGTGAGGCATCATTTTGGATCCAACAGAAACTCTGGAGGCTTATTGCCACATTGACCATAAGCATCCTCAGAAGAGGATTTCCACGCATACAGAGACGCACCTCGAAATCTGCCTTCCATTTTAACTGAAGTGAATTCGGAGTGGCAAGAATATTGCTTTCTGCCCCTGTGGCAGCCAGAAGCTGAGGAACTTGGGAATGTAAGGCCTTCATCAATCAATCGAGTGGCAAAACCGGCAAAATTCCCACGCATGGGGCATCCATGTAGCACCTCTTCTAAAGTGCGCTGTGCTTGGTTGTGTCCGTGCGTATCCCAAACGCTGCACCCTCTCGCTCCTGGCCTCCAAGACGCCAGCCTCTTTGCAGAGCCAATCTTTGCTGGCACTTCGCAGCTTCAGGACAAAGCAACCCTAAAAGCTTTCTGGTCAGCTGGAAGATAAGCCACTGTGCGTACTAAGAAGGAGTGCTGAACCCAAACTGAGGACTTTTGCCCAAACCTTTCCCTTTCAGTAGCTCTGGAGTCACCCTCAGGGCAGCTTCCCCCATTGAAGGGACGGCCGGTGAGCCTGGCACAAGCGCTCTCACTGGGCAGCTTGTCTCTCCCGATGCCCCATCATGCAGTCAGAAACCAGGCAAGGCAATGGCTCTGCCTCCTCCTCCTCCTCAATGCCTTCCATCCCTTCTAGAACATTCCCATTCCCTTGTTTAGGATGCACGCTGCCGGGAAGCAAAAATCAGCTTTGTCTTCTGCCTGTTCCACTCAACAGCTGGCCGGCCCATTCCGGCTGTCTAAATGTGCCACTTTGGAATGGGAGGGAAGGAAGCCGAGGAGGCGTCACGATTCCTTCCATCTGGGTGGCTTTGGGCCCCTTCCCTCCCACCCCATGAAATGCCCTTTTGCAACTTTGGGGAAGCAGCCAGCATAATTTCCACACCTGCTGCAAGGGGAAAAGGCAGATCCAAGTGTGGGTTCTGATGCGGAACAATTTTCCAACTTCGGATCTGGGAATCCTCTATCTTTGTAGACGCTGTCCTGAGGCCACACAATGGCTCTTTCCCCAGAGTCCTTCATTTTAATCCATAATAAAGATACTTGGCACCAAGGCTGATCCTAACTTGCAAGCATGGGGCCCCAATAAATCCCCCCTTCAGATTATTCCATGCATATTTCATGGATGGGTTAGAAAAGCTTTTAATTAATAAATAAATTTCAGATTATTTGAAAACATCATCACTACCTTGGCAGTTTACTTTCTGCGGTGAATGGTACCATAAATGGGAATTAGTCAAGTCACAGGGCATCAAAGTGTTACAAAGAAAGCTCAACCCAAGTGCAGAATCACCCCACAGAAATCAGCAAGGTTAGAACAAGATTGAAGCAAAGCAGAAGCTCTCCTGTAATTATTAAAAGAAATCTCTCCCTCAAACACACGCAATGCGCAGGTAGCTGTGAGCAGAATCCGTCCTTTGTTACATTCAGAGTTGAGCTGACAATGAAGGAAGGAGAGACTATCACAGGCAGGGAGAGACACAGACTTTGAACGCACCTTAAGAATCTCCTTTAATCAAAAACTTCATTATTATGCATAGCTGACGCCACCAGAAATAAAACACTCTTTGCTAAAAGTGAAGGCAGCATATGGCGTCTCACAGACCCTGGGTAACTTTGGCTAAAGCGGAAACCACATTTGAGCTGAATTTTCTCAGTGCCTGGACCAGGTATATTTAGGGAGTTACTGTCTTTCATAAGAATCTGTCAACTGTGATAAAATTAAGGGCATTTTCTTATCACCCACAGCTTTCCTGTTCGGGTGGCTAGCTATCTACGAGAATTTCGTTCTTGTTGCGCTCCCAAAACAGGTCATCACCTCCCCTTCAAAACTCCAAGTGTGACCACAAGCATGTATCCAGGCAGACAATTTCTCTTCTTGTTCCAGATGCCAAATTTGCTCAATACATAGAAACTGCCCTGCTTAAGTCTATGGAGGAAATTCGAGAGAGATTTGTACATCTGTCTGGTTCCACCATGGCTCGATTCTGGCAGGTTTCCCTTTCTAGCCAACCAAAACAGCACTTGTGTGGCCATCCCTAAGTTAGCCACCGGAGAAAGGATGTTGTAAGAACAGCATCAACAACAACAATGCGTGACAGAAAATAAGTTGTGAACATAGACAGCCATCATTGCAGTTTTCATTGCAGAAATCAGAGAAGGACCATCGTCTGATGGTGTGACAAGAGTTCATCCCTGGAGTTGGGAGTGAGAGCTCTGGAGCCCTTCCGTCCCTCCTGCAGCCAGCACGAAAAGAACGGACCAGGTGCATTCCAAGTTCACATACAGCCAACTCATGAAGGGTGTCCAGAGAACATGCCTGGGATCAAGGAGGAGAACAGCTGCGGCATCCAAGACAGGGCGGCCTTTCGGCCTCCTCCACACCTCCTCCAATATGGCCAGCCTGCAAAACTGGGAAGCTTCCCTCTGCCACTCTGTGTGCGCTGCCTTTGATGAACGGGGTCCTCCAACTTTGGGGGCTCACTTGTAGCTCAGCAGGACTGCGTCCTATGCAAAGCAAGTCTGCACTCCCTTTGCAGCCACCCTGACGTTTGTTCTCCTTTCCAGTTCTGAACCATGCACTTTCTTGCCGCTATTCATACTTCCCCTATAAGTTGCCAGTCCCCCAATTTGATTCCCCCTTTCACCTAGCAAAGTAAAACAGTTCAGGGAGCTACAAAAATCTGATATCTCGCCACTGACTTGATTATAGCCAGGAATGCATCCCAGGTTTTCCCAATATTGGAGCACAGTTAGAAGAGGGACGAGAGATGTGCTTTTCAGGACTAATAAATGGAGAGTGGCCCCTTTTTCCCAGGTGCTCAAACCGCAGGGCTCCAGACAGACTCACCTTGCACCTTCATTCTCATTTATTCATGCGCACTAGGAGACTTTTTCCTGTAACCTGATGCTTTTAGAGGCATATGTGATTCCTTTTCTTCGGTTGCATGGTTCCTGCTTCTCTCTTTTTTGTTGTTCTTACAGCGCTGTTTCCTGCTACATTATTTAAAGTCCTTTATTGATGTTTTTATTGTGTTTTAAATCAATTCATTCACAAGATGCCTCCAGGGCTTTGTGAGTCAAAAGGTGAGACATACATCCTTTCAGTGAATGAATGTCTGGTTTTATGGCAGCACTGCCTATCTGCCCCAGTTGTCATCCCGTACTCCAGCTCCATCCCAAACGTAAGTTTGGCATCAATATGAGCGGTCAGCTCAGACTTGGCAATTTCCTATCCAAAACAATATCCATGCTAATTTTCCATATCCAGTTAGAGTCCTGGCAGTTCCTTGCCAAGAGTTAATTCCTAGTGCCTTTGCAATAACTACTATGTAGAATTTGCCACATGGTTTGCAAAATGTCTTAGGGCTGTTAAACTTGTTACATTCTCGCTGATCGATATTTCTTTCTCCGCAATATACATAAAGGAGAACAGGATGTGCAAAGGACGGTCAAGTCTTAAAATTAAGTGGGTACTCCACTTTTATGGCTCTGTAAACATCCATTGCATGAGGCAACACATGCATTCATGTTTAGAGATGCATGGTAGTTTGCTTGTTTCCTATGAAAGGATGTGTTTTACACCACCTGTGTGGTAGATAACTTTCGGTCAGTTTTAATGGCTACTACAGAAGCTGGGTCTGACTCATGGAAAGATCTGACCATGTTTGAACAAGATACTGAGATCTTGTAAAGAAAGAAATTGGTGAAGAGGAACCTTCCCAGATGTGCTGATAGCCTCTTTTTGGTTTGTGCCTCTCTTGATGTCCTCCACAAATGGAGGAGAAGTTGAACTCTACACATTGTCCATTTCAAGATGAGATGTGACAGCTTCTAAAAACATGCTGAGGACAATTAGACCTTCAGAAAAGTCCACAGCACAGTGATTAGCATATTGTAAGTGTCAAAGAAGAGCATGAGCACAGAGGCAAACTCACTCAAATTATGAGAATTTGTCTCCCGCAGCGTACAAAAATTGGAGGAGAAAAACAGGGCAGAATATGTAGAAGTGGTGGAATTGTAAGGTCAGTGATACGTTTTTGGTAGGTGTGAGGCCCAGAGGAAACAGGCACGACACTCATTGGCCAGTTGCAGACAATGCAACAAGTAATTGTGGTAAGCAGAAACCATAGAACAAGGGTTACCTTATTGTGGCTTCTGCAGACAAAACTACCAGAGCTGGGTTCAGATGAACAATGATGAAAGAGTACCATGGCACGTCATGTCATCCAAACCCAACCACTGGGTGGGTTCCCACATCATGCCATGCAACCCTGCATGGGTTCCATGGTGGGCAGTTTTTTGGCCTGGACGGTCCTGCCAGATGATTAAGTGGTTTCCAGGCAGCCTCCACACCTGCAATTCAGTCTTGTGCAGAATGGCTGATGCTGCTCCTCATGCAGCTTCTGCTCTCTCCGGTGGAATCTGTGGTAGGATCATGGAGGCCACAATCCCAGGCTCAGAGGATCAGAGAAACTATGGTAAAGTGTGGAAACCATAGGGGAGAACATTGTTTCCAGTGCAGGATCTAAAAACCAAACATACCACACTGAAATACCATGACAGGGTTTGGACAACACAACAAATCATCCACACCGTGGCTACTCACATGGTGCACACCTGCCCACTGTCATTCATTGGTTAAATCAGGCCCTTGGATAGTGTCCTGCAAGAGCTGGCTGGAGTTCCTCTGACAAGAACCGTTGTCTCAGCAGAGGACTGTGGCCAAGTGAGGCCTCAGGAAGGCTGTCTTGTTTCTGCCAGCAGCTCTGAAAACTCCAGTCTCTTTTTCTGCATTCTCAAGCTCTTGCACGGCTGATGGCCAGAAGGAGCAGCAGGGAAATCACCCTTGCCATCAGGTCTTGGGAGAGGCATGCCTTCAGGCTGGGAAGGCACAGAAGGTGATGCTCAGGGCTGCTCCTGAAGAGGGTAAAGCACAGTTGAATCAGAGTCCACCTTCAGGACATGCAGAGCTCCAGAACCAGAAGAGACGACACAAGGACCAAGGTAAGGAACGTAGCAAGCTGCTATGGAGAATAAGCATGAGTGTCTTGGTAAGCGTTACTGTGTGGTGCTGCTGCACCTCTTTTTCTGATCCAGATTCGGAAGATGAATATTTCAGTGGAATCGGCAAGCAGAAGGTTGCTCAAGGTCCTGAGAAGCAACAGCGGGAGGAGGCGGAGGAGATCAGCTCAAGGGCAGATGCAGCGGTGGGCCAGAGAGCCCCTGGGGATGGCACAGAGATACAGCTATCAATTAGATGAGCAGCATGTGGAAAAGAGGTGTCCTTGCTTCCACAGCACCCCTCCCTGAGGGTCAGGACACAAACATGCTCATAAGGAGAGTTTTGGAAAGTAATTGCTAGATTGGGTTCAACAGACTGCTTTGTGCATGCACAGAGCTTTGTCTGGGTGTTTTACATTTGGAAACAATAAAGAGTATTGTGCAAAAGAAACAGTTTGAGGCTGGTGATGGTCAGCAGGAGGAAAGGGGGCTTGCGACAGCTGCCCTGCTACTGCGTCAGTCAACTGGTCCACCTGGCTCCACACCATTGGCACGGCCTGGCAGCATTTTTCCAGGGATTCAGATCAGAGCTTCCTTTCCGGCCCTTTCTGGTGATGCTGAATCTGGGACAGTTGCATGCAAAGCACCTGAACTGCCCGAAGCAATGAAGAAATCTGGCACAATAATGGAGTAAGATGCAAACCCTCGTGGTTTGGGATAAAAGGAAGCTTTGGACAGGAAGCCGGACCAAGTCGGACCTAGCTCAGGCGGTATCTACACTGACATAGCGAATCAGCCCAATACTCACTCTTGGCTGATATTCTAGGAGCATACACCATCAGATTCTGAAAAAGAAGTGGAGTGGGTGATGTGAGGGCAGCAGGATCAAAGTGGGGAGAAAAGCCCCATCTCTGCTGCTGTCTGCAGTTTCCCAGGCTGACCATGAGAGCAGATTTGTTTTGGAAGAGATGGGAGGGGAGCCAAGAGAGGAGGAGAGTCATTGTCTTGCATGGTCCCCAACCTCACAATGAGGCATTGAGAGAGGTGAGCTACCCAATTGGCAAGCTTGCATAGGTCTTGCTGGCCAGAGGTAGAGCCCACAGCATTACTGGAAGGAAAGGACAGGGGAGAAGGCTCCAGTTTGGCCTCAACACTCTTTCCATGAGCACAGGCTTACCTTTTCTGCTTATTAGTCAGCTATTAGAGTTGCATTAGCTGTGAAGCGCCAAACAAGACCTGCAGTGTTAAGGATGACCTTGCATTTCGGAGCCTGCAGGCAAGGAAGGAAGGATGGATCTGGCTCAGGACATCAGCTGTCCAGCTTTTCAGATCTGGGTCTTTCCCAGCCTTAGCTGGAAATATTGCAGACTGATCCTGGTGCCTCCAACCAGCAGGGCACGTGCTTCATCACCCAGCGTGGCCTTTCCTTGACATCCTTCTAACCCCTTCAGTCTAAGCAAGTGAGCTGGCCCCTTTCCAAAAGAACAGCACAGAGCGCTTCCCAAACCTGCCTTCCTGAGTTAGCCGGTTCCCGGTTCGGGAGTGTAATGAGGGTGAACTCTTCACCCCTTTGTCATGTGCATGAAGCAGTTAAGGTAACGATTGTATGGGGTCCCCCTAAGCAGGCTCTGCAACCGTGCCCCCAGCAGAGTTGATCCGAACAACAATTAAGCATGCCTGAGTACTGTTGCCACAGAAAGGGACTGCAGTCTGGGGGAAGAACGGCTCCAGGATACAGGAGAAGGCTTTGGGGACTGTATTTTCCAGATGTGCACTAGATAATCATTCCATAGACCTGGTTTTTAGTCTTTCAAGATTGCTCCGAGGGAACAGCCCTCTGCTTCCATGTAGCTCTTGTAGCTCTTGTAACTTTGCTAGCAGATAAAGGAGAAGAGAAATGTGCCGAGCCCCTCTCTGTTCCCTAAAATAGTTGCAAACGTCCTCAAGTGCAGCCGTAACAGTTGCAGGTGTTCGCATGGTCACAGAGGTTCCCTTCTGTTCTTTCACGCAAGAAATGAACACACATGTGTTCGTTCAAAGGAAGACCATCACGATAACCTTCTGTCCTCACGCTTTCTTCGCATTTGCACTCGTGTAGCACAGACCTCAGGAAAAACTCCGGCAGCTTCCCAAAACGGGTGGCTCAAAAGCAGAGTATGGGGGCCAACCCTGCAAGATCCCATTAACCATGGGGCTCCTTACCCCAGGTTCTCAGTCTCCCCACTCAGTCCCTGGAATTGGTCCGTGGCCAATGATTTGGAAGTGACTGGTCATCTTCCCCTGAGTCTTGAGCAGAAGGAGGCAACGGTGCCACACGGTTCATGCCCCAAGCCCAAGAGAGACCATCACTCTGGACAGAGCAAGCTGAATTCCAGGAAAGTGGGTTTGGGCATAAACCTGCTGGAGGAATCTTTCTATATTTGAACGTTCTTCTCCTGCTAAGCAACTGTTGGCCATCGCCACCATTACTCCAAGATGGTAACTGGGACCTCTCCAGAACCAGTGAAACAAGGTGGAATTATTTGGGTGGGTTATTACCTGAGCTGCTCTTTACCTCAAGGGACTAGAACTTCACACTGTTCTACTGCACCATCACTTCCAGTCATTAATAACCGAAATTACAGAAACACCGTTATTTGCATATCCAGCCTCCATCTGGCTAGGTTTAGATTGCTCCCTACAGTATATTCTCCAGCAATTACTTCCTTGGATATAATATACTGTACTTTTTATTAGTGTTCTTAGTTCATTTATTTATAAGATGTTTATCTTGCCAGGCATCTATGAGCTAAACAATTAAATTGACAACTAAATAGGTAGCTGAAATTATGGTTGCAATAAACATATCCAAAGTTGGAGCCTTTAATGAGGTTTTGCCGGAGCAAACCACTGGGTAGCCCAAGCTCTGGCTCCAGTCGGGCGCTCCAAGAGTCACGGGAGGGAGGCACTTGGCAGTTCTCGGGCCAGAACCTGCCAATGGCTCTACAAGGCATGCGGCATGCGTGCACCCCACTGCAGCAGCCCGTCTTGGAAGATTTAGCACCGTCACCACTATTCCCTTGTCTAAAACGGGGCTATCCATGTGCCGTACCGGGAAACGTATGACAAAGGGGTTTTCTCAACACGTTACATGCAATGCATTCAACATATTAACATGTGGCACATTGATATACATACCGTTGGCATTAATTCGGAAGATGCCGGCAGATGCATCCTGGAAAAGTTCCTGGAGTTCGTTGGGATCAATCTGTGTGGCTGGAGAGAAAGGAGGAAGCAGGGAGAACACTGTTAATACATCGGGCTATAACTCACACCATTCATGTGTCTCTCAAAGAGAGATCCAATCATTAATTTGTGTGCAATTCAATTAGCAGCGTATTTTATTCTGTGCTGGCATTTCCCCAGCAGCAAATATGTTGTGCTAGCGGGAATGGCTGTGAGTGGAGCCAGAAGCTAGCACGACCCAGGAAACTAGGCCACACCGATGCACTTGGAATGGGACAAGTTAGTCTTGCATATGGAGAGGAAGAAAGTGAAAAGGTGGGAGATCAGGAAAATAAAAGGCCATTCAGCCACGGGTGCTCAATACTGGTGATTTACAGGGCAGGAATTGATGGACTCAGTAGGAAAAGTAAGGAGAGCAGCATACTTACTAGCCTTCAGTGTAAGGAGAACCAGTAGCTTTAGGGAGAGGGCTATGGGCTCAGGCTACCTTTGAGTTTCTCCGCTTTCGTTGCAAATTCAAAAATGGGGCCACCAACCTCACCGGCCTTGTTGGGTTGGGACCATGTTGTCCACCAATTAGTAGGCTAGTGGATGCTGGGAGTTGTAGGACTTTTTTCTAGGATTGTGACTTCAGCCATCCCTACAGCCCTTGGAGTCACCACTATTCAGAATGTCTAAGGTCCCAATGTGATTCACAGATCAATAAAATGCATTTGATAAAATGCACAGATTTGGAAAACATGCATAAAACATGTGTCCTTCAAAAAAAAAAAAAACTGCACACGAGTATTTTTCCCCCTGTTGGAGAAGAATGCAAACATTACAAAAATGTGCCTAACTCATGAGTACCTTTGGGAAAATACGCACGAAAACAGACACACATTTTCATGGGATAAGAAAAACAAAGCTTGCAAATGATACGGACTTGAGTTGCAGCGAGCTTTGAGATAGAATTTGGAAAACTTGGATGCGCTCAAGATTTGCTGATTTCGAGGTCCATACCTACAATGCCCCTTGTCCTACCACTTGAATTCATGTTCTGCTCTGTCTTTTCACGGAACGCTGTCTGCCTGCAAAATTAAATTGAGTCATCTCTGGGTATTTTGCAGGCAAATCTTGAAGCATGGGGTGAAAAGCAAACAAACCTCTTAGCTTGAAAGTTCATCCTGAGTTATTTAAGTGAAGAACGGATCTGTTAAAACAGGCTGAAATCAGGTTTGCAATTGCTGATCCTCAGTGCCCTTGCTGTCATTCTGCCCTACAGTTCAATAACAATGTAATTATTCTTGGCTGGAAAGGAGAGGAGCGAGAGAGAGACCCTGTTCTTGAGCTGGAACACTCCACAAAGGTTTGAACAGGTGCCATAAAAGTGCCTTCTCCCCCCGAAACCCTCCAGGGAACCAAATGAACCACTCAAGAGCAAGTACTCGAGATCTGGACCAAAAAGAACTGATTTATGGAGCACAAGGTCCTGTCACCAGGCACGGCAAGGATTCAGCAGCATGAATGCCCATCAAGATAGTAAATGGAAGGGGGACGGACACAGAATTGGGTGTCCAATAAAAACTAAATGGGATAGACTTCGCAAAAGATGTGCTAAATTATTACATTCTCTCCCCAGTTTTATGGGCTCACGCCTTTGTGTGTGTGCAGAAATATGGGTCTGCCATTCTTCAAAGACTGTTCTCACAACACTCTGAACAACAGCTCAGAAGAGGGCTTTTCTCCCAGTCTCTGGAGTGGTGGCCCTCTTGATAACCCCATGGGCAGGAGAGGGGCAGCAGACCCACTGTGATGACACCTCCTGGGCAGCCTTTAGGTTCCTCCTCCTGGCTCTAAATCAGGGATGGGGAACCTCCAGTTCATGGAGGTTCTCCATCCACATAGCAAAGACCCAGATTCTTCTGCAAGCCACAACCCTTCCCAAGCCACAGGCCCCAGAGCCTCTCAGGGGCATGAGCAAGAGGTGGGGAGAAGAGGAGACACCCCTCTGCACATAGCTTTGGTGTGCACTTTATTCCCACAGTGGAGGAGAGCATGAGCTATCCAAAGACTCCCTGGCCAAGGTGGCACAGGGGTACCATTCATCACACCCCAAGCACTTGGGCTGGGAGAGCACTTGGTACACTACAGCTACGGAGACTCCTCCCTCTTAGCTGCAGGCAGGAGAACCGCCATGTTATCTCCAAGCACAAATCAGAGAAAATAGTGGGCATTCCCTGAAGTTTGTGGGAATTCAGAGAGTGAAGAACACACCAAGAGCTTCCAAAGAGAGATGTCTTCTGTATCTATTCTTCCACTGCTGTTCCTCCATCAGCGTGATGGATTGGGGATGTGCGAGGACAATGACAGGAGGCTGAAAACCTGACTGATCATTTAGATTTGGCCACATGGACTCTACTCTGCCAAGCTTCTACCGAAAACAGTTCGATTTGTTGCAAGCAAGGCAGCCTGTTTTTAGAATCACTGTCTGGAGGGAAAAAAGCAAAGAAAATTTGCATAATGTTCAGGCCTTCACTCTACAATTGGTGCAAATTTATACAGAGGGTGTTGATTTGTGCATGTGGTGCAAAATTACCACCACACCCATGTGGCGCCTGAATGTCCCTCTCCCCTCCTGCAGATTGTCAGTTCATTTGCCAGTCCATAAATCCTCACCCTCTATCTAAGGCATTCATTCAAATCCAAAAGCACCCTTGTCATTCTCAGCTGATTCGGTGTCCACAGCTCGCTCCCTCGTCAAATTAGGACTCAGGATCACTCAAAGGAAAGGACTCATTTTATCCACACAACATGCAACTAGTATCTGGAAATCCAGGGGCACTGAGTTTGAAGACAATCCCTGGTTTAGAGGACTCCAAGAGGGGATCGGGCACATTTATGGAAGAATGAACACGGAGAGTGATCTGGAATTCATACATTCAGAGAGGATGTCCCACTGAACAAATTGCCATGGTCTGGAGATGCAGCAGAACAGAGTCCATGCCTTGAGCTCTGCTTTCGAGCTTCCTGCAAGGGGGAAGCAGGAAGTTTGACAAATTGGACGACTCATCTCACCTGTTCCTTTTGCCCATGCAAAGAATATAGGAGCAAAGTGTTCCATGGTGGCGAAGTTCAGCTAAATGCCTCTTCAGACCTGCCTGGTCAACACAGACGGGTCTGGGATGGAGCCAGCAGGAATCAGGGCATCAGTGGCAGGGTTGGTGCATGGAGCTCCACCATAACGGATCCCCACACATGTTCCCCGAGTGCCTAAACAGAGTTACTGTTATGTTCTTAGTGTCACCGCCACTTTTCCCAACCTGCTGCCCCTCAATCGTGCCAGGTTACAACTTACTTCAACTCCTAGCATTTGACAATTTTGGCCAGGTGGGCTGGGAATGATGGGAGCTGGAACTCTAAATAGTGGAGCATCAAGTTCAGGGAGGCTGTTCTAATACTCAGTGGGCAGACAATTTCTGTTGTCACAAGACCAACCGTCCCCCAGCCGGGGACCACATCACCAAATGTGCCACCGAAGCAGAGAAGTTGCTGCAAGAAGAGGTGGGATGCCAAATTCTCCTCCCCAGAAGCTGCTCATCTTCTTCTGGACAAGGCACGTGTCCCCATGAGCCACGTCTGCCACCTCTGCGGTGGAGGGTAATGGAAGATGCAGAATAGTCCAGGGGCAGCCCTGGCTTACATAGCAAAACCATTCCAAGCTGGAAAGGGTTGGAGGGAGGAGGAACAAGTGGAAACGGCAATGCTGGTTGTGCACAGCCTGGGTCCCAGGTGATGCATCAAAGAGCCATTCCTCACGGTCCAAAATGATCCAGGAGGGGCCAATGGTCCACGTGCCACATCAACAGCAAGAACATTTCTGAGCATCGTACATGTCTGCCTACTGTGGGGCCACCTTCCCTCAAGGCAAAATGGCCGCCCACACACCCAAAAGAGCAGGACAAGCTGAAACGGAGGCAGGTGCAGCTCTGGTCAATGGGCAGGGGACGAAAGCAGCAAGGGTGGCACGCAGGCCCCTCATGTCACCGTGAAAGGGACAGGAGGACTGCTGAGGTGTGGGGTGGGGATTGGTGAAAACTCTGTCCAGAAGGGAACCATCTGGACAGAGCAGAAATCATTTCGGCATAAAGAGGACCTGTGAAGCGATGGCAGAATCCTTCACTGTGACAGGTGCTGGGTAAAAGAGCCATGAATGGGAGCGATTGGCAAGGAGACGCAGACACCCAAATGCCTTGCCAGATCACAACATCTCCCATTCCCTGGACAAGTGCCATCCTCCCCAGTTCCTCGCCTTGCTCAGCGCTGGCAAAATATGAAGTCCCTGTGTCACAGTACCTTCTCCAGCAGCACTGCTGGAGACCACGTTTGCCCCAGGTTCCCCAGCAGGGGAATTTTGGGTGCATCTCTGGGGAGCACACATGCCCCAGTGGGCCCCACCCGTGTTGCCCCACTGCCCCAGAAAAACCCTCTTTGAAGGAGGACCTGGGTGTCCCAGAGCCAACCATCACAGAGCAGCAGCCTGGGGCCAGGCCAGGGTCGCCCGAGGTGCTCCAAGGAGTGGGCACTGTGAAGAAGACACTCACTGACCTGTGCTTTCAAGACCTGGGTCCTCTTTTCTCTGAACTGGGGTGGATTCAAGAGGTCACCTTCTCATAGAAAGTACAGCGCCCAAGAGGTGCAAGCTCAGACAGCCCCCAGGTGCAGAGGTGCCTACTGGAGGAATATGGATTCCTCGTGAGCAAAGGGACCCTTCAGCAGCTTTAAGCTGGCCATTGGACAACACACCTCTGGGTCCAGGCTCCTGAAGTTCTGAAAATGACAGTAGAATTCCAAAATTGGGGTGTGTTTCCAGTTAGGGTGCACACTGAATCCCTGTCTTATCCCCCCAACATCCTGGGCTCCCTCTGACCTTACTGGAAGGTACGCCCCCTTCTCCATCTCATACATATTCCAGCCACCAGTTCATCCAGACAAGTACCCATTCATCTCGTAGCTGCATAATTTTATCCATTTATTTTATGCATGACATGACATTTCTCCACTGTCCAATACTTCAGGCACTCTGGGCATCCCTTAGCAATGAAAACTCTAAAAGCCAATAGCATATAAAAGTTTGAAAGTCTGAAGCTACAGTACAAACTAAGCTAGAAAATCACCCAGCAGCTGAGTAAAGATTTAAAATAAAGGAAGAGATTTGAGACCGCAAAACTGAATGAATAAAACGCCTGGGGAAATAACAAGCCCAGCACAGGGAAGAGCACGGACGTGGAACATGGACTCATCCCCACATGGACTCTCAAGGGTGTGCTTCCCCTCGTTTTCCCATTGTGTGCCCCCTTCCTTGTTCAGATCATTGTCAACCCATCACGGAAAATTAAAACCTAATTCCTCTTCTCCAACAAAACACAAAAGATAAAGAACAATAAGACAAAACAATGCTGCGAAGAGAAAATTCCAGTAGAACTTCCATCTCTTTTAGCTTTCCTTCACACTTGTATGGAAAAAAGAAGCAAGCCCAAAAACAGCACAGGCCGACCTTACAAGGTTGTCGCAAGAACTTGGAGGATTGCACGCATCCTCTGCAGGGCACAGAGACCACATGGGCCTTGGCATACCCCCCGCTGTGCAGGATGGCCAGACAGTCAGTTTTGTAGGGATGGAGCAGGAAGGGAGCTGAGATGCCTCCAGGACACCTCTCCTCCCCAGCCCTGGAATGCTCGCCCCGAGGCTGTTCGTGCATCCTTGGAGACATGCCTGTGCTGTCAGGAAAGAGAGATTCAAGGGCAGAGTCCAGGCTCCAAGCCTAGAGCAGTCAGTCTGTCCGCTTTGGAGCCAGGACGCCAAAGAACCCAATGGCCATTAGAGGCCACTGAGCAGCCACGGGGTTCTTCTGCCCAGGAGTGACCCAGAGGGCCTTTGAACAAAGGCACTCCTAACAAGCCCGTTTTGTCTGTCTGTCTGTTTTATTTAAAGCTTTTATATACCATCCCATTACTGGAATTAAGATAAAAATGGTACCGCATCCAGTGATAAATATAAAAAACACAATTAAGCCAAATTAACGATTAGAAGAATGGGAAAATAAAAGGGTTTTATCTGGCACCAAAAATAATCAAGTGTTGTGCCAGGCGAACCTCTCTGGGGAGTGTATTCCACAGTCTGGGTGTCACCACAGAGAAGGCCCTGCTCTGGGTGCTCTCCCTCCTGATCTCCTTCAAGGAGGGCTTCTGGAGGAGGGCCTCCACCTCATCTCAAGCCTGTTGGAATTAAGCACCCTGCCCCCATTTTAGGAAAATTCTTCTCCCTCCGAACACCACACACAGCGATCAAACTTTCTTTCTGATCACCTTCAGGAATAAACTTTCTGACCTGAAGGGGTACCATCCTCACATTTTGAATTTCAATGCCGGGCATCAGCAAGAAATTATTTATGATTGCAAAAGCAGTGGAAATATAAATACATTTCCCACCTTGTAATCAAGGTTTAATCAGACCTTGCTTGACATTATATTTTTTTTTAATTAACGTGTTTTCATTCTCTTTTGTTTCCTTATTTAGCATCCTTGTTAATGAACTGCTGCACAGAAAGAACAAAGCAACCGACACACGCGTTCTCGAGTCTGTGCTCATTCTGCTCTTTTTATATTTCAGGGGCACTGATGCAAAGCTGCTCACACAACGTTGGTGCTGCACAATGTACACACATGGACGGAGCTGGGACACACGAGCATTGCCCAGCTCTTGCACCCAGAGCTTGGTGACCAGAGGGTGTAAGATGGAGAGAAAACAGGGCTGTAGCTGACTCTCAGACCCACAAGGCTTGGTGAAGGGGCTCAGACAACACGATAGCCGACACTCAAGGGATGAGTGTAGGTTCTTGCTGAAACACTGGTTATCATATTGTCTGAACTCAGCCAAGAGAACAAACCATGGGGATCAACGCAAAAGTTCACAGTCCAACAAGAAACCAAGGGTTCAACAACAATCAACCCTTAGCCAACACTCGACCCTTTCCCTGAACCCAGTAACAAGATTCAGTCTCTGTCTTTGACACCCCAAATGCAAACTTCCAAGAACGATTATACACGCAAGTATGGCCATTTCCGTTCTACAATTTCACTCCACCCCCACCGTCCTGGGCAGCAGAAACTGCCTCTTGATGGGGTGGAAAACATTGTCCATAGGATCCCTGGTAACACTTCTAAAATATTTCTTAAGCTCTATCTTAGTTTCATTTGTAGTTTGATGAGAGAAAGACACACAATAACCCTCGTCCATCCTCAAGCTGTGTGCTTTAAGTGGTTTCTAATTGTGATAGAAGGCAAAGACATTTGGTTTCAGTTGGCTGGTTTTACAAATTAACAATTCCCTTCTTTTTAATCAACGAGGAGGAAAATATCAAATAAAGCCTTTTGGGGGAGAAGTGTGCCTTGTTACCAAAATCTCTACCCACAAATGACACAGTGATTGAAGTCACTCATAGTAGGAAAGGATTAAGAGAGAATTTTAAGACATTTTTCGGCAGAAGAGACTCAGCCTCACGGAAAATGCCTATTTCTTTGCCAAGTATCCTCAGCAATGTCTCTTCTGAATTCGTGTGTTTACAAACACAGATACGGTGGAGTACAGAAGTCCACAGATGTCAGTGTTAAATAACTACCTTGACAGAGCAGTTGCTAAAATGTTTTCCTACATGAACAATAACCCGATCATAGGTTTTATTTACTCATTCATGTACACGCCAGATATTTTCATTCTACCACATCTTACCTTATCTACTTAGTAGTGTCTCGGCCTTTTGGCTAAGATCAAGGGTACTTTGGAGTGCAGGGAAGACAGCACGGGAACTCTGCATTACGCAGGGGTGTGTGATTGGATTCTGCACCTTTATGGAGAACTTCTGTGGTTCTGGTGGAGACCAGGGAGAGCTGGAACCGTTCTTGACCAAACAGGAGCCACCTGGATGGCTGAACTGCAGCCCAGCTCCAGGGTGGTCTAACGCATGCTCGCCGATACTTGCCACCACCACAGCACATGGGGTTGAGCTTTCTGAGTCGCCCCTTCCAAAACAAGCATGGGTTTTGTATCTATATATTTCTGTTCTGTGCTTCCTGAGAGCTGAAGCTCTCTGGGCAGGCCATGAAAACATATAAAAAATATGGTACAAATACAGGCCACATTAAAATGTCACAAAAATAGGTGGGAAGGGAAGGGAAGGGAAGGGAAGGGAAGGGAAGGGAAGGGAAGGGAAGGGTTAGGTTGCCAAGAAACCTCAACTAAAGGAAAATCAATCAATCAAGAAAATGTAGAAGTTAAAAGGAAGTTGTTCTGATGAAACTCAAGAAGAATTTCTTCTGTATGTGTCTATGCCTGTCCATACCTGACTGATCAGACCAGATTTCATCAATCTGGTCCCACCCCACCCCGTCAAAGACATGTTGGACTGGAGTGCCCATCATTCCCAAAACAAGAGATAAAGATGGATGAATCAGAGTGTTTCACTTTTTCCCACATTTGTTTGAGCTTTTTTTCCATCCCAAGTATTTGGAATTTGGATAAATTCATATCAAAACCAATCTGGGATGGGATGGGATGGGGAAAAAAGATTCTGCACGTAGATGTCTGAAAACAAAGCAATCCAAATGCAGATGAATCTGTCAGTTTTAGTTTCTCCATATGCAATGTAAATAAATAAATAACCAGATGCTCTTTCCATCCCAAATACAATGAGATTTGCAAGTATCAGTAAACTCTCATCAAAATCCAGTTGGACAAAACTGTCCCCCAGGCCCAGCTGAAGCCCCCTGGCTTCTTGAAGGCTGGTGAAAAAACCTCCTGCAATAGGCTGAAGATCACGCTGTACACTGGGGGGGGGGGGGTCATAATGGGCATCTTGCCAGCACTCAATGTCCTGAAGCGAATGCAGACACAAGCATTGAACAGGCAAAGGTGGGGACACCTTGGACGAGAAGTGAAACCAAATGTTGCTTAACGTGACATTTAAGGGCAAACCCTGGCATTCTTGCTCAAACGAAATATCCAAATCGTGTCAGGAAAACGGGGGTCTGTGCAACTCCACTGCTGCAGGTGAGGAGCTAGGGAAGGCCTATTCTGATGGGCAAGATAATGGTCATCAGCAAACTTCAGCCCATAAGGACTCTGCAGATGCCAGGAAAAGGGCTTAAAGCTAATCACAAAGATGAAACTCATGACTGGACTTATCCAGAGCAAGTGAAGGAAATACAAGGAGGAAATGGCCACACTCCTCATTTAGATAAGCCCTGATGAGCTCATCTGTCTGTCGAGATCTTTCTTCCCCCTCCCAAGCGGCCACATGGCTGTTGCACTTAAGCGTCTCCCTCACTGTCCTTTATAATAGCGGCAGTAGCAGCGGCAGTAGTAGCGGCAGAAGAACAGAGGTGCATTTCTTAGCTTGACAATGCGCTCATGATGAACGGGGGCAACACGGCAGAGAAATCATCTCCCTCCTCCGAAGAAAGATACATTTTTAGACGTCCTAGCAGAAGATGGATTCCAAAGTGAATCACCCATGCAATTGGGTATTACTTTTCCGCTTCTGAGTAATAAATGTTTTTTTTTTTTTTTTTTTTAAGCAACAGTATCTGGAATGTAATCTTGACGGCTCTATCTACAAGGCTTAACGTACTGGCGAGAAAAGCTGGCAATAAAATCAAGACAATGTATGCAATCTTGGTGTATCGCAACAACCGGTTCGGGAGATTATCCTCGGTGACATGAAGTTGGAGGAACTCCAGAGAAAGACTCAGTCACTGATCCGGATCACTGGGGAAGATAAGAACTGTGATCCATGTGCTCTTACTTAAGCTATAAAGGCAACAAGGTGGCTAACTAGGAATTGCTTCCGTTTCATAGTAGGTGCCCTCCAGATGTTCTAGATGGCCCCTTCTGCAGGCTCACGGTTTGGGTGAACGCTTGGACTCAGCCCTGGATCTGCATGCCCAGGTCTTGGCAGGGGCATCTGACGTCAGTACAACCACTGTGCCATCCCTGGGGATACCTAATCTGGCCACAGTTACACTCTTAGCTGCACCCCTTCTGGACTACTGCAAAGTGCTCTAGGTGGGCCACCCTAGAAAACGTTTCCAAAATCTCCGTCTGCTGCTGTTGACCACGATGCTTCCAACCGCCCCGTGTCCTTCAGCTGGTGCTCGGAGCCAGCGCAGGGGTTCCTCAGGAGACTCCCAGCACATGCCGTTTTGCTTGGTGTTGCTCACGCAGTGCTATTCTGGAAGACCAGAAGTGGCAGCTTGCATAGCATGTGCTGGCTCGTTCCAGAGTCTTCTGGGTTCTCATAGGTTGTACACGCATCCCCCACTCAGACGTGACACGTTGTGAGCTAGGCATCGCTTCCCAAACGAGGCGAGCACTTTAACAGTCATTAAAAGGAACGCCTTCTTCCATATTTGCCCTCACGCCCCCTGAGATCGGCAGCAGAGGCCCTCCTCCGGGAGCCCTCTGTGAAAGACATTAGGAGGCTAAGTACCCGGAGGAGGGCCTTCTCTGCGGTGGCACCCCACCTGTGGAATGCGCTCCCCAGAGAGGTCCGCCTGGCGCCGTTCTTTGTTTTTCGGCACCAGGCCGAGACCTTTTTATTTAAACGATATTTTAACAATTTTTAATATCATCTATAGGTTTTTATTTTGCAACCAGGGTGAATCTGGATTTTATGTGCACTATTTGTATTTATTTATTGTATGTAAGCCATCCCAAGGCTCATGCGAATGGGATGGCACACAAAAATTCTAAATAAATAAATAAAAAGAATCTTTATTCCATGCAGTTACAAGGTATTCACAAACTCTGCAACACGCACTGCAGGTAGAAAGTCTCACTCTGCCCCCCTTCACCCAAAGCTCTGCTTCGGAACCCTTTGGGGCTGGTCTCTGGAGGGGGGAACGCGACGAGAACAGGCATGCCAATGCTCTTCCCATTGAGCCCCTAATTGGTCCAGCCAGCAAGAACATCGACAGGCGCTTGCATCCATGTCTACCGGGGTGTCAAGCTCTCCTCCTGAGAACCCCTCCCCAGCCTGTTCCCTGCTGGATCCTTTCCCACAACCAGGAGTGGGAGGGGGCTCAGTGGTTGTCCTGGAAGTGCTTGGATCCAGAGCTGGCTCAGGTGGGCTTGCCGGGAGAGTTTGGGCGGGCGGCCGGGGCATTGCTAGTCTCAAGAACTCCAATCTCAGAGTGAGGACCCTCTGCTGACGTCTTAACTGATGTCTCGTCTACTCCAGAATTCTGCAAAAGCAATCCCAAATAGTTCTTCATTGTTTTACCCAGACTGGAGAATGGCCTTTTTCCATCAATATCTCCTTCACTTAGGTCAAGGTGGCAGCAGTAATAAGACAAGAGCACTTTGGTTTAGGAACGAACCTTTTAACTGGTCCTTTTTGGTGTGTGTGATACTGTTACTGCCTTATGAAAATAACGCACCCCGACAGATTTGAGAAAATGTAATGGGCACCTTCGCATCCCCTCCTGCTGCCTTGCCTCTCACTCTTTCTTGCTCTCCCACCCTTAAATGTTGTGCTGAGGAGAAACAAGGTACCCGTTTCATTATTTTTTTAACCCCTAAGTATTCTATACTTTTTTCAGTTCTATTTTCCCTTTGCTTTGTGAAAGGATGTGATTACCATTCTCCACACACACTGAAATCACATTACCTTCTGTTGACAAAATGCATGCTAATAGCAGCCCGATTATTTCTTCATCATCACAAAACTGTTTCTTTTTCTCCTGAGATGAGAGGAACAGGAATGAAAATGTATCATTTCCAACTCACGCATGTTGGTATTTGTTTATTTATTTGATTATTTAAAACTTCTCTACCTCATCCTATACATAAAAGTCCAACAACAAAAGCACAGCATCACATCCATAATAAAAGTCCGATCAAAAATAGAAATCGGATCTTAAAATAATGGGGAAATAAAAAGGTTTTGGTCTGGTGTCAAAAAAAATTAAGTGTTGGCACTGGATCAGTTTCACAGCCAGGGTGCCACCACAGAGAAGGCCCTCCTCCATGCAGCCACACTCCTAATAGCCTTCAAAGAGGGCTCCCAAAGAAGGACCTCTGACCTTGATCTTAAGGGGTGGGCAGGCACATACAGAAGGAGATTCTCCTTCAGATAACCAGGTCCTTATCTGTTTAGGGCTTCATACGTCATCACCAGCATCTTCATAGGTCATCAAAAGCCCACAGCCTGGACTTCAGTTGGTAGCCAAAGCAGATAGTAAAGGACCGGTATTGTACGTGAATACCTGCCAGTTCCTGTTAACATCCTTGGGGTTATGAATGCTATTTATCATTTTGTTATTTATTGCCTTAATCATTGTAACTATTATTGTTTTATTGTAATTATTACTATTATTGTAATTATCATTGTTTTAATTATTGTAAGCCATCCTGAGACGTTTTTCTGTATTGGATGGGGTAACAATGTTTTAAATAAAATAAATAAATAAATTCTGGCTGCTCTGTTCTGCACCAACTGAAGTATCTGGACCATCTTCAAGGGCAGCCCCATGTAGAGCGTGTTACAAGAGTCCAGCTGGGAGGTTCCCAGAGCATAGGTCACTGTTGCTAGGCAGTGCTCGTCCAGATAAGGATGCAGCTGATGGATCAGCCGCAGCTGAAGGAAAGCACTCCTCGCCACTGCTGCCACCTGGGCCTCCAGGGACAGCTCTGGGTCAAGGAGCACTCCCAAGCAGCGGACCCTGTCCTTTAGAGGGAGTGCAACCCTGTCCAGGGCAAGGCCCAAGGCACCTACCCAGGAGCTCGAACCACCCACCAACAGAACCTCCGTCTTGTCTGGATTGAGGCTCAGTTTATTGGCCCTCATCCAGCCCATCACCTCGTCCAGGCCCCGGTTCAGCACAGCCACTGCCTCGCCTGGATCAGTTGAAAAGGAGAGGTAGAGCTGGGTTTCATCAGCATTCTGACGACTCCACAGCCCAAACCTCCTCCAGCGGTTTCATGTAGATGTTGAATAGCAAGGGGGACAATGTTACAATAGTCCAGCTGGGAGGTTCCCAGAGCGTAGGTCACTGTTGCTAGGCTCGGCTCGTCCAGATGAGGGTGTAGTTGATGAACGTTAAGGAAAGCACATCTCACCACAAGTACAAGTCCAGGCTACCCAAGGAAAGTTTGGTCCACGTTCACCCAAGGATGTGAACCCAACTTTCTCAAACTCCTAGAGGGTCCTCCATGATCACCACTGACCAGTGTGCTCAAGGATCTTGTTAAGGCGAAGAAGTGCCTAAAATATTTTCTGGAGCTTAACTGGAGATACCAAGATAGAAAGGATGCCTTTGTTTGCTCTGAGTTTTCCCAAACATCCCTTTTTCTTGGTGGAAGGTCAAACAGCCCTTATCCCACCTTCCATATATTTCCCCAAACACCAAGTCGGAGGCCAGAATCTAACAAAGGAAGTGTGGTTGTAGCATCACCGAGACCAAGGTTGCAACAACTGGCAGTTTTGATCGGAAAGCGAGCTCTAAAGACATGTTTTCTCTATCAGCTTATCTAAAAATACTCTCGCATTCTGCACATGGAGGGGAGGAATGTAAACACTCAAGATTCAAGCAGGCATGTTTGGAAGGCAGAGTTTACTGAAGACAAAGTGTCGGCAAATAGGCTGTCAAGCGTGGGAAGCAATACGGGAGACACATGGAGAAAGGAGACACACGGTTCTGGGATGGCAGCCGGAGGTGTGGAATCTCATATTTTGTTGCTGGATAAAAATATTGTTGCAACAGAAAAGAAGAGCTCTCACACACAAAGAAGATGTCTTCCATAATGAGTCAAATGCTCATGCTTCTAACGGCACTGCCATCGGTCTGGAAACTCCTGTTCCTTGCTTTGAATGGCTGGGAATGCAAGACCCAAGGTCCATCTAGACCAGCACTGGATTCACATAGTGACAAAACAGCTGCTCACAGGGTCCCTCCAGCAGGATATGAGTTCCAGAGAACCTCCCACCCAGGTTCCCCAGCAACTGGTGCAGACAGGCATACTGGTTTTGACACTGGAGGTCCATCAGAACTAGTGGTCATTCATAGTCTCATACTCGTGTCCAGTCCCCTTTGACAGTCATCCAGATTGGTAACCATCATGACATCTTGTGGAAGTGAATCCCATACTTTAACTATGGCTTGTGTGGAGAAATACTGTACAAAGTAGTACACAGAAGTGTGTGGATGGTCCGTTAAGGGTAGCCATAAAGGAGACATCCCAAACTCACAAGGGGAAAAACTACGCATGCCACAGGAAAAGCGATGGGCGAGGATCCTACATGCAGCTTGGGGTGGTTCCAATTTCCTCCCCAAGCACAATCCCTACTAAACGCCATGGCTCTAAGATGGGACAGCCATGCTTCCAAACTGGAACAGGGGCAGAAACTCTGGATTCCAGCCCAGAGGATTATGGGTATGTTTTGTGGCACAGGTTGCCATGTTGGAACAGGCACCTGCCGTGTGTGCCTGCCAATGTGCCTACCACGTATGTATCAGCCCCAAGCATGTAGGAGACAGGCTTGCATGGGTAGTCCATGGTAGCCATCAGACCGACTCCCAGATACATCCCACCAATGGCCAGAAAAGACTGCAGGGCTCCATCAAGTGCTTCAAGCTGAACCCAACAGTTCTGGCCTATTTCATGACAATGCCACCAGCAATTCTGCTGTCGGACCAACTGATTCGGCTACAAGCACAAGCACACCCCAGCACTAAGGTCTGGTTTCACAGGCCACATTGCTCTGTTCCGCTGTACATTCTATCACCCCTCCTACAGGCAACACCTGAAGCAAAGGAAAGCAAGGCTGGATGTGCCTGACGTTGGCCTGGAGTAGCGTAGGCTCACAACCCCAGCCAGAACTATAGTTGCTCACTCACGGACAGGGTTTGGCTTCCAGAAAAAGAGGAACCCTGTACTTTCCATAAGGACACATCACCCTAGCATTGGCTTCAAGCATCCAACAGGGATTTATTTATTGTTCATTTATTTAAAACATTTCTATGCTGCCTATTGGGCCTGTAGCATCTCTAGGCGGCTCAAAATCAAACCATTAAAAACCATTGTAAAACTAAAACAACAACTACACATTGATAAATAGAACATGCAATAAATAAACTACAACATTTAAAACACAAGTAGAGGTTTGGTGGCATCTAATTATTATTATTATTATTATTATTATTATTATTATTATTATTATTATTATTTTAAGGCAGGTCTTTGCCTGGTGCTAACAGGAGTATAAGAAAGGTGCCAGGCAAATCTCCTTGGGGAGAGAGTTCCAAATATGGGGTGCAGCAGCAGAAAAGCCCCTCTTCCTAGCAGCCACCCCCTCACTTCCCTGGGGGGTGGCTCACACAGAAGGGCCCCTGCACAGATCTCAAAGGCCAGGTAGGCACATATGGGTGTAGGCATACCTTAAGGTACCTTAAGGTAACCGGGGCCATTTCTAAGCAGGTCAGAAGAGCCTTCCAGAAGCATCGTCTCCCTAAGTATTCGATCTGGTTTTTAAAGGGCCTGTGCCCTTTCTCAGGCAGTGACTCTGTCCGGGGCCAGTGGGATGCGCACGTGTGAAGGGAAGGGCTTCTTGCGGAATGCTTTCCTGGGCTTCCTTAACCCCCAGCGAGTCCAAGATTCATTTCTCAGAGTTGGAGGATATCGGCACCTCCTGAGGAGATGGATGCAAGATGTAGGATCCAAACTGAAGGGGCTGACTGTGGTTCTGAAGCCTCCTCCTCAGAGTCCCTGCCACTGGAACCCTCATTCTTGAAAGACTCTCATTTCTGGGCCATGCCATGCATCGTCTTTGAATCTCTGGGGCCCCATTCTGGCAGCCCATTCAGTTTGAATGGATGTCATTCTCCAAGCTTTCACTTTCCCAGTCTTCCTGTCTGAGTTTCTTTGAACTGGAGAGGCCAAGGAGCAGTGGACCTTCTTCTCAAACCTTGTCCCAACCTTCAAGCTTTGGACAAGGACAAATCATGGTGTAAGACAAGCAGGTACTGTCTGGGTGCAACAGGGACCCTAAGACTTGAACAAGAAGCCTGGCCTTTGGTGTGTTGCCATTCACTCTTCCCACAATTGAAAATGGTAAGATGCTTTCCTGGGCCCAAGCCACACAGTGCAGGAGCAAAGCGAACATGAAAGCATCTCCACACATTGGCAAAATTCTTGCATTCAACGAAAGACTCCAGAAAGAATTGTGGCACTGTGGGGAAAATGAATGAAAAATCGACTGGATGAAAGAAACTGCCGAAAATGTAAATCTTTTATCACTTACGAGAGCAAATCCGTACACAGGTAGCCTGTGATTCTCTCCACATATCCGTGCTCACAGCTTGTCCCCCAAAGGGGGAAGAGAACCAAGGGCATTGACACGCGCATTTCAAATAGCCTGATGTATCTAGCATCTCGACTTCTGATAAACAAGCACAAAACGCACACTTGTGAAGCCGCCTCTCTGCTTAGCTGAGACAGACTCATTAAAACTTCTCTCTAGATGCTTCCAGACAGTTGTCTGAGGGCTTCCTTGTACGATCAGAATTACTTTTTCGAACACATCAAAAAGCCAGTATGCTTCTAATTCATAGTGAGCTTCTTCCTTCAAAAGATTATCTCACATACTTCAAACAATCTGTTCAGCTAATCACGTGGTGCAGTGGGCCTGATCTGTTCCACAGTTTCAGAAAATCACCACGGTTTCACTGTTTGCTACATCTGTACCAGGAGCGTGGCTGGCTGAGAATGGTGTGAGTTGTGGTCCAGCCCACCCAAAGGGCACAGGAGTGGGGAAGGCCTCAGATGTTCACCCCACATGCCTTCTTTCCACAGATGTGCAGCTGATTGGCTGATTAGAATGGCCCCACTCCCCTCCTGTGCATCACCTCCAAAGGGCAAGACTCCATGACCCTTCCAATTGGGGGTGCCCAGGCAAAACCTCTGACACATGCATCCTTTCCACAGATGAGCAGTAACTTTTGCATCTGCTCTCCCTTTCCGGGGAGAATCCTGAGCTTATCTCCTCCTTCACTGGATGGAGTTCTTTCAAGAAAGCTGGTTGCTGAAAGGCTGTGACAAGTTGTACTGCTTTCAGACGCTGCAGCTTAGTGCAGAGAGAGAGAGAGAGAGAGAGAGAGAGAGGGAG